>NC_086449.1:781648882-781960075 GCF_028390025.1 Pseudophryne corroboree | reverse complement strand
TTTGAACCCCAGCAGACTTGTGTCTGCCGGAAAGAGAGATCCAAGGTAGGCTTTAAATCTAGGATCGAGCACGGTGGCCAAAATGTAGTGCTCTGATTTCAACAGATTGACCACCCGTGAATCCTTGTTAAGCGAATTAAGGGCTCCATCCACAAGTCCCACATGCCTAGCGGAATCGCTCCGTGTTAGCTCCTCCTTCAATGTCTCCAGCTTCTTCTGCAAAAGCCTGATGAGGGGAATGACCTGACTCAGGCTGGCAGTGTCTGAACTGACTTCACGTGTGGCAAGTTCAAAGGGCATCAGAACCTTGCACAACGTTGAAATCATTCTCCACTGCGCTTGAGACAGGTGCATTCCACCTCCTATATCGTGCTCAATTGTATAGGCTTGAATGGCCTTTTGCTGCTCCTCCAACCTCTGAAGCATATAGAGGGTTGAATTCCACCTCGTTACCACTTCTTGCTTCAGATGATGGCAGGGCAGGTTCAGTAGTTTTTGGTGGTGCTCCAGTCTTCTGTACGTGGTGCCTGTACGCCGAAAGTGTCCCGCAATTCTTCTGGCCACCGACAGCATCTCTTGCACGCCCCTGTCGTTTTTTAAAAAATTCTGCACCACCAAATTCAAGGTATGTGCAAAACATGGGACGTGCTGGAATTTGCCCATATTTAATGCACACACAATATTGCTGGCATTGTCTGATGCCACAAATCCACAGGAGAGTCCAATTGGGGTAAGCCATTCCGCGATGATCTTCCTCAGTTGCCGTAAGAGGTTTTCAGCTGTGTGCGTATTCTGGAAAGCGGTGATACAAAGCGTAGCCTGCCTAGGAAAGAGTTGGCGTTTGCGAGATGCTGCTACTGGTGCCGCCGCTGCTGTTCTTGCGGCGGGAGTCCATACATCTACCCAGTGGGCTGTCACAGTCATATAGTCCTGACCCTGCCCTGCTCCACTTGTCCACATGTCCGTGGTTAAGTGGACATTGGGTACAACTGCATTTTTTAGGACACTGGTGAGTCTTTTTCTGACGTCCGTGTACATTCTCGGTATCGCCTGCCTAGAGAAGTGGAACCTAGATGGTATTTGGTAACGGGGGCACACTGCCTCAATAAATTGTCTAGTTCCCTGTGAACTAACGGCGGATACCGGACGCACGTCTAACACCAACATAGTTGTCAAGGCCTCAGTTATCCGCTTTGCAGCAGGATGACTGCTGTGATATTTCATCTTCCTCGCAAAGGACTGTTGGACAGTCAATTGCTTACTGGAAGTAGTACAAGTGGGCTTACGACTTCCCCTCTGGGATGACCATCGACTCCCAGCAGCAACAACAGCAGCGCCAGCAGCAGTAGGCGTTACACGCAAGGATGCATCGGAGGAATCCCAGGCAGGAGAGGACTCGTCAGAATTGCCAGTGACATGGCCTGCAGGACTATTGGCATTCCTGGGGAAGGAGGAAATTGACACTGAGGGAGTTGGTGGGGTGGTTTGCGTGAGCTTGGTTACAAGAGGAAGGGATTTACTGGTCAGTGGACTGCTTCCGCTGTCGCCCAAAGTTTTTGAACTTGTCACTGACTTATTATGAATGCGCTGCAGGTGACGTATAAGGGAGGATGTTCCGAGGTGGTTAACGTCCTTACCCCTACTTATTACAGCTTGACAAAGGCAACACACGGCTTGACACCTGTTGTCCGCTTTTCTGTTGAAATACCTCCACACTGAAGAGCTGATTTTTTGGGTATTTTCACCAGGCATGTCAACGGCCATATTCCTCCCACGGACAACAGGTGTCTCCCCGGGTGCCTGACTTAAACAAACCACCTCACCATCAGAATCCTCCTGGTCAATTTCCTCCCCAGCGCCAGCAACACCCATATCCTCCTCATCCTGGTGTACTTCAACACTGACATCTTCAATCTGACTATCAGGAACTGGACTGCGGGTGCTCCTTCCAGCACTTGCAGGGGGCGTGCAAATGGTGGAAGGCGCATGCTCTTCACGTCCAGTGTTGGGAAGGTCAGGCATCGCAACCGACACAATTGGACTCTCCTTGTGGATTTGGGATTTCGAAGAACGCACAGTTCTTTGCGGTGCTTTTGCCAGCTTGAGTCTTTTCAGTTTTCTAGCGAGAGGCTGAGTGCTTCCATCCTCATGTGAAGCTGAACCACTAGCCATGAACATAGGCCAGGGCCTCAGCCGTTCCTTGCCACTCCGTGTGGTAAATGGCATATTGGCAAGTTTACGCTTCTCCTCCGACAATTTTATTTTAGGTTTTGGAGTCCTTTTTTTACTGATATTTGGTGTTTTGGATTTGACATGCTCTGTCCTATGACATTGGGCATCGGCCTTGGCAGACGACGTTGCTGGCATTTCATCGTCTCGGCCATGACTAGTGGCAGCAGCTTCAGCACGAGGTGGAAGTGGATCTTGATCTTTCCCTAATTTTGGAACCTCAACATTTTTGTTCTCCATATTTTAATAGGCACAACTAAAAGGCACCTCAGGTAAACAATGGAGATGGATGGATACTAGTATACTTATGGATGGACTGCCGAGTGCCGACACAGAGGTAGCTACAGCCGTGGACTAACGTACTGTGTCTGCTGCTAATATAGACTGGATGATTGATAATGAGATGAAATCAATATATATATGTATGTATAGATAATATCACTAGTACTGCAGCCGGACAGGTAGATAATATATTTATTAGGTAATGATGACTGATGACGGACCTGCTGGACACTGTCAGCTCAGCAGCACCGCAGACTGCTACAGTAAGCTACTATACTATAGTAGTATGTACAAAGAAGAAAAAAAAAAAAAACCACGGGTAGGTGGTATACAATTATGGATGGACTGCCGAGTGCCGACACAGAGGTAGCTACAGCCGTGGACTAATGTACTGTGTCTGCTGCTAATATAGACTGGATGATTGATAATTAGATGAAATCAATATATATATGTATGTATATATAATATCACTAGTACTGCAGCAGGACAGGTAGATAATATATTTATTAGGTAATGATGACTGATGACGGACCTGCTGGACACTGTCAGCTCAGCAGCACCGCAGACTGCTACAGTAAGCTACTATACTATAGTAGTATGTACAAAGAAGAAAGAAAAAAAAAAACCACGGGTAGGTGGTATACAATTATGGATGGACTGCTGAGTGCCGACACAGAGGTAGCTACAGCCGTGGACTAACGTACTGTGTCTGCTGCTAATATAGACTGGATGATTGATAATGAGATGAAATCAATATATATATGTATGTATATATAATATCACTAGTACTGCAGCCGGACAGGTAGATAATATATTTATTAGGTAATGATGACTGATGACGGACCTGCTGGACACTGTCAGCTCAGCAGCACCGCAGACTGCTACAGTAAGCTACTATACTCTATAGTAGTATGTACAAAGAAGAAAGAAAAAAAAAAAACCACGGGTAGGTGGTATACAATTATGGATGGACTGCCGAGTGCCGACACAGAGGTAGCTACAGCCGTGGACTAACGTACTGTGTCTGCTGCTAATATAGAGTCTAGACTGGATGATAAATTATTGATAATGAGATGAAATCAATATAATATCACTAGTACTGCAGCCGGACAGGTACTATATATATTTATTATGTAATGACTGATGACGGACCTGCTGGACACTGTCAGGTCAGCACAGCACTGCAGACTGCTACAGTAAGCTACTATAGTAGTATGTATAAAGAAGAATGAAAAAAAAAAAAACCACGGGTAGGTGGTATACAATATTATATATATATATATATTATATACAATTATATATATATATATATATATATATATTAAACTGGTGGTGATTGATTATTAAACTGGTGGTCACTTCAGGACAGGTCACGTTGCAACTTGCAACTAGTACTCCGAGGCCTAAGCAGACAATCACAAAATATATTATTATACTGGTGGTCAGTGTGGTCACAACAATGGCAGTGTGGCACTGACTCTGGCAGCAAAAGTGTGCACTGTACGTTATATGTACTCCTGAGTCCTGCTCTCAGACTCTAACTGCTCCCCACTGTCAGTGTCTCCCCCACAAGTCAGATAATACACTTACAGTCACACTATCTAATCTATAAATATCACTTCAGCAAGTAGTATAGTAGTATACAGTAGTACTCCTCCTAATAATGCTCCCCGAAAATACTGTGTCTCTCTCTTCTCTAAACGGAGAGGACGCCAGCCACGTCCTCTCCCTATGACTCTCAATGCACGTGTGAAAATGGCGGCGACGCGCGGCTCCTTATATAGAATCCGAGTCTCGCGATAGAATCCGAGCCTCGCGAGAATCCGACAGCGTGATGATGACGTTCGGGCGCGCTCGGGTTAGCCGAGCAAGGCGGGAAGATCCGAGCCTGCTCGGACCCGTGTAAAAAACCTGAAGTTCGGGCGGGTTCGGATTCAGAGGAACCGAACCCGCTCATCTCTAGTCTGAGGATGCATGTCTGCTGCTGGTGTTGGACATCTCCACATCATCGAATGAATGATGAATGCAGCAAAATACATCACAGCACTCAAGAGAAGAATATGTCCCTCTGTGAAAATAGGATTTTAATTACCTACCGGTAAATCCTTTTCTCGTAGTCCGTAGAGGATGCTGGGGTCCACATTAGTACCATGGGGTATAGACGGGTCCACAAGGAGCCATTAGCACTTTAAGAGTTTAAAAGTGTGGGCTGGCTCCTCCTTCTATGCCCCTTCTACCAGACTCAGTCTAGAAACTGTGCCCGAGGAGATGGACAACTTCTAGAGAAGGATTTTACACAGATAGTGGTGAGATTCAAACCAGCTCACACATACAAGGCAAACCAAGCTAACCAGCTTGAAAATTCAGCAACGGCTGAGCAAATTACTTAACCAAGTAACAAAACAGTACTTAACCAAGAACCAAGCAGTACTGAACTAAGTAACCACTGCAGGATCACGAAGCGCTGGGCGGTCACCCAGCATCCTCTACGGACTACGAGAAAAGGATTTACCGGTAGGTAATTAAAATACTATTTTCTCATACGTCATACAGGATGCTGGGGTCCACATTAGTACCATGGGGATGTACCAAAGCTCCCAGATCGGGAGGGAGAGCACGGAGGCTCCTGCAGAACTGATTGACCAAATTTTAGGTCCTCAGAGGCCAAAGTATCGAACTTGTAGAATTTAGCAAACGTGTTCGACCCAGACCAAGTAACTAGCCACTCGGCAAAGCTGTAAAGCCGAGACACCCTGGGCAGCCATCCAGGAAGAACCCACTTTACGAGTAGAGTGGGCCTTAACAGATTTTTAGACACGGCAATCCAGCCGTAGAATACTCATGCTGGATAGTGAGCCTGATCGTCTGCTTAGAAGCAGGACACCCAAGTTTCTTGAGATCATACAGGACAAACAGAGAGTCCGATTTTCTGTGACGAGCAGTCCTCTTCACATACATTTTCAGAGCCCTTACAACATCCAAGGACTTTGATGGAATTGAGGAGTCACTAGCAACTGGCACCACAATAGGTTGATTGATATGAAAATCCGACACAACCTTTGGAAGGAACTGCTGACATGTCCGGAGCTCAGCTCTATCCCCATGGAAGATCAAGTAGGGGCTTTTACAAGACAAAGCCCCCAACTCCGACACATGTCTAGCAGAAGCTAAGGCCAACAAAGTGACAGCCTTCCACGTGAGAAACTTGATTTCAACCTCCTGTAGACGTTCAAATCAATCCGATTGGAGGAACTGCAACACCACGTTAAGATCCCAGGGTGCCGTAGGCATCACAAAAGGAGGTTGGATGTGCAGAACCCCTTTCAGGAAAGTCTGAACCTCAGGGAGGTAAGCCAGCTGTTTCTGGAAGAAAATGGATAATGCCGAAATCTGGACCTTTACGGATCCCAATCTCAGGCCCATATCCACACCTGCTTGTAGGAAGAGGATAAACCGTCCCAGTTGAAACTCCACCATAGGAAACTTATTGGATTCACACAAAGATACATACTTTTTCTAAATGCGATGGAAATGTTTAAACATTACTCCTTTCCTAGCCTGTATCAGGGTAGGAATAACCTTGTTCAGAATGCCCTTCCGAGCTAATATCTGGCGGTCAACCTCCATGCCGCCAAACGTAGCCGTGGTAAGTCTTGATAGGCAAACGGCCCCTGTTGCAGAAGGTCCTCTCGAAGAGGAAGAGGCCTCGGATCTTCCAGTAGTAACTCCAGAAGATCCGCGTACCAAGCCCTTCTTGGCCAGTCCTGAGCAATGAGGATTGCCTGAACTCTTGTTCTATTTATGATTTTTAGAATCCTTGTAATGAGTGGAAGTGGAGGAAACACGTACACTGACTGGAACACCCACGGAGTCACCAGGGCGTCCTCCACCACTGCTTGCGGGTCTCTCGACCTGGAACAATACCTCTGAAGCTTCTTGTTGAGACGTGAGGCCATCATGTCTATTTGATGATATGGAATTATGTTCACCCCCTGTCTGTGGAGGAGGACCATCATCTCTGCCATCACCTTGGTGAACACCCTCGGTGCCGTGGAGAGACCGAATGGCAGTGCCTGAAACTGATAGTGACTGTCTAACAGTGCAAACCTGAGATACTGTAAGCCTGGTATGGCGGCCAAATCGGAATGTGGAGGTACGCATGCTGGATATCCAGGGTAACCAGAAACTCCCCCTCCTCTAGACCTGAGATCACCACTCTCAGAGACTCCATTTTGAATTTGAACTCCCTCAGATAAGGGTTCAACGATTTCAAGTTCAAAATCGGTCTGACTGAACCATCCGATTTTGGTACCACGAAAAGGTTCGAATAGTAACCCTTGTTTTGCATATGCGGTGCAACTGTAACGATGACCGCTGACCTTTCCAATTTTTGAATGGCTTCCTGTAGGACAGCCCTGTCTGCCAGTAACGCTGGCAAGCCTGATTGGAAGAATTGGTGAGGCGGGAGTTCTTGAAACTCCAGTCTGTACCCCTGGGATACAATATCCTGTACCCAGGGGCAGAGGCGTAGCTAAGGTTTTCGGAGCCCAGGGCAAGATGGAAAATGGCACCCCCCAAAAAAAAACCACACACAAAAAGAAGCATGTGCGCGCGCCGAAGGTGCCAGTTACATTGCCCCACAGTGCCAGATACAATGCCCCACAGTGCCGGATACATGCCCCACAGTGCCAGTTAAATTGCCCCACAGTGCCGGATACATGCCCCACAGTGCCGGATACATTGCCCCACAGTGCCGGATACATTGCCTCACAGTGCCAGATACATTGCCCCACATTGACAGTTACATTGCCCCACAGTGCCAGAAACATGCCCCACAGTGCCAGTTACATTGCCCCACAGTGCCAGTTACATTGCCCCAGTGTGCCAGATTCATGCCCCACAGTGCTAGTTACATTGCCCCACAGTGCCAGATACATGCCCCACAGTGGCAGTTACATGCCCCTCAATGCCAGATACATGCCCCACAGTGCCGGATACATGCCCCACAGTGCCGGATACATTGCCCCACAGTGCCGGATACATTGCCTCACAGTGCCAGATACATTGCCTCACAGTGCCAGTTACATTGCCCCACAGTGCCAGAAACATGCCCCACAGTGCCAGTTACATTGCCCCACAGTGCCAGTTACATTGCCCCACTGTGCCAGATTCATGCCCCACAGTGCCAGTTACATTGCCCCACAGTGCCAGTTACATTGCCCCACAGTGCCAGACACATGCCACACAGTGCCAGTTACATTGTCCCACAGTGCCGGATACATGCCCCACAGTGCCAGATACATTGCCCCACAGTGCCGGATACATTGCCCCACAGTGCCAGATACATGCCCCACAGTGCCAGTTACATTGCCCCACAGTGCCAGTTACATTGCCCCACAGTGCCAGATATATGCCCCACAGTGCCAGTTAGATTGCCCCACAGTGCCAGTCACATTGCCCCATAGTGCCAGATACATGCCACACAGTGCCAGTTACATTGCCCCACAGTGCCAGATACATGCCCCACAGTGGCAGTTACATGCTCCACAATGCCAGATACATGCCCCACAGTGCTAGTTACATGCCCCACAGTGCCAGGCCCCACTCAGTGCCAGTTACATGCCCCATTTGGTACAAGATATATGCCCCACTGAGCTGCCGCCCCCCCCCCCGGTCACTAACCGGCCGCTTGTTGTTATGTGAGGGGATGAGAGCGCAGCGCCTCTCCTTCCCCTCACCGCTCCAGGTCTCCGGCGGCTGTCTGGTGCCTGTTCGCTAGCCAATCAGAGCTCGCGGACCGGCAGCCAATCAGGAGCCGGTCCGCAAGCTCTGATTGGCTAACTCCGGAGACCGGACACAGCAGCGCTGCTGGCAGCGCTGCTAGTGCTGGCAGCGGCGGTGAGAGGAGGGAGAGACGCTGCGCTCTCCTCCCCTCACTTTTCGGGTTGACGGGGGCGAGTGGGGCATGATGCCCTGGCCGCCGGCGGCGCCCCCCTCTCCTGGGCCTGCCAAGGCGCCCAGGGCACGTGCCCCACTCACCCTACCCTAGATACGCCTCTGCCCAGGGGTCCAGGCTGAACGATACCCAGACGTGGCTGAAACGTCTGAGCCTCGCTCCCACCAGACCGTCCTCCAGCCTGTGCGGTCCACCATCATACTGAGGATTTTGAGGAACCAGAAACAGGCTTCTGGTTCTGGAAGCCTGCAGGCGCAAGCTTTTTGGATTTTCACGCCCACCTCTAAAGAAAGTCGTAGAGGGCTTGGACTTTTTTGTCTTAGCGGTCCGAAAGGACTGCGATGCGGATGAAGAAAAGGGTTTCTTCGTAGAAGGTGTAGCTTAGAGAAGAAACTGTGACTTACCCGCAGTTGCCGTGGAAATCCACGCATCCAACACTTCCCCAAACAGAGCCTAACCTGTGTATGGTAGGTTCTCCACACTTCTCCTGGATTCCACGTCTGCCGACCATTGGCGTAGCCAGAGTCCCCTGCAAGCTGAGACAGACATGGAAGATATCCGTGCATTCAGCGTACCCAGGTCCTTCGTGGATTCCACCATGAACCCTGCAGAATCCTGTATGTTACGTAAAAACAGTTCAATGTCACTTCTATCCATTGTATCTAAGTCTTCTAGTAACGTGCCTGACCACTTTACTATAGCTTTTGAGATCCATGCACAGGCAATTATAGGCCTTAATGCCACCCCTGAAGCAGTGCATATGGATTTAAGCGTAATGTCAATCTTACGATCAGCCGGTTCTTTTAACGTGGTAGATCCAGGGACAGGTAAAACCACATTTTTTGACAGTCTGGACACAGATGCGTCAACTATGGGTGTGGTCAAGTGCACGTTTCTGTAGGTATATGCTAGAGGATTTGGAAGAAATAGGAACAGAACCTGACCAAACAGCCATAGAATTCTTTAAAACCTGAGTTTCAGTCTCAGTATGAGCTACCCTAGTAGATATCTGAGAGATCATTCCCTTAATAGAAGTTAGCCATTCCGGCTCAGTAATGGGGATCTAGGATAAGACATTACATCTCTGGGTACATGGAATTGATTCCTCTGGAGAGGAGATGTCCTCTGCAGCATAAGACACCGAATCCCTTGACACGGCTATGTGAGAAAACATACACCCTCACACACAGGAAAATGTCAGACACAGTTTCCCCCCAAGTATGCCACAGAGAAACACAGAGCTTGGAGCCAGCACACACACAGCGCTTCCCTAGGTAGATATAATACCACTACCTGGCACTGACTGTGCACCTTAATAGACTACACAGTAATTACACAGCCTCCCCACCCTTCTACAACCCCCTGGTACCGTAAAGGATAGCTGGAGTTGCGTGGAGGGACAGCACTCCCTGTCAGCGTCTCTGTAGTTGGATCTGCAGGCAGGAAAATGGCACTGAACGTGTTGGGTCCGTTCTGAGGAGAAGCTCCATAGGCAAACGCAGGGGGGGTTTCTGGTTGCCTGGAAACCCCCTTGCTAGCCCACACCATGACCACCATAGCAGTTGTATATAATACAGTTTTACTACATGTTTTAAATATCTCCTCAGTATTACAAATAAAATAATTAGCAACACCGGTAGATATTTTATAATGTGTCAGCCAGTTATTTAATACACAAGTGTGCACCAACTAGGAGATCTGTAAAACAGGCACTGTTAGGGGTGCTCTGATATAGAACATCAATAGGGTTAATTATTAATAATGTAATGTGTACATATATGGCCAAGGCAGTTTCTAGGTTCTTCTGCTGTTCCCCCAGACTTGCTCCAATGCTCTGGATTGGTGCCCACATCTGATATAAAGCATTCAGCTCACGCAGGATGTCCCTACTACCACATGTAATGGCTTACTGTGATTGCTGGCCCTGTATATGTCAGAATTATGACATAGAGTACATTGCACTTTGTATGATGCCTGTTATTGCTGCTTCATGTTAATTATGCCCTCTTCATGGACTGGCCACATGCCCTCTAACATCAAGCAGTTGGAAACCCCCGTCTAGAAATCCTGCGTTTGCCACTGAGCTCTGCCCCCTGAACATGGTGCTGCTTCCCGCACTTCACATCTTTATACTGGCCTGAGGAATGATGCTGGCAGCATTACTGAGGTCCCTGACAGCCTTGGTGACCAGTTTAGGGTATAGGCGCTGGTTCAGGGTGCCCATCATAGCGCCGCACTCTGTACCGCTGAGTCTCCGGAGCGTAGTTAGTACTGCGCTCCCAACCTGTTGCAGCCATCTCCACACCAGCTCCCTGCTTGCTCACTCACTCACCACCGGATTCTTCTGGCTCTGTAAGGGGGTGTCGGCATGCTGCGGGAGTGAGCAGTCTCCTGGGGCGGCTATCGATCATCACCCTCAGGAGCTAAGTGTCCTGTCAGCGGAGATAGTGGCCATTAACCTCACAGGGTTGGACACTCCTCCCCCACTAAGTCCCACGAAGCAGGGAGGCTGTTGCCAGCAGCCCCCCTGTGCCTAACTCTAATTAAAAACAACAAAACTAGAAAAACTCCTATGGAGCTCCCCTAGCTGTGACCGGCTCCTCTGGGCACATTTTCTAAACTGGGTCTGCTAGGAGGGGCATAGAGGGAGGAGCCAGCCCACACTGTTAAACTTTTAAAGTGCCAATGGCTCCTAGTGGACCTGTCTATACCCCATGGTACTAATGTGGACCCCAGCATCCTCTAGGACATAAGAGAAATAAATGTTTCCAGGTAAAGATTTTGTCCCTCAAGATGACAATGCACAATGCCATAGAGCAGAAGTCATGAAGAATTGGTTCTTGTCAAGAAACATCAGGTTGCTGAATTGATCAGGACAGCCCCTTGATCTTCAGTCAAACAAAACTTTGTGGCACAAGGTTGGTTACAAGATCTCAAAAAAGAAGTGCACCCAAAAATTGGGAGCCAATTGAAAGCTCTTATCACAGAATCATATCATTGCTTTGGTTCTTCTAAAGTACCTGGTATGTAAGTGCTGTGTGTCTTTGCTCAACTCCAAGGGCTGGCGGCCAACCATATACTAATCACCGTTGAGATATTGCTACAGTCTTCTTCTAATATATATGCTGCGAAAAACTGATTCTATGCCAAAACAGGTGTATCAGAGTATAAATATATGTTTCACTGAAAACTACTTCATGGTTTTTTGTATTATTCTAACATTTAGGTACAATTCATTCTTCATAGGAAGAGAAGTATTAGAACTCGAGGACATACACTGAAACTGGAGGGAGGCAGGTTCCGGGGAAAGTTAAGGAAAAATGACTTCACAGAAAGGGTAGTGGATAAGTGGAATAGCCTCCCATCAGAGGTGGTAGAGGCTAAGACTGTAGAGCAATATAAACATGTTTGGGATAGGCATATGAATATTCTTACAATTACTTAAGGTTCAAAAATGGTTGAGATTACCTAAAGGATAATAAAGGGGCAGACTAGATGGGCCAAGTGGTTCTTATCTGCCGTCAAATTCTATGGGGTAAATTTACTAAGGTAGGAGATTTTTAGAACTGGTGATGTTGCCCATGGCAACCAATCAGATTCTACTTACCATTTATCTAGCTGTTTCTAGCAGATAATAGATATAATCTGATTGGTTGCTATGGGCAACATCACCTGTTCTAAAAATCTCCCACCTTAGTAAATTTACCCCTATGTTTCTATAAGATACCTATTAATCATATAATACAGTGGTTCCCAATAGTGATGAGCGGGTTCGGTTCCTCGGAATCCGAACCCGCCCGAACTTCAGGTTTTTTTACACGGGGCCGAGCGACTCGGATCTTCCCGCCTTGCTCGGTTAACCCGAGCGCGCCCGAACGTCATCATCCCGCTGTCGGATTCTCGCGAGGCTCGGATTCTATCGCGAGACTCGGATTCTATATAAGGAGCCGCGCGTCGCCGCCATTTTCACACGTGCATTGAGATTGATAGGGAGAGGACGTGGCTGGCGTCCTCTCCGTTTAGACTAGAGTACTAGAGAGAGACACTAATTTTGGGGAGCATATTATTAGGAGGAGTACTACTTGCTGCTGATAGTGTGACCAGTGACCACCACCAGTTTAATTAATCCGTTCTCTGCCTGAAAAAAAACGATACACAGTGTGACACAGTCACATACCATATCTGTGCTCAGCCCAGTGTGCTGCATCATATGTAATACTGTATATCATTATCTGACTGTGCTGAGTGCTCACTGCTCACACAGCTTAATTGTGGGGGAGACTGGGGAGCAGTTATAGCAGGAGTACATATTTTAAGTACAGTGCACACTTTTGCTGCCAGAGTGCCACTGCCAGTGTGACTGACCAGTGACCACTGACCACCAGTATTGTGATTGTCTGCTGACCACCAGTATATTGTGATTGTCTGCCTGAAAAAGTTAAACACTCGTCGTGTGGTGTTTTTATAAACGCATTCTGCAGACAGTGTCCAGCAGGTCCGTCATTACATAATATATACCTGTCCGGCTGCAGTACTAGTGTGATATATATATATTTTAATTTTATCTCATTATCATCCAGTCTATATTAGCAGCAGACACAGTACGGTAGTCCACGGCTGTAGCTACCTCTGTGTCGGCAGTCGCTCGTCCATCCATAATTGTATACCACCTACCCGTGGTTTTTTTTTTTCTATCTTGTTGATACTAGTAGCTTACTTTAGGAGTCTGCAGTGCTGAGTCTGACAGACAGTGTCCAGCAGGTCCGTCATTACATAATATATACCTGTCCGGCTGCAGTACTAGTGTGATATATATATATATTTTAATTTTATCTCATTATCATCCAGTCTATATTAGCAGCAGACACAGTACGGTAGTCCACGGCTGTAGCTACCTCTGTGTCGGCAGTCGCTCGTCCATCCATAATTGTATACCACCTACCCATGGTTTTTTTTTTTCTATCTTCTTGATACTAGTAGCTTACTTTAGGAGTCCGCAGTGCTGAGTCTGACAGACAGTGTCCAGCAGGTCCGTCATTACATAATATATACCTGTCCGGCTGCAGTACTAGTGTGATATATATATATATATTTTAATTTTATCTCATTATCATCCAGTCTATATTAGTAGCAGATACAGTACGGTAGTCCACGGCTGTAGCTACCTCTGTGTCGGCAGTCGCTCGTCCATCCATAATTGTATACACCTACCCGTGTTTTTTTTTTCTTTCTATCTTCTTGATACTAGTAGCTTACTTTAGGAGTCTGCAGTGCTGAGTCTGACAGACAGTGTCCAGCAGGTCCGTCATTACATAATATATACCTGTCTGGCTGCAGTACTAGTGTGATATATATATATATTTTAATTTTATCTCATTATCATCCAGTCTATATTAGCAGCAGACACAGTACGGTAGTCCACGGCTGTAGCTACCTCTGTGTCGGCAGTCGTTCGTCCATCCATAATTGTATACCACCTACCCGTGGTTTTTTTTTTTTCTATCTTCTTGATACTAGTAGCTTACTTTAGGAGTCTGCAGTGCTGACAGACAGTGTCCAGCAGGTCCGTCATTACATAAAATATACCTGTCCGGCTGCAGTACTAGTGTGATATATATATATATATTTTAATTTTATCTCATTATCATCCAGTCTATATTAGCAGCAGACACAGTACGGTAGTCCACGGCTGTAGCTACCTCTGTGTCGGCAGTCGCTCGTCCATCCATAATTGTATACCACCTACCCGTGGTTTTTTTTTTCTATCTTCTTGATACTAGTAGTTTACTTTAGGAGTCTGCAGTGCTGAGTCTGACAGACAGTGTCCAGCAGGTCCGTCATTACATAATATATACCTGTCCGGCTGCAGTACTAGTGTGATATATATATATATATATATATATATATATATTTTAATTTTATCTCATTATCATCCAGTCTATATTAGCAGCAGACACAGTACGGTAGTCCACGGCTGTAGCTACCTCTGTGTCGGCAGTCGCTCGTCATCCATAAGTATACTAGTATCCATCCATCTCCATTGTTTACCTGAGGTGCCTTTTAGTTGTGCCTATTAAAATATGGAGAACAAAAATGTTGAGGTTCCAAAAATAGGGAAAGATCAAGATCGACTTCCACCTCGTGCTGAAGCTGCTGCCACTAGTCATGGCCGAGACGATGAAATGCCATCAACGTCGTCTGCCAAGGCCGATGCCCAATGTCATAGTAAAGAGCATGTAAAATCCAAAACACCAAATATCAGTAAAAAAAGGACTCAAAAATCTAAAATAAAATTGTCGGAGGAGAAGCGTAAACTTGCCAATATGCCATTTACCACACGGAGTGGCAAGGAACGGCTGAGGCCCTGGCCTATGTTCATGGCTAGTGGTTCAGCTTCACATGAGGATGAAAGCACTCAGCCTCTCGCTAGAAAAATGAAAAGACTCAAGCTGGCAAAAGCACAGCAAAGAACTGTGCGTTCTTCGAAATCCCAAATCCACAAGGAGAGTCCAATTGTGTCGGTTGCGATGCCTGACCTTCCCAACACTGGACGTGAAGAGCATGCGCCTTCCACCATTTGCACGCCCCCTGCAAGTGCTGGAAGGAGCACCCGCAGTCCAGTTCCTGATAGTCAGATTGAAGATGTCAGTGTTGAAGTACACCAGGATGAGGAGGATATGGGTGTTGCTGGCGCTGGGGAGGAAATTGACAAGGAAGATTCTGATGGTGAGGTGGTTTGTTTAAGTCAGGCACCCGGGGAGACACCTGTTGTCCGTGGGAGGAATATGGCCATTGACATGCCTGGTGAAAATACCAAAAAAATCAGCTCTTCGGTGTGGAAGTATTTCAACAGAAATGCGGACAACATTTGTCAAGCCGTGTGTTGCCTTTGTCAAGCTGTAATAAGTAGGGGTAAGGACGTTAACCACCTCGGAACATCCTCCCTTATACGTCACCTGCAGCGCATTCATAATAAGTCAGTGACAAGTTCAAAAACTTTGGGCGACAGCGGAAGCAGTCCACTGACCAGTAAATCCCTTCCTCTTGTAACCAAGCTCACGCAAACCACCCCACCAACTCCCTCAGTGTCTATTTCCTCCTTCCCCAGGAATGCCAATAGTCCTGCAGGCCATGTCACTGGCAATTCTGACGAGTCCTCTCCTGCCTGGGATTCCTCCAATGCATCCTTGCGTGTAACGCCTACTGCTGCTGGCGCTGCTGTTGTTGCTGCTGGGAGTCGATGGTCATCCCAGAGGGGAAGTCGTAAGACCACTTTTACTACTTCCACCAAGCAATTGACTGTCCAACAGTCCTTTGCGAGGAAGATGAAATATCACAGCAGTCATCCTGCTGCAAAGCGGATAACTGAGGCCTTGGCATCCTGGGTGGTGAGAAACGTGGTTCCGGTATCCATCATTACTGCAGAGCCAACTAGAGACTTGTTGGAGGTACTGTGTCCCCGGTACCAAATACCATCTAGGTTCCATTTCTCTAGGCAGGCGATACCGAAAATGTACACAGACCTCAGAAAAAGAGTCACCAGTGTCCTAAAAAATGCAGCTGTACCCAATGTCCACTTAACCACGGACATGTGGACAAGTGGAGCAGGGCAGGGTCAGGACTATATGACTGTGACAGCCCACTGGGTAGATGTATGGACTCCCGCCGCAAGAACAGCAGCGGCGGCACCAGTAGCAGCATCTCGCAAACGCCAACTCTTTCCTAGGCAGGCTACGCTTTGTATCACCGGTTTCCAGAATACGCACACAGCTGAAAACCTCTTACGGCAACTGAGGAAGATCATCGCGGAATGGCTTACCCCAATTGGACTCTCCTGTGGATTTGTGGCATCGGACAACGCCAGCAATATTGTGTGTGCATTAAATATGGGCAAATTCCAGCACGTCCCATGTTTTGCACATACCTTGAATTTGGTGGTGCAGAATTATTTAAAAAACGAGAGGGGCGTGCAAGAGATGCTGTCGGTGGCCAGAAGAATTGCGGGACACTTTCGGCGTACAGGCACCACGTACAGAAGACTGGAGCACCACCAAAAACGTCTGAACCTGCCCTGCCATCATCTGAAGCAAGAAGTGGTAACGAGGTGGAATTCAACCCTATATATGCTTCAGAGGTTGGAGGAGCAGCAAAAGGCCATTCAAGCCTATACAATTGAGCACGATATAGGAGGTGGAATGCACCTGTCTCAAGCGCAGTGGAGAATGATTTCAACGTTGTGCAAGGTTCTGCTGCCCTTTGAACTTGCCACACGTGAAGTCAGTTCAGACACTGCCAGCCTGAGTCAGGTCATTCCCCTCATCAGGCTTTTGCAGAAGAAGCTGGAGACATTGAAGGAGGAGCTAACACAGAGCGATTCCGCTAGGCATGTGGGACTTGTGGATGGAGCCCTTAATTCGCTTAACAAGGATTCACGGGTGGTCAATCTGTTGAAATCAGAGCACTACATTTTGGCCACCGTGCTCGATCCTAGATTTAAAACCTACCTTGGATCTCTCTTTCCGGCACACACAAGTCTGCTGGGGTTCAAAGACCTGCTGGTGAGAAAATTGTCAAGTCAAGCGGAACGCGACCTGTCAACATCTCCTCCTTCACATTCTCCCGCAACTGGGGGTGCGAGGAAAAGGCTCAGAATTCCGAGCCCACCCGCTGGCGGTGATGCAGGGCAGTCTGGAGCGACTGCTGATGCTGACATCTGGTCCGGACTGAAGGACCTGCCAACGATTACGGACATGTCGTCTACTGGCACTGCATATGATTCTCTCCCCATTGAAAGAATGGTGGAGGATTATATGAGTGACCGCATCCAAGTAGGCACGTCAGACAGTCCGTACTTATACTGGCAGGAAAAAGAGGCAATTTGGAGGCCCTTGCACAAACTGGCTTTAATCTATCTAAGTTGCCCTCCCACAAGTGTGTACTCCGAAAGAGTGTTTAGTGCCGCCGCTCACCTTGTCAGCAATCGGCGTACGAGGTTACTTCCAGAAAATGTGGAGAAGATGATGTTCATTAAAATGAATTATAATCAATTCCTCCGTGGAGACATTGACCAGCAGCAATTGCCTCCACAAAGTACACAGGGAGCTGAGATGGTGGATTCCAGTGGGGACGAATTGATAATCTGTGAGGAGCGGGATGTACACGGTGATATATCGGAGGATGATGATGAGGTGGACATCTTGCCTCTGTAGAGCCAGTTTGTGCAAGGAGAGATTAATTGCTTCTTTTTCGGTGGGGTTCCAAACCAACCCGTCATTTCAGTCACAGTCGTGTGGCAGACCCTGTCACTGAAATGATGGGTTGGTTAAAGTGTGCATGTCCTGTTTATACAACATAAGGGTGGGTGGGAGGGCCCAAGGACAATTCCATCTTGCACCTCTTTTTTCTTTCATTTTTCTTTGCGTCATGTGCTGTTTGGGGAGTATTTTTTTGAAGGGCCATCCTGCGTGACACTGCAGTGCCACTCCTAGATGGGCCAGGTGTTTGTGTCGGCCACTAGGGTCGCTTAGCTTACTCACACAGCTACCTCATTGCGCCTCTTTTTTTCTTTGCGTCATGTGCTGTTTGGGGAGTGTTTTTTGGAAGGGCCATCCTGCGTGACACTGCAGTGCCACTCCTAGATGGGCCAGGTGTTTGTGTCGGCCACTAGGGTCGCTTAGCTTACTCACACAGCTACCTCATTGCGCCTCTTTTTTTCTTTGCGTCATGTGCTGTTTGGGGAGTGTTTTTTGGAAGGGCCATCCTGCGTGACACTGCAGTGCCACTCCTAGATGGGCCAGGTGTTTGTGTCGGCCACTAGGGTCGCTTAGCTTACTCACACAGCTACCTCATTGCGCCTCTTTTTTTCTTTGAGTCATGTGCTGTTTGGGGAGTGTTTTTTGGAAGGGCCATCCTGCGTGACACTGCAGTGCCACTCCTAGATGGGCCAGGTGTTTGTGTCGGCCACTAGGGTCGCTTAGCTTACTCACACAGCTACCTCATTGCGCCTCTTTTTTTCTTTGCGTCATGTGCTGTTTGGGGAGTGTTTTTTGGAAGGGCCATCCTGCGTGACACTGCAGTGCCACTCCTAGATGGGCCAGGTGTTTGTGTCGGCCACTAGGGTCGCTTAGCTTACTCACACAGCTACCTCATTGCGCCTCTTTTTTTCTTTGTGTCATGTGCTGTTTGGGGAGTGTTTTTTGGAAGGGCCATCCTGCGTGACACTGCAGTGCCACTCCTAGATGGGCCAGGTGTTTGTGTCGGCCACTAGGGTCGCTTAGCTTACTCACACAGCTACCTCATTGCGCCTCTTTTTTTCTTTGCGTCATGTGCTGTTTGGGGAGTGTTTTTTGGAAGGGCCATCCTGCGTGACACTGCAGTGCCACTCCTAGATGGGCCAGGTGTTTGTGTCGGCCACTAGGGTCGCTTAGCTTACTCACACAGCTACCTCATTGCGCCTCTTTTTTTCTTTGCGTCATGTGCTGTTTGGGGAGTGTTTTTTGGAAGGGCCATCCTGCGTGACACTGCAGTGCCACTCCTAGATGGGCCAGGTGTTTGTGTCGGCCACTAGGGTCGCTTAGCTTACTCACACAGCTACCTCATTGCGCCTCTTTTTTTCTTTGCGTCATGTGCTGTTTGGGGAGTGTTTTTTGGAAGGGCCATCCTGCGTGACACTGCAGTGCCACTCCTAGATGGGCCAGGTGTTTGTGTCGGCCACTAGGGTCGCTTAGCTTAGTCATCCAGCGACCTCGGTGCAAATTTTAGGACTAAAAATAATATTGTGAGGTGTGAGGTGTTCAGAATAGACTGAAAATGAGTGGAAATTATGGTTTTTGAGGTTAATAATACTTTGGGATCAAAATGACCCCCAAATTCTATGATTTAAGCTGTTTTTTAGGGTTTTTTGAAAAAAACACCCGAATCCAAAACACACCCGAATCCGACAAAAAAAATTCGGTGAGGTTTTGCCAAAACGCGGTCGAACCCAAAACACGGCCGCGGAACCGAACCCAAAACCAAAACACAAAACCCGAAAAATTTTAAGTGCACATCTCTAGTTCCCAACCATGTTCCTCAAGTACGCCCAAGAGTTCATATTTTGCAGGTCTCCTCACAGGATTGCAAGTGAAATAATTAGCTTAATCCGTGGGTCTTTTAAAATGTGTCAGTGAGTAATGAATACACCTGTTCAACTGCTAGGTGACCTGGAAAACATGAACTGTTGGGGGTACTTGAGGACCGAGGTTGTGAACCACTGACATAATAAATATTATCAACCCAGAATTGCCAGATAAAGTCTTTAGACATTGTTAAATAACATATGCGTGTAAATAAATGCAAGCAGCCTCAAATTGCTGTCTAAAGTACAGAAATAAATGTGATGCTAGTTATACAAGACTTTTGGCCGTCACTGTATAATGATGACTTGTTGTGATATATATTATTCAATGTGAGGATATTATCGCAGTATCCTGATCTGGGAGATGCCTCTCTATAGCTTTAGGCAACACACAGAGTCCCTGACTCATGTTTATAAGTAAAGCAAAAAAGCAAGCAACTTGGCAAAACCTTGTTGCAATGCAGGTGGGGCAGATGTAACATGTGCAGAGAGATTTAGATTTGGGTAGGTCATATTTTTTCTGTGCAGGTTAAATACTGGCTGCTTTTGCATGTAGTCCATAAAGGTTAGATAGCTTTATTTTTACACTGCAATTTAGATTTCAGTTTGAACACACCCCACCCAAATCTAACTCTCTCTGCACGTGTGAGCTTCCCGACAAACGGGATCCCGGCGGTCGATATACCGACGCTGGGATCCTGAAGGTGGCCAGAATGCCGGCGTCTACATACTGACATCGCTTACTGGGGGGCTGTTGGGATTCTGATGGACGGGATGCCGCTGCCGCCATTGGAAATCATACTGAATTTGTTACATCTGCCCCACTTGCAGTGCAACATGGTTTTGCCGAGTTGTTTGCTTTTTTGCTTTACTTACAAACATGAATCAGGACCAGAGGGCATACTTTTTAGAGAAAGATTGTCCACCCGTCTGTATAACAGGTGTAGGTATAGCCAACATATTATGTAGCAAATACCACAATTATTACATATACTAGGTGATTCATCGCGCCCTGCGGGCGCTATTCACACCGTCGTAAGGGGCTACGCCCCCGTAACCCCTATATAAAGGTGAAGGTCTAGAATAGTAGTTGTCAAATGTATTGTGGTGGACTGTTGGTTTTGATGTTGGTTAAATGTTGTTTTGCAAAAGGGGAATGTGATGGTGAATGGTGTGTAGGGGTTTGTGAGTGTGTGAAGAGTGTTAGGAGTGTTGATGGTGGTCAAGGTAATGTGTTTGGTGTGGGGATGTGTGTGTGTGTGAGTAGGGTAGCGGTGTGGGTTGGTAATATGGTAGGAAGGGTGAATGATCATGTATGTCGGTAACCGTGGATGTTGGCTGGTTGGTTGGTTTTTGTGTGGTGGTTGAGTTAAGATGGTTAAGGTGTTTTCTGTGTTGAGGGTGGAGAGTTAGATTAAGGCACATGTGTTTGGGGGGGTTTGGAGGCAGCAGAGAGTGGGGGCTGGTAAATAGGCAGGTGGGTATGGTGGCCAGCATGTAGAGTAATGTGTTGATGCGGTCCACAGTAGCGTTTGGCTGTGGCTCCTGGGCAGTGTGTACATGTGGGAGTTGTGGAGGGGGGGATGCCGAAGGAGTGTGTGGTGGTGCGGGTGTGTTGCGGCTGTCAAAGAGCGTTGTATGTGAGAGGCTGGAGGTGGGAGCTGGGGAGTTGTGTTTGGGGATTGTGGTGCGGGTGTATTGGGGATTTAGTCGTGTGCTTCTTGCGAGAGGCTGGAGGTGGGAGGCAGGATTGATGTGGTGTGTGTGTATCTTGGGGCTCCAGTTCCCCGCCTTCATGTGAGAGGTGGGAGCTGGGGAGGGGGGTTAGGGGAGGGTGGCTGTGGTGGCTTGGGGTGCGGGTGGCTGGCGTGGTGCGGAGATGTGAGAGGCTGGAGGTAGGAGCTGGGGAGGGGAATTAGCGGAGGCTGGCTGTGTTGGGTTGGGTGGCGGGTGTCTCCCGTGTTGCGGGTGATGAGAGGCTGGAGGTGGGAGCTGGTGAGGGGGTTAGCGGAGGCTGCCTGTGGTGGGTGGGAGTGGTGTGTGCGAGTGGGCCCCGTGCTGCGGGTGATGACAGGCTGGAGGTGGGAGCTGGGGAGGGTGTTTAGCGGAGGCAGGGAGCATTGGTTAGGGTGGGCCCCGTGTTGCGGTTGATAAGAGGGTGGGTATGGGATTTGGAGAGTGGGGTTAGCAGAGGCTGCCTTTGGTGGGTCTGGGTGGGGGGTACGGGTGTGTCCCGTGCTGTTGGTGATGAAAGGCTGGAGGTGGAAGCTGGGGAGGGGGGTTAGGGGAAGCTGGCTGAGGTGGGTTTGGGTTGTGTCATGAGAGGCTAGAGGTGGAAGCTGTGGAGGGTGGTTAGCAGAGGCTGGATGTGGTGGGTGAATCTGGGTGGTGTATGCAGCCCCCGTGCTGCGGCTGGTGACAGGCTGGAGGTGTAAGGTGGGGAGGGGAGTTAGTGGAGGATGGATGTGGTGGGTCGGGGTGGGGGGGGGGGGGGGTGAGAGGTGGGAGGTGTAGAGGGGGGTTAGTGGAGGGTGGATGTTGGGTGTGGGGGCTGCTCCCGTACTGGGGGTGATGACAGGCTGCAGGTGGGAGGTGGGGACGGGATTTAGGGCATGCTAGTTGTGTTGGTAGTGGAGTGGGGGGTGGGGCCTGCTGCCGTGCTGCGGGTGATGAGAAGCTGCAGGTGGGAGGTGGGTAGGGGGGTTATTGGAGTGTGGGTGTGGTGGGTTGAGGTGCGGGTGGCTCCCGTGCTGCGGGTGATGAGAGGCAGTAGGAGGTAGCTGTGGAGGGGGGTTAGTGGAGGCTGGATGTGGTAGATTGTTGTAGGGGGTGCGTGTGAGAGTGGGCAGCTGGGGAGTGGAGTTATTGGAGTCTACATGTTGGGGATCGGGGTGGGGGGTGCAGGCTGCTTGCGTGCTGCGGTAGATCAGAGGCTGCATGAGGTGGCTTTGGGTTGTGGGGTGTGGCCGGCCACCGTGCGGTGGGTCATGAGAGGCTAGAGGTGGGAGCTGGGGAGGGTGGTTAGCAGAGGCTGGATGTGGTGGGTGGATCTGGGGGTTGCATGCAGGCCCCGTGCTGCGGGTGATGACAGGCTGGAGGTGTAAGGTGGGGAGGGGGGTTAGTGGAGGATGGATGTGGTGGGTCGGGGTGGGGGGTGCGTGTGAGAGGTGGGAGGTGTGGAGGGGGGTTAGTGGAGGGTGGATGTTGGGGGTGGGGGCTGCTCCCGTACAGGGGGTGATGACAGGCTGCAGGTGGGAGCTGGGAAGGGTGTTTAGGGTAGGCTAGTTGTATTGGTAGTGGGGTGGGGGGTGCGGGCTGCTCCCGTGCTGCGGGGGATGACAGGCTGGAGGTGGAAGCTGGGGAGGGGGGTTAGTGGAGGATGGATGTGGTGGGTCGGGGTGGGGTGTGAGAGGTGGGAGGTGTAGAGGGGGGTTAGTGGAGGGTGGATGTTGGGTGTGGGGGCTGCTCCTGTACAGGGGGTGATGACAGGCTGCTGGTGGGAGGTGGGGAGGGGATTTAGGGTAGGCTAGCTGTGTTGGTAGTGGGGTGGGGGGTGCGTCCTGCTTCGGTGCTGCGTGTGGTGAGAAGCTGCAGGTGGGAGGTGGTTAGGGGTCTTAGTGGAGTGTGGGTGTGGTGTGTTGGGGTTGGGGGTGCATGGGGTTTCCGTGGTGCGTCCGCAGAGATAGCGGATAAGGTTGCTGGAGAGGGAGGGTGGTGGAGGCAGGTCGCGGTGCTAGTAGCGGGTTCCGTCCTCCGGCTTCATGTCACAGGTGAGAGCTGGGGACGGGGGTGAGTGCAGGCTGCCTGTGTAGAATCGCGGTGGGGGGTGCGGGTGGCTCCCGTGCTGTGGTTCGCGGTGGTTAGTGTTTCCGTGGTGCGGCCGCAGATGAGGTTGCTGGAGAGGGAGGGTGGCGGAGGCAGGTCGCGGTCAGAGCCGGCCCTAGGCATAGGCAAACTAGGCAAATGCCTAGGGCATTTGGTATGCTTAGGGGCACCAGCAGCTTCTGCTGCTTAAAATGATATGCAGCATGCCTATATTCTGTGTGTGACTGCGACTGTATCTGCATATGAAATGCTACGTTGCAGTGTACTCCTGGAAATCACTGTAATGTAGCATTTCATATGCAGATACAGCCGCGGTCGCACACAGAATATAGGCATGCTGCGTATCATTTTAACCAGCAGAAGCTACTTGTGCATCCTAGCCATATAGTAATGCAAATAAGATGCATTTTCATAAACAAAAGGCGCCCAACGTTAGCAGAGCTGCCAACTGACTCATGCCAGGCATCTCCTGCAGAACTAGTGGCGGTGCTAGGGGGCACCAGCCAAAATCTTGCCTAGGGCATCATATTGGTTAGGGCCAGCTCTGGTCGCGGTGCTAGTAGCGGGTTCCGTCCTCCGGCTTCATGTCAGAGGTGAGAGCTGGGGACGGGGGTGAGTGCAGGCTGCCTGTGTAGAATCGCGGTGGGGGGTGCGGGTGGCTCCCGTGCTGTGGAGGCTGAGAAGCTGCAGGTGGGAGCTGGGGAGGGGGGTTAGCGGAGTGTGGCTGTAGTGGGTTAGGGTACGAATAGCAGGTGTGAGTGGGTGTTTGTGGTGGGGAAACCAAGGGAGGGGTGTGTGTTACCGTGCTGAATGGGTGTCCGTCCAGTGCTGTTCCCTGTGCTGATGGTGCTGAATTGTTCAGAAGCAGGTGGCTCCGCCCCAGACAGCCCTGTGACTCCACCCAGCGTTATGGGCAGGCACAGAGTCACAGATGTAGCCAAATATATAGGAGATTGGAGAGTTTTCCTTTTTGAACACATTTTTTCATAAATCAAAAAAATGTGTCATTTACTGTGAATATTACAGAAGTCAAACACATTGCATTTTTTACTGTTGCCTTGACTTGATATTATTTTAAGATCCACACAATGTTGGTATTTTATCATTAATATTTCAGAGCTTAAATAAAAATGTCAAACTGATTTTTGCATTGACAATAGCAAGGTTTATTTTGTCATTTATCCTGCAAAGCCTGGATAAAATAGCTAGGCTTTGGATATTGCTACAAAAGAAACACAATCAATAAATGATATATGAAGAATGTTCTGTTCTTTGTAGGTCAAAAAAGTAATTTGCTGAAGTTGGTAAGCTAAAAATGAGAAAATATGAAGACCTGAAGCTTTATTGGAGAATATTGTAGTTTTCACAGAATATTATCTCAAAATCAATAGAATAGCATTGTAGAAGGCTGAAATATTTCTTTTATGGTCATGTACTTATCGGCTTTATTGACCATCACTTTCCTTATATTTCTAATTACAATACAAACTATCTTAGTAATAAAATGACAATGATACAGAAGTAGCCAGACAGACTGTCTGGTATAGCTTGGACTTTGCAGTTGACACGTCACATTGAAGATGCAATATACAGATGGAGACACGTTTATCTTGGCTTCTCTGCTGCGCCAAGGCACACCATGGTGTATTAGCATAAACCCTTCACCTTTTGTTCTCAGATGTAATACAATACAGAGAGAACAATACATCAAGGGATTAACTCATTACAGCAGGGGATTAAGTCTGATTGCCCAGGCTCAGTTAATCCTATTAAAGGCCAAGATAAAGATGGCTCCATCTGTAGCATTTTTTTTCCTATTATTTGTTCAAATTACATAACATCACAATTTTCAACAATTGTTTCTCATTTGGCTGCGTCATTTCCCATGATTACTCAAATGACATCGCACAGTACGATTAACGCTACCTTCGTTATCCCAGCTCTCTCTATCTTCCTCTCTCTCTCTCTCTCTCTCTCTGTCTGGAGGTAATTCAGAATTGATCGCAGCAGCAAATTTGTTAGCAGTTGGGCAAAACCATGGGGGTCATTCTGACCCGATCGCACGCTGCACTTTCTCGCAGCCGTGTGATCGGGTCAGAACTGCGCATGCTCGGCGGACGCATTGTGCAGGCGCGTCATTGCCCGGCGCCGGCCGGCGCCTGCCAGCGATGCCGCGAACGAAGAAAGCGGTCGCAGCGGTGACCGCAAGAAGATTGACAGGAGGAAGGCGGAATCTGGCGGCAACTCACCGTTTTCGGGGAGTGGTGAGTCCAACACAGGCGTGTCGAGGCGTTTGGAGGGCGGATGTCTGACATCAATTCCGGGACCTGCAACGCTGGATCGATCGCACAGGGTAAGTAACTCTTACCCTGGTCTTCTTTTACACAAAACTTTTTTTGCATAGCAGGGCTGCACAAGCGTTTGCAGCCTTGCTATGCAAAAATACACACCCCCATAGGCGGCATCTAGTTGATTGCACAGGCAGCAAAAGGTTGCTACGTGCGATCAACTCGGAATGACCACCCATGTGCACTGCAGGTGTGGCAGATATAACATTTGCAGAGAGAGTTATATTTGGGTGGGTTATATTGTTTCTGTGCAGGGTAAATACTGGCTGCTTTATTTTTATTTTTATTTTTTACACTGCAATTTAGATTTCAGTTTGAACACACCCCACCCAAATCTTACTCTCTCTGCACATGTTATATCTGCCCCCCTGCAGTGCACATGGTTTTGCTAACAAATTTGCTACTGCGATCAACTCTCTTTCGCTCTCTCTTTCTCTCTCTCTCTTTTTCTCTATGGGGTAAATTTCCTAAGGGGAGATGTACTAAGCAGTGATAAAAGTGGAGAAATGAGCCAGTGGAGAAGGGGCAACCAATCAGCATTGAAGTAACATTTATAATTTGCATATTATAAAATTATACAGAGCAGCTGGCTCACTTCTCCACTCTTATCACTGCTTAGTACATCTCCCCCTAAAGCTTCTTAAACAGAGAATTGGTGATGCTGCCCATAACAACCAATCAGATGCTGTTTATCATTTCTCTATTGCCTTTATCAAAATGATAGACAGCATCTGATTGGTTGCTATGGGCAACATCACCAATTCTCTGTTTTAGAAGCTTTAAGGGTCTGTTCATGAAGCAGTGAAAAAAGTGTAGAAACAGACCAGTGGACAAGTTGCCCATGACAACCAATCAGCATTTCCCTTACATTTTATAGAATGTCCATGAAAAAGGCTTCCTTCAACGCTGATTGGTTGCCATGGGCAACTTCTTCACTGGTCTGTTTCTCCACTCTTATCACTGCTTCATGAATAGGCCACTTAGTAAATTTACCCCTATGTGTATGTGTTATATACACATACTGTACATTGTGTAGGCCTTATAAAGGGGCACTGAAATGTTGACCATACAGTAGTCTTTTGTTCATCATTTCATCTCTGAGTGCCGTTTCATGCCTTGTTGGAGTATGGGTTGATACTGAATTTGGAGATTCAGCTTCAGACCTTTTGCCTATTTAATTGATAAAAGAAATAACCAAAGCAGAGCCCACACCTGTCCATGAAACAGCTTTTGAGTCAATTGTCCAATTACTTTGGTCCATTAAAAAAGATTGGGCTGCATTTTTAACAGCTGTAATTCCTTAACTCTTCTTCCAAGTTGGATGTGACCAGACCCGCTATCAAGGGGAGGACGGTGGGAACTCCAGTCCCGGGTGACCATGGATGGACAGAGCCGTGGTAGTTTTCTTACTACAGAGCCGGCCGTGAGCCAATCGGAGCTCGTGGATCGGCAGCCAATCAGGAGCTGCCGAATGGCAGCTGACCTGGCCCCCAATACTGTCTGCAGCCACCCAGGCTCCATTTCAAAATTTGGGGAATGCAGGAGGGGGAGTCAGGGAAGAGCGTGGTAGTTTTCTTGCTACAGAGCTGGCTGAGAGCCAATCAGAGCTCGTGGACCAGCAGCCAGTCAGGAGCTGCCGAATGGCAGCTCCTGATTGGCTGCTGGTGCACGAGCTCCGTTTGGCTCACGCCCGGCTCTGTAGTAAGAATATAGCCGCGGTTATGTCCCTCCATGCAGTGGCTGCTTGCTGGTGCGCAGGCAGGCAGCTGACCTGGCCCTCGATCCTGTCTGCAGCCACCCGGGCCCTATTTCAAAGTTTGGGGAATGCAGGAGGGGGGGTCAGGGAGGAGGGCCCTGCCTTGTGAGTGTCAGTCGTGGGCCCCATCATTTCTGAGTGCTGCCCTAGATGTGACTATTTTCAAATTAAAGCTGATAGTATGGGCCTATATGAAATACATCTTCATCATGTAGAAGTAGAAACCTGAGTTCAAATATATTCAGGAAAAGTCTTAGAGGACCCGTTAATGGAGGAACAGACTGCATCCAATGTCTCATTTAGAGATACTTATAATCAACTGATGGTATTTCAAATTGTGTTTGTATTAGAGATGAGCGGGTTCGGTTCTCTGAGAACCGAACCCTACCGAACTTCACGTCCCGAGCACAGATCTGAGTCTGGTTCGGGATTTCCCACCAGACTCGGTAACCAGAACGAGGCAAAATGTCATCATCTCGCTGTCAGATTCTCGCGCGGTATGGATTCCGTATTAGGAGCCGCGCGTCGCTGCCATTTTCAATCCAGTCCTGGAGAGGGTAGCGAGAGGATGTGCCTCCTCAGTGTCTGTGCAGGGGTGTCGCTTGGGGTGGCGACCTGCTCTTAGGTATCATTCCAGTGCTGTCTTGTGCTGCATCAGTCCAGTGGTGGTGTCTTGTGCTGCATCAGTCCAGTGGTGGTGTCTTGTGCTGCATCAGTTCAGTCACAGTGGTGGTGTCCTGTGCTGCCATAAGTCCAGTGCTGCTGTATAAGTCCAGTGCAGTGGTGCTGTGTTGTGCTGCCATAAGTTCAGTGGTGGTGTCATGTGCTGCCATAAGTCCAGTGGTGGTGTCCTGTGCTGCCATAAGTCCAGTGCTGCTGCCGTATAAGTCCAGGTGTACTGCCGTATAAGTCCAGTCCAGTAGTGGAGTCGTATAAGTTCAGGGGTAATGCTGTATAAGTTCAGGAGTACTGCCATACAAGACCAGTCCAGTGGTGCAGCCATATAAGTTCAGGGGTACTGCCGTATAAATTCAGGGGTACTGCCATATAAGTCCCGTGGTACAGCCATATTAGTTCAGGGGTACTGCCATATACTGTAAGTCCAGTGGTACTGCCATGTAAGTTCAGGGGTACTACCATATAAGTTCAGGGGTACTGCCGTAAAACTCCAGACCAGTGGTGCAGCTGTATAAGTTCAGGGGTACTGCCATTTAAGTTCAGGGGTACTGCCGTATAAATTCAGGGGCACTGCCATATAAATTCAGTCCAGTGGTGCAGCCATATTAGTTCAGGGGTACTGACGTATAAGTTCAGGGGTACTGCCATATAAGTTATGGAGTACTGCCGTATAAGTCCAGTGGTACTGACGTATAAGTCCAGTGATACTGCCGTATAAGTTCAAGGGTACTGCCGTATAAGTTCAGGGGTACTGCCATATAAGTCCTGTCCAGTGGTGCAGCCGTATAAGTTCAGGGGTTCTGCCATATAAGTTATGGAGTACTGCCGTATAAGTCCAGTGGTACTGACGTATAAGTTCAGGGGAACTGCCGTATAAGTCCAGTGGTACTGCCGTATAAGTTCATGGGTACTGCCGTATAAGTTCAGAGGTACTGCCATATAAGTCCAGTCCAGTGGTGCAGCCGTATAAGTTCAGGGGTACTGCCATATAAGTTCAGTGGTACTGTCGTATAAGTCCAGTCCAGTAGTGCAGCCGTGTAAGTTCATGGGTACTGCCATATAAATTCAGAGGTACTGCCGTATAAGTCCAGTCCAGTGGTGCTGCCGTGTATGTCCAGTGGTGCTGTCCTGTGCTGTATATTATTTACTCCAAATAAAGGGGTTATTAATATTTAATCCAAATAATTTTTACATGGTTTGCCCTGTGTGGTGTAGGGGTATGCTCTCCTATGCCACATATTGTTATATAACTCAAGAAAAATAATGAAGAACAAAAATTTGGAGGATAAAATAGGGATAGATCAAGTACCACTTCCTCCTACTGCTGCTGCTGAGAGTCGATCGTCATCCCAGAGGGGAAGTCGGAAGACCACTTGTACTACTTCCAGTAAGCAGTTGACTGTCCAACAGTCCTTTGTGAGGAAGATGAAATATGACAGCAGTCATCCTGTTGCAAAGCGGATAACTGAGGCCTTGACAGCTATCTTGGTGTTAGACGTGCGTCCGGTAGCCGCCATTGGTGCAGTGGGAATTAGACAATTGATGGAGGTAGTGTGTCCATGGTACCAAATCCAATCTAGATTCCACTTCACTAGGAAAGCGATTCCCGGACTGTACAGGGACATTAAGAAAAGTGTCCTCAGTGTCCTGAAAAATGCGGTTGTACCCTGTGTCCACTTAACCACGGACATTTGGACAAGTGGAGCAGGGCAAACTAAGGACTACATGACTGTGACATCCCACTGGGTAGATGTATTGCCTCCCGCAGCAACAACAGCAGCGGCACCAGTAGCAGCATCTCACAAACACCAGCTCGTTCCTAGGCAGGCGACGCTGTGTATCACCGCTTTCCATAAGAGGCACACAGCTGACAACCTCTTACAGAAACTGAGGGACATCATCGCACAATGGCTTACTCCACTTAGACTCTCCTGGGGATTTGTGATATTGGACAACGCGATAGAGATGAGCGCCTGAAATTTTTCGGGTTTTGTGTTTTGGTTTTGGGTTCGGTTCCGCGGCCGTGTTTTGGGTTCGACCGCGTTTTGGCAAAACCTCACCGAATTTTTTTTGTCGGATTCGGGTGTGTTTTGGATTCGGGTGTTTTTTTTCAAAAAACCCTAAAAAACAGCTTAAATCATAGAATTTGGGGGTCATTTTGATCCCAAAGTATTATTAACCTCAAAAACCATAATTTCCACTCATTTTCAGTCTATTCTGAATACCTCACACCTCACAATATTATTTTTAGTCCTAAAATTTGCACCTAGGTCGCTGGATGACTAAGCTAAGCGACCCTAGTGGCCGACACAAACACCGTGCCCATCTAGGAGTGGCACTGCAGTGTCACGCAGGATGGCCCTTCCAAAAAACCCTCCCCAAACAGCACATGACGCAAAGAAAAAAAGAGGCGCAATGAGGTAGCTGTGTGAGTAAGATAAGCGACCCTAGTGGCCGACACAAACACCGTGCCCATCTAGGAGTGGCACTGCAGTGTCACGCAGGATGGCCGTTCCAAAAAACCCTCCCCAAACAGCACATGACGCAAAGAAAAAAAGAGGCGCAATGAGGTAGCTGTGTGAGTAAGATAAGCGACCCTAGTGGCCGACACAAACACCGGGCCCATCTAGGAGTGGCACTGCAGTGTCACGCAGGATGTCCCTTCCAAAAAACCCTCCCCAAACAGCACATGACGCAAAGAAAAAAAGAGGCGCAATGAGGTAGCTGACTGTGTGAGTAAGATAAGCGACCCTAGTGGCCGACACAAACACCGGGCCCATCTAGGAGTGGCACTGCAGTGTCACGCAGGATGTCCCTTCCAAAAAACCCTCCCCAAACAGCACATGACGCAAAGAAAAAAAGAGGCGCAATGAGGTAGCTGACTGTGTGAGTAAGATAAGCGACCCTAGTGGCCGACACAAACACCGGGCCCATCTAGGAGTGGCACTGCAGTGTCACGCAGGATGTCCCTTCCAAAAAACCCTCCCCAAACAGCACATGACGCAAAGAAAAAAAGAGGCGCAATGAGGTAGCTGACTGTGTGAGTAAGATAAGCGACCCTAGTGGCCGACACAAACACCGGGCCCATCTAGGAGTGGCACTGCAGTGTCACGCAGGATGTCCCTTCCAAAAAACCCTCCCCAAACAGCACATGACGCAAAGAAAAAAAGAGGCGCAATGAGGTAGCTGACTGTGTGAGTAAGATAAGCGACCCTAGTGGCCGACACAAACACTGGGCCCATCTAGGAGTGGCACTGCAGTGTCACGCAGGATGTCCCTTCCAAAAAACCCTCCCCAAACAGCACATGACGCAAAGAAAAAGAAAAGAAAAAAGAGGTGCAAGATGGAATTGTCCTTGGGCCCTCCCACCCACCCTTATGTTGTATAAACAGGACATGCACACTTTAACCAACCCATCATTTCAGTGACAGGGTCTGCCACACTACTGTGACTGATATGACGGGTTGGTTTGGACCCCCCCCAAAAAAGAAGCAATTAATCTCTCCTTGCACAAACTGGCTCTACAGAGGCAAGATGTCCACCTCATCATCATCCTCCGATATATCACCGTGTACATCCCCCTCCTCACAGATTATCAATTCGTCCCCACTGGAATCCACCATGTGTACTTTGTGGAGGCAATTGCTGCTGGTGAATGTCTCCACGGAGGAATTGATTATAATTCATTTTAATGAACATCATCTTCTCCACATTTTCTGGATGTAACCTCGTACGCCGATTGCTGACAAGGTGAGCGGCGGCACTAAACACTCTTTCGGAGTACACACTTGTGGGAGGGCAACTTAGGTAGAATAAAGCCAGTTTGTGCAAGGGCCTCCAAATTTCCTCTTTTTCCTGCCAGTATAAGTACGGACTGTGTGACGTGCCTACTTGGATGCGGTCACTCATATAATCCTCCACCATTCTTTCAATGGTGAGAGAATCATATGCAGTGACAGTAGACGACATGTCCGTAATCGTTGTCAGGTCCTTCAGTCCGGACCAGATGTCAGCATCAGCAGTCGCTCCAGACTGCCCTGCATCACCGCCAGCGGGTGGGCTCGGAATTCTGAGCCTTTTCCTCGCACCCCCAGTTGCGGGAGAATGTGAAGGAGGAGATGTTGTTGACAGGTCGCGTTCCGCTTGACTTGACAATTTTCTCACCAGCAGGTCTTTCAACCCCAGCAGACTTGTGTCTGCCGGAAAGAGAGATCCAAGGTAGGCTTTAAATCTAGGATCGAGCACGGTGGCCAAAATGTAGTGCTCTGATTTCAACAGATTGACCACCCGTGAATCCTTGTTAAGCGAATTAAGGGCTCCATCCACAAGTCCCACATGCCTAGCGGAATCGCTCCGTGTTAGCTCCTCCTTCAATGTCTCCAGCTTCTTCTGCAAAAGCCTGATGAGGGGAATGACCTGACTCAGGCTGGCAGTGTCTGAACTGACTTCACGTGTGGCAAGTTCAAAGGGCATCAGAACCTTGCACAACGTTGAAATCATTCTCCACTGCGCTTGAGACAGGTGCATTCCACCTCCTATATCGTGCTCAATTGTATAGGCTTGAATGGCCTTTTGCTGCTCCTCCAACCTCTGAAGCATATAGAGGGTTGAATTCCACCTCGTTACCACTTCTTGCTTCAGATGATGGCAGGGCAGGTTCAGTAGTTTTTGGTGGTGCTCCAGTTTTCTGTACGTGGTGCCTGTACGCCGAAAGTGTCCCGCAATTCTTCTGGCCACCGACAGCATCTCTTGCACGCCCCTGTCGTTTTTTAAAAAATTCTGCACCACCAAATTCAAGGTATGTGCAAAACATGGGACGTGCTGGAATTTGCCCAGATTTAATGCACACACAATATTGCTGGCGTTGTCCGATGCCACAAATCCACAGGAGAGTCCAATTGGGGTAAGCCATTCCGCGATGATCTTCCTCAGTTGCCGTAAGAGGTTTTCAGCTGTGTGCGTATTCTGGAAACCGGTGATACAAAGCGTAGCCTGCCTAGGAAAGAGTTGGCGTTTGTGAGATGCTGCTACTGGTGCCGCCGCTGCTGTTCTTGCGGCGGGAGTCCATACATCTACCCAGTGGGCTGTCACAGTCATATAGTCCTGACCCTGCCCTGCTCCACTTGTCCACATGTCCGTGGTTAAGTGGACATTGGGTACAGCTGCATTTTTTAGGACACTGGTGACTCTTTTTCTGAGGTCTGTGTACATTTTCGGTATCGCCTGCCTAGAGAAATGGAACCTAGATGGTATTTGGTACCGGGGACACAGTACCTCCAACAAGTCTCTAGTTGGCTCTGCAGTAATGATGGATACCGGAACCACGTTTCTCACCACCCAGGATGTCAAGGCCTCAGTTATCCGCTTTGCAGTAGGATGACTGCTGTGATATTTCATCTTCCTCGCAAAGGACTGTTGGACAGTCAATTGCTTGGTGGAAGTAGTACAAGTGGTCTTACGACTTCCCCTCTGGGATGACCATCGACTCCCAGCAGCAACAACAGCAGCGCCAGCAGCAGTAGGCGTTACACGCAAGGATGCATCGGAGGAATCCCAGGCAGGAGAGGAATCATCAGAATTGCCAGTGACATGGCCTGCAGGACTATTGGCATTCCTGGGGAAGGAGGAAATTGACACTGAGGGAGTTGGTGGGGTGGTTTGCGTGAGCTTGGTTACAAGAGGAAGGGATTTACTGGTCAGTGGACTGCTTCCGCTGTCGGCCCAAGTTTTTGAACTTGTCACTGACTTATTATGAATGCGCTGCAGGTGACGTATAAGGGAGGATGTTCCGAGGTGGTTAACGTCCTTACCCCTACTTATTACAGCTTGACAAAGGGAACACACGGCTTGACACCTGTTGTCCGCATTTCTGGTGAAATACTTCCACACCGAAGAGCTGATTTTTTTTGTATTTTCACCAGGCATGTCAACGGCCATATTCCTCCCACGGACAACAGGTGTCTCCCCGGGTGCCTGACTTAAACAAACCACCTCACCATCAGAATCCTCCTGGTCAATTTCCTCCCCAGCGCCAGCAACACCCATATCCTCCTCATCCTGGTGTACTTCAACACTGACATCTTCAATCTGACTATCAGGAACTGGACTGCGGGTGCTCCTTCCATCACTTGCAGGGGGCGTGCAAATGGTGGAAGGCGCATGCTCTTCACGTCCAGTGTTGGGAAGGTCAGGCATCGCAACCGACACAATTGGAGTCGGACTCTCCTTGTGGATTTGGGATTTCGAAGAACGCACAGTTCTTTGCGGTGCCACTGCTTTTGCCAGCTTGAGTCTTTTCATTTTTCTAGCGAGAGGCTGAGTGCTTCCATCCTCATGTGAAGCTGAACCACTAGCCATGAACATAGGCCAGGGCCTCAGCCGTTCCTTGCCACTCCGTGTGGTAAATGGCATATTGGCAAGTTTACGCTTCTCCTCCGACAATTTTATTTTAGGTTTTGGAGTCCTTTTTTTACTGATATTTGGTGTTTTGGATTTGACATGCTCTGTACTATGACATTGGGCATCGGCCTTGGCAGACGACGTTGCTGGCATTTCATCGTCTCGGCCATGACTAGTGGCAGCAGCTTCAGCACGAGGTGGAAGTGGATCTTGATCTTTCCCTAATTTTGGAACCTCAACATTTTTGTTCTCCATATTTTAATAGGCACAACTAAAAGGCACCTCAGGTAAAAAATGGAGATGGATGGATACTAGTATACAATTATGGATGGACTGCCGAGTGCCGACACAGAGGTAGCTACAGCCGTGGACTACTGTACTGTGTCTGCTGCTAATATAGACTGGTTGATAAAGAGATGTAGTATGTATGTATAAAGAAGAAAGAAAAAAAAAACCACGGGTAGGTGGTATACAATTATGGACGGACTGCCGAGTGCCGACACAGAGGTAGCTACAGCCGTGGACTACCGTACTGTACTGTGTCTGCTGCTAATATAGACTGGTTGATAAAGAGATGTAGTATGTATGTATAAAGAAGAAAGAAAAAAAAACCACGGGTAGGTGGTATACAATTATGGATGGACTGCCGAGTGCCGTCACAGAGGTAGCTACAGCCGTGGACTACTGTACTGTGTCTGCTGCTAATATAGACTGGTTGATAAAGAGATGTAGTATGTATGTATAAAGAAGAAAGAAAAAAAAAACACGGGTAGGTGGTATACAATTATGGATGGACTGCCGAGTGCCGACACAGAGGTAGCTACAGCCGTGGACTACTGTACTGTGTCTGCTGCTAATATAGACTAGTTGATAAAGAGATGTAGTATGTATGTATAAAGAAGAAAGAAAAAAAAACCACGGGTAGGTGGTATACAATTATGGACGGACTGCCGAGTGCCGACACAGAGGTAGCTACAGCCGTGGACTACTGTACTGTGTCTGCTGCTAATATAGACTGGTTGATAAAGAGATGTAGTATGTATGTATAAAGAAGAAAGAAAAAAAAAACACGGGTAGGTGGTATACAATTATGGACGGACTGCCGAGTGCCGACACAGAGGTAGCTACAGCCGTGGACTACCGTACTGTACTGTGTCTGCTGCTAACATAGACTGGTTGATAAAGAGATGTAGTATGTATGTATAAAGAAGAAAGAAAAAAAAACCACGGGTAGGTGGTATACAATTATGGATGGACTGCCGAGTGCCGACACAGAGGTAGCTACAGCCGTGGACTACTGTACTGTGTCTGCTGCTAATATAGACTGGTTAATAAAGAGATGTAGTATGTATGTATAAAGAAGAAAGAAAAAAAACCACGGGTAGGTGGTATACAATTATGGATGGACTGCCGAGTGCCGACACAGAGGTAGCTACAGCCGTGGACTACTGTACTGTGTCTGCTGCTAATATAGACTGGTTGATAAAGAGATGTAGTATGTATGTATAAAGAAGAAAGAAAAAAAAACACGGGTAGGTGGTATACAATTATGGACGGACTGCCGAGTGCCGACACAGAGGTAGCTACAGCCGTGGACTACCGTACTGTACTGTGTCTGCTGCTAATATAGACTGGTTGATAAAGAGATGTAGTATGTATGTATAAAGAAGAAAGAAAAAAAAAACCACGGGTAGGTGGTATACAATTATGGATGGACTGCCGAGTGCCGTCACAGAGGTAGCTACAGCCGTGGACTACTGTACTGTGTCTGCTGCTAATATAGACTGGTTGATAAAGAGATGTAGTATGTATGTATAAAGAAGAAAGAAAAAAAAACCACGGGTAGGTGGTATACAATTATGGAGGGACTGCCGAGTGCCGACACAGAGGTAGCTACAGCCGTGGACTACTGTACTGTGTCTGCTGCTAATATAGACTGGTTGATAAAGAGATGTAGTATGTATGTATAAAGAAGAAAGAAAAAAAAACCACGGGTAGGTGGTATACAATTATGGACGGACTGCCGAGTGCCGACACAGAGGTAGCTACAGCCGTGGACTACTGTACTGTGTCTGCTGCTAATATAGACTGGTTGATAAAGAGATGTAGTATGTATGTATAAAGAAGAAAGAAAGAAAAACCACGGGTAGGTGGTATACAATTATGGATGGACTGCCGAGTGCCGACACAGAGGTAGCTACAGCCGTGGACTACTGTACTGTGTCTGCTGCTAATATAGACTGGTTGATAATGAGATGTAGTATGTATGTATAAAGAAGAAAGAAAGAAAAACCACGGGTAGGTGGTATACAATTATGGATGGACTGCCGAGTGCCGACACAGAGGTAGCTACAGCCGTGAACTACCGTACTGTGTCTGCTGCGACTGGATGATAAATAATGATATAAAAAATATATATATATCACTACTGCAGCCGGACAGGTATATATTATATAATGACGGACCTGCTGGACACTGTCTGTCAGCAGAATGAGTTTTTTATAGAATAAAAAAAAAAACACCACACAAGTCACACGACGAGTGTTTAACTTTTTCAGGCAATCACAATATAGTATACTACTAACTATACTGGTGGTCAGTGTGGTCAGGTCACTGGTCAGTCACACTGGCAGTGGCACTCCTGCAGCAAAAGTGTGCACTGTTTAATTTTAATAATATGTACTCCTGGCTCCTGCTATAACCTATAACTGGCACTGCTCCCCAGTCTCCCCCACAATTATAAGCTGTGTGAGCACAGTCAGATATATACATAGATGATGCAGCACACTGGGCTGAGCAGTGCACACAGATATGGTATGTGACTGAGTCACTGTGTATCGTTTTTTTCAGGCAGAGAACGGATTATATTAAATAAAACTGCACTGTCTGGTGGTCACTGTGGTCAGTCACTACTAAACTCTGCACTCTCTACAGTACTCCTAAGCTCCAGTAAATCAAGTGTCTCTGTTTAAAATCAATCTCACTCTCTCTCTTCTAATCTAAATGGAGAGGACGCCAGCCACGTCCTCTCCCTATGAATCTCAATGCACGTGTGAAAATGGCGGCGACGCGCGGCTCCTTATATAGAATCCGAGTCTCGCGATAGAATCCGAGCCTCGCGAGAATCCGACAGCGTCATGATGACGTTCGGGCGCGCTCGGGTTAACCGAGCAAGGCGGGAAGATCCGAGTCGCTCGGACCCGTGAAAAAAAACATGAAGTTCGGGCGGGTTCGGATTCCGAGGAACCGAACCCGCTCATCTCTACAACGCGATAGATAGATAGATAGATAGATAGATAGATAGATAGATAGATAGATAGATAGATAGATAGATAGATAGATAGATAGATAGCAATATCAGGGGAAGTTTAATAGCTTACTTATCTGCACTGCTTCAAATTTCTCCTCACTTGATAATGTTTTCGCTGAAAATAACCACAATTGTACAATTGTTATGTATAGAGTGTACAGTCACTATAACTACTCTTAAGGCAAAGGTGTAACATGTGCAGAGCAGGTGGGGCTTGCTTCGGCTGGGGGTGCCAAATGCAATTACTTTTTTTTTCCAGAGCTTTAAGTGGACCATCAACAAGAGGAACAAACAGAGAAAAAATGATGTGAGCACTGTCGGGGGCACCCCCACTCCTGGCCCCAGTCTGTTACAATAGGGGGCACAGCTCTTAAGGTGCATACACATGGTGTGATTTGAACTACCAATATATGGACTATATAGATTCACACTCCCACGGGGTCGGTATCACAAGAAAAAAGAGACTGTGCAGGCAGGTCAGTTTTGACTAGAAAGTGTATCTTCTAGTTTCTAGTATAGTCAAATTTGTACATAGCCAAAATCACACTGTGTGTACAGTCAATATTGGTGATTCTGGGCTCCAGGGAGTTCAAGGGAAATTGCAAAGTTAAAATCGGCCTTTAGGCAGAATCACACCATGTGTAAAACCCATGGAGGTCTGGATTTGGAGTCACACTCAAAATTAAAGTGGAAAAACACACTACAGGCTGATCCAACTTTGATGTAATGTCCTTAAAACAAGTCAAAATGAGGCTCAGTAGTGTGTGTGTGGCCTCCACGTGCCTGTATGACCTCCCTACAACGCCTGGGCATGCTCCTGATGAGGTGGCGGATGGTCTCCTGAGGAATCTCCTCCCAGACCTGGACTAAAGCATCCGCCAACTCCTGGACAGTCTGTAGTGGATGGAGCGAGACACGATGTCCCAGATGTGCTCAATTGGATTCAGGTCTGGGGAACGGGCGGGCCAGTCCATAGCATCAATGCCTTCGTCTTGCAGGAACTGCTGACACACTCCAGCCACATGAGGTCTAGCATTGTCTTGCATTAGGAGGAACCCAGGGCCAACCGCACCAGCATATGGTCTCACAAGGGGTCTGAGGATCTCATCTCGGTACCTAATGGCAGTCAGGCTACCTCTGGCGAGCACATGGAGGGCTGTGCGGCCCCCCAAAGAAATGCCACCCCACACCATTACTGACCCACTGCCAAACCGGTCATGCTGGAGGATGTTGCAGGCAGCAGAACGTTCTCCTTGGCGTCTCTAGACTCTGTCACGTCTGTCACATGTGCTCAGTGAGAATCTGCTTTCATCTATGAAGAGCACAGGGTGCCAGTGGCGAATTTGCCAATCTTGGTGTTCTCTGGCAAATGCCAGACATCCTGCACGGTGTTGGGCTGTAAGCACAACCCCCACCTGTGGACGTCGGGCCCTCATACCACCCTCATGGAGTCTGTTTCTGATCGTTTGAGTAGACACATGCACATTTGTGGCTTGCTGGAGGTCATTTTGCAGGGCTCTGGCAGTGCTCCTCCTGTTCCTCCTTGCATAAAGGCGGAGGTAGCGGTCCTGCTGCTGGGTTGTTGCCCTCCTACGGCCTCTCCCATGTCTCCTGATGTACTGGCCTGTCCCCTGGTAGCGCCTCCATGCTCTGGACACTACGCTGATAGACACAGCAAACCTTCTTGCCACAGCTCGCATTGATGTGCCATCCTGGATGAGCTGCACTACCTGAGCCACTTGTGGGGGTTGTAGACTCTGTCTCATGCTACCACTAGAGTGAAAGTACAGCCAGCTTTCCAAAGTGGTCTGTGGTCACCACCTGCAGAACAACTCCTTTATTGGGGGTGTCTTGCCAATTGCCTATAATTTCCACCTGTTGTCTATTCCATTTGCACAACAGCATGTGAAATTGATTGTCAATCAGTGTTGCTTCCTAAGTGGACAGTTTGATTTCACAGAAGTGTGATTGACTTGGAGTTACATTGTGTTGTTTAAGTGTTCCCTTTATTTTTTTGAGCAGTGTAATATATATATATATATATATATATATATATATTGCTGTGATAAGGGCCATAATTATAATCTAAAAGGTTTTCTTCTTTTTCTACCCGAGAGATTCCCAGATATTTACGTGACTGTAATTTCCAAATAAATGTATAGTTTGCTTTAAAAGTCATTCATTCTGAAGAGATAACATTCACAGGAAGTAATAAGAGACCTTCAAAAACTCATCCAATATATCTAGTAAAGCAGGGAGAGAAATTTCTGGCCTTGTAAGGAACAAGAGGATATCGTTAGTAAACAGACATATCCATTGCTTGCTAATGTATATTTATTAAAGGTCAAGTTATCAATACAGATTTATGAATATGCTCCGCTAAAGGTTCTATAGCAAATGCAAATATAACTTGTCATAACGGACACATCTGTCAGGTGCCTTTACTAATAGAACATATAGAAGATATAAAAAAAATTGCAAAAATTATGAGCTTTGGCCGATGAATATAAAGCCATTATTGCATCTAAAAATCTACCAATATTTGCTTCTGTGCAGGGTAAATACTGGTTGCTTAATTTCTACATTGCAATTTAGATATCAGTTTGAACACACCCCACCCAAATCTAATGGGCCCTACACACCCGCCGATCCGCCGCCGAGCTGCCCGACGGCGGATACGGCCGACGAGCGACCCGGCGGCGGGGGGGCAGTGACGGGGGGAGTGAAGTTTCTTCACTCCACCCGTCACCCGGCTGCATTGAAGTGCAGGCAAATATGGACGAGATCGTCCATATTGGCCTGCATGCACAGCCGATGGGAGACCAGCGATGAACGAGCGCAGGGCCGCGCATCGTTCATCGCTGGAGCCTCCACACTGAAAGATATGAACGAGTTCTCGTTCATTTATGAACGAGATCGTTCATATCTTTCAAAAAATCGGCCAGTGTGTAGGGCCTATTACTCTCTCTGCACATGATTTTGCCCAATTGCTAACTTTTTTGGTTTGCTAACAAACCTGAATAAAGCCCTTTATCTGGAGCCAGCCTACCTTTCACAAATCCCACATCGTTCAGATTAATTAGTTATGGTAATAGTGGATTCAGGTGATTTGCAATAAGTTTAGCATATATTTTTATATATGTATTTAATAACGCTATAGGTCTATAATTTTGAGCACTGGCGTATCTATAATGGGTGCACCCATTTCTTCTATACTTACCTTCCTGGTGTCCGTGCGTGGGTCCCCTCCTCTCCCATCACCGTAGCCACAGCAGCGCTGTTAGCGCTCTGTCTGAGCACTAGAGACTCTGGCACAGTGCCAGAGTCTATAGCGCATGCGCAGGTCTCCAGAAAAATGTTGCGGCTGCCATTTTTCCGGAGACCTACGCATGCACTGTAGACTCTGGCACTGTGCCAGAGTCTCTAGTGCTCAGACAGAGCGCTAATACCAGCGCCGCTACCGGCTACAGGACAGGAGAGGATGGGGCCCACACCCAAAGACTGCACACGGGTCCCCTCCTCTCTAGATACGGCCCTGATTTTGAGGGTATATTGGATTCTTATTGTAACTGTACAAGCATTTGAGGAGGACCATCTCCTAATGAGGTACCAGTCTCAAAAAACCTGTAACTTTAATGGAGTTATTTCAGACTGGAAGGTGGTGTTAGAACTATTGGAAAATCCATCTGGCCCTGGAGCCTTATCTTAAAGTTTTTATACCATCTATAACTTCCTGTGCTGTCCAAGCAGAATTGAAACTATTTAGCTCCTGTTCACACATACTTGGTAATTATAACTTAGATTTAAAAAAATAAGAATTTACTCACCGGTAATTCTATTTCTCGTAGTCCGTAGTGGATGCTGGGACTCCGTAAGGACCATGGGGAATAGCGGCTCCGCAGGAGACTGGGCACAACTATAAAGAAAGCTTTAGGTCTAACTGGTGTGCACTGGCTCCTCCCACTATGACCCTCCTCCAGACTTCAGTTAGGATACTGTGCCCGGAAGAGCTGACACAATAAGGAAGGATTTTGAATCCCGGGTAAGACTCATACCAGCCACACCAATCACACCGTATAACTCGTGATACAATACCCAGTTAACAGTATGATAACAACTGAGCCTCTCAACAGATGGCTCAACAATAACCCTTTAGTTAAGCAATAACTATATACAAGTATTGCAGACAATCCGCACTTGGGATGGGCGCCCAGCATCCACTACGGACTACGAGAAATAGAATTACCGGTGAGTAATTCTTATTTTCTCTGACGTCCTAAGTGGATGCTGGGACTCCGTAAGGACCATGGGGATTATACCAAAGCTCCCAAACGGGCGGGAGAGTGCGGATGAATCTGCAGCACCGAATGGGCAAACTCTAGGTCCTCCTCAGCCAGGGTGTCAAACTTGTAGAATTTAGCAAACGTGTTTGACCCCGACCAAGTAGCTGCTCGGCAAAGTTGAAGAGCCGAGACCCCTCGGGCAGCCGCCCAAGAAGAGCCCACCTTCCTCGTGGAATGGGCTTTCACTGATTTAGGATGCGGCAGTCCACCGCAGAGTGTGCAAGCTGAATCGTACTACAGATCCAGCGAGCAATAGTCTGCTTTGAAGCAGGTGCACCCAACTTGTTGGGCGCATACAGGATAAATAGCGAGTCAGTCTTTCTGACTCCAGCTGTCCTGGAAACATATATTTTCAGGGCCCTGACTACGTCCAACAACTTGGAAGCCTCCAAGTCTTTTCTAGCCGCAGGCACCACGATAGGTTGGTTCAGATGAAAAGCTGATACCACTTTAGGGAGAAACTGGGGACGAGTCCTCAATTCTGCCCTATCCATATGGAAAATCAGATAAGGGCTTTTACATGACAAAGCCGCCAATTCTGATACACGCCTGGCCGAAGCCAAGGCCAACAATATGACCACTTTCCACGTGAGATATTTCAAATCCACGGTTTTCAGTGGCTCAAACCAATGTGACTTTAGGAAATCCAACACCACGTTGAGATCCCAAGGTGCCACTGGAGGCACAAAAGGGGGCTGAATATGCAGCACTCCCTTAACAAAAGTCTGAACTTCAGGTAGTGAAGCCAGTTCTCTCTGGAAGAAAATCGATAGAGCCGAAATCTGGACCTTAATGGAACCCAATTTAAGGCCCATAGTCACCCCTGACTGTAGGAAGTGCAGGAAACGGCCCAGCTGAAATTCCTCCGTTGGGGCCTTCCTGGCCTCACACCACGCAACATATTTTCGCCATATGCGGTGATAATGGTTTGCGGTTACTTCTTTCCTAGCTTTAATCAGCGTAGGAATGACTTCCTCCGGAATGCCCTTTTCCTTCAGGATCCGGTGTTCAACCGCCATGCCGTCAAACGCAGCCGCGGTAAGTCTTGGAACAGACAGGGCCCCTGCTGCAGCAGGTCTTGTCTGAGCGGTAGAGGCCATGGGTCCTCTGAGATCATTTCTTGAAGTTCCGGGTACCGAGCTCTTCTTGGCCAATCCGGAACAATGAGTATAGTTCTTACTCCTCTTCTCCGTATTATCCTCAGTACCTTTGGTATGAGAGGAAGAGGAGGGAACACATAAACCGACCGATACACCCACGGTGTCACTAGAGCGTCCACAGCAATCGCCTGCGGGTCTCTTGACCTGGCGCAATACTTTTCTAGCTTTTTGTTTAGGTGGGACGCCATCATGTCCACCTGTGGCCTTTCCCAACGGTTTACAATCATTTGAAAGACTTCTGGATGAAGTCCCCACTCTCCCGGGTGGAGGTCGTGCCTGCTGAGGAAGTCTGCTTCCCAGTTGTCCACTCCCGGAATGAACACTGCTGACAGTGCTAACACGTGATTTTCCGCCCATCGGAGAATCCTTGTGGCTTCTGCCATTGCCGTCCTGCTTCTCGTGCCGCCCTGTCGGTTTACATGGGCGACCGCCGTGATGTTGTCTGACTGGATCAGTACCGGCTGGTTTTGAAGCAGGGGTATTGCCTGACTTAGGGCATTGTAAATGGCCCTTAGTTCCAGAATATTTATGTGTAGGGAAGTCTCCTGACTTGACCATAGTCCTTGGAAGTTTCTTCCCTGTGTGACTGCCCCCCAGCCTCGAAGGCTGGCATCCGTGGTCACCAGGACCCAGTCCTGTATGCCGAATCTGCGGCCCTCTTGAAGATGAGCACTCTGCAGCCACCACAGCAGAGACACCCTTGTCCTTGGAGACAGGGTTATCAGCCGATGCATCTGAAGATGCGATCCGGACCACTTGTCCAACAGGTCCCACTGAAAGGTTCTTGCATGAAACCTGCCGAATGGAATCGCTTCGTAGGAAGCTACCATCTTTCCCAGGATCCGCGTGCAGTGATGCACCGACACCTGTTTTGGTTTTAGGAGGCCTCTGACTAGAGATGACAGCTCCTTGGCCTTCTCCTCCGGGAGAAACACTTTTTTCTGTTCTGTGTCCAGAACCATCCCCAGGAACAGTAGACGTGTCGTAGGGACCAGCTGTGACTTTGGAATGTTTAGAATCCAGCCGTGCTGTTGTAGCACCTCCCGAGATAGTGCTACCCCGACCAACAACTGCTCTCTGGACCTCGCCTTTATCAGGAGATCGTCCAAGTACGGGATAAATAAAACTCCCTTCTTTCGAAGGAGTATCATCATTTTGGCCATTACCTTGGTAAAGACCCTCGGAGCCATGGATAGACCGAACGGCAACGTCTGGAATTGGTAATGACAATCCTGTACCACAAATCTGAGGTACTCCTGGTGAGGATGGTAAATGGGGACATGCAGGTAAGCATCCTTGATGTCCAGTGATACCATGTAATCCCCCTCGTCCAGGCTTGCAATAACCGCCCTGAGCGATTCCATCATGAACTTTAATTTTTTTATATATGTGTTCAAGGATTTAAAATTTAAAATGGGTCTCACCGAACCGTCCGGTTTCGGTACCACAAACATTGTGGAATAGTAACCCCGTCCTTGTTGAAGTAGGGGTACCTTTACTATCACCTGTTGTGAATACAGCTTGTGAATTGCCTGTAACACTGCCTCCCTGCCTGAGGGAGTGGTTGGCAAGGCAGATTTGAGGAAACGGCAGGGGGGAGACGTCTCGAATTCCAGCTTGTACCCCTGAGATACTATCTGAAAAATCCAGGGATCCACCCGTGAGCGAGCCCACTGATTGCTGAAATATTTGAGACGGGCCCCCACCGTACCTGGCTCCGCCTGTGGAGCCCCAGCGTCATGCTGTGGACTTAGAGGAAGCGGGGGAGGACTTTTGCTCCTGGGAACTGGCTGTATGCTGCAGCTTTTTTCCCCTACCTCTGCCTCTGGGCAGAAAGGACGCGCCTTTAACCCGCTTGCCCCTATTGGGCCGAAAGGACTGTACCTGATAATACGGTGCTTTCTTTGGCTGTGAGGGAACATGGGGTAAAAATGTAGACTTCCCAGCTGTTGCTGTGGAAACGAGGTCCGAGAGACCATCCCCGAACAACTCCTCACCCTTATAAGGCAGAACTTCCATGTGTCTTTTGGAATCTGCATCTCCTGTCCACTGCCGAGTCCATAACCCTCTCCTGGCAGAAATGGACATTGCACTAATTTTGGATGCCAGCTGGCAAATATCCCTCTGTGCATCCCTCATGTATAAAAGTGCGTCTTTTATATGCTCTACGGTTAGCAATATAGTGTCCCTGTCTAGGGTATCTATATTTTCTGACAGGGAATCTGACCATGCAGCTGCAGCACTGCACATCCATGCTGAAGCAATAGCTGGTCTCAGTATAACACCTGTGTGTGTATATATAGATTTCAGGATAGCCTCCTGCTTTCTATCAGCAGATTCCTACAGGGCGGCCGTATCCGGAGACGGTAGTGCCACCTTCTTTGACAAGCGTGTGAGCGCTTTATCCACTCTAGGGGATGTTTCCCAACGTGACCTATCCTCTGGCGGGAAAGGGTACGCCATTAGTAACCTCTTAGAAATTACCAGCTTCTTATCAGGGGAAGCCCATGCTTCTTCACACACTTCATTTAACTCCTCAGATGGAGGAAAAGCTACTGGTAGTTTTTTTCTCTCCAAACATAATACCCTTTTTTGTGGTACCGGGGGTAACATCAGAAATGTGCAACACATTTTACATTGCCTCAATCATGTAACGTGTGGCCCTACTGGAAGTTACATTAGTCTCATCGTCGTCGACACTGGAGTCAGTATCCGTGTCGACATCTGTGTCTGCCATCTAGGTAGCAAGCGTTTTAGAGCCCCTGATGGCTTTTGAGACGCCTGGGCAGGCACAGGCTGAGAAGCCGGCTGTCCCACATTAGGTATGTCGTCAAACCTTTTATGCAAGGAGTCGACACTGTCGCGTAATTCCTTCCACAGCACCATCCACTCAGGTGTCGACCCCGCAGGGGGTGACATCACATTTACAGGCATCTGCTCCGCCTCCACATAAGCCTCCTCATCAAACATGTCGACACAGCCGTACCGACACACCGCAAACACACAGGGAATGCTCTGACAGAGGACAGGACCCCACAAAGCCCTTTGGGGAGACAGAGAGAGAGTATGCCAGCACACACCAGAGCGCTAGATAACACAGGGATCCCACTATAAATGAGTGCTTTCCCTTATAGCTGCTTTTTATATATCTATATATATATATTATCCTGCGCCTAAATTTAGTGCCCCCCCTCTCTTTTTTACCCTTCTGTAGGTTTCAGACTGCAGGGGAGAGCCAGGGAGCTTCCTTCCAGCGGAGCTGTGAGGGAAAAATGGCGCCAGTGTGCTGAGGGAGATGTGCCGGCGGACTTCTCCCGCTTTTTCTGGAATACTGGCAGGGGTATTTTTACATCTATATAGCCTCTAGGACTATATATGATGTAGATTTGCCAGCCAAGGTGTCATATATTGCCCTTAGGGCGCCCCCACCCAGCGCCCTGCACCCATCAGTGACCGGAGTGTGAGGTGTACATGAGGAGCAATGGCGCACAGCTGCAGTGCTGTGCGCTACCTTGGTGAAGACCGAAGTCTTCTGCCACCGATTTTCCGGACCTCTTCATGCTTCTGGCTCTGTAAGGGGGACGGCGGCGCGGCTCCGGGAACGAACACCAAGGTCGGGTCCTGCGGTCGATCCCTCTGGAGCTAATGGTGTCCAGTAGCCTAAGAAGCCCAAACTACCACCTGTTAGGTAGGTTCGCTTCTTCTCCCCTTAGTCCCTCTTCTCCCCTTAGTCCCTCGCTGCAGTGAGTCTGTTGCCAGCAGATCTCACTGTAAAATAAAAAACCTAAATATACTTTCTTTCTAGGAGCTCAGGAGAGCCCCTAGTGTGCATCCAGCTCAGCCGGGCACAAGATTCTAACTGAAGTCTGGAGGAGGGTCATAGTGGGAGGAGCCAGTGCACACCAGTTAGGCCTAAAGCTTTCTTTATAGTTGTGCCCAGTCTCCTGTGGAGCCGCTATTCCCCATGGTCCTTACGGAGTCCCAGCATCCACTTAGGACGTCAGAGAAAAGCCATTATATTCTCTCGAACAGGTTGTGATGTAACTATCAACATCATTTTTTTTAATTATAAAGACAGTCATAATACTCAGCAAAAGCATTAGAGACATCCAAGGGATTAGTAGCTCCTGTTGAATCACCTAGGGTCATTACCAAGTTCCCGGTAATTTTCCCTCTAATTTTCTATGCTAAAAGAAGCAATGCCTTATTATCTTTTGTATAAAATCTCTGATTAAGTTTAAATAGTTTTTTAAATCTGTTTTAGTGTATATGCTTTCCAGCTCCCCCTAACTTTCTTTATTTTTGTGAATCAGGATAGCATTGAAACATTAATTTTTAGTTTCCTCAGGAAATGTCATAGGGGACGAGTTTGCAGAGATCCGGGATTTCAGCCGAGAGTGCTGTATTTTTAAAGCTTTTAAATTACAGGCAATCAAATAATCCTGGATCTCTGTAAACTCAGACCCTATTACATTTCCCCGCAGGGCCGAAACTAGGGGGGGGGCTAGGGGGGCAGGCGACCTGGGCGCCGGATTGGAGGGGGCGCCGAGACCCCCTAACACCCTCTCCCTATGCGCCAGTGCGGTTTCTTGCGGCGGGCGAGCCGTGCAACCGCACGGGGCGCCCGCCGCGGCACTTCTTTGTACTTTGAAACCCCCTTCTCCCTCCTCCCGAGTGCCCAGCTCGGGGGGGGGGCGGGGTTTCGTGGAATGACGCGATTGCGTCGTGACGTTACGACGCAAACGCGTCATTCCACGAAACCCCGCCCCCCCGAGCTGGGCACTCGGGAGGAGGGAGAAGGGGGAGCCGCGCAGACGAGGAGGGAGAGGCGGCTGAAGAGCGGCGAGAACCGCTTCAAATGTAAGTCAGCCCCTCTCCCTCCCTCTCTCTCTCTCTCTCTCCCTCCCTCTCCCCACCACCTGCCGGAATGTGTAAAATGGGGACCTGTCTGCCGCAATGTGTAAGATGGGGACACTTTTTCCTGCCGCAATGTGTAAAATGGGGACACTTTTTCCTGCCGCAATGTGTAAAATGGGGACACTTTTTCCTGCCGCAATGTGTAAAATGGGGACACTTTTTCCTGCCGCAATGTGTAAAATGGGGACACTTGCCTGTCGTACTGTGTAAAATGGGGACACGTGCCTGCCGCAATGTGTAAAATGGGGACACTTTTTCCTGCCGCAATGTGTAAAATGGGGACACTTGCCTGTCGTACTGTGTAAAATGGGGACACGTGCCTGCCGCAATGTGTAAAATGGGGACACTTTTTCCTGCCGCAATGTGTAAAATGGGGACACTTTTTCCTGCCGCAATGTGTAAAATGGGGACACCTGTCTGCCGCAATGTGTAAAATGGGGTCACCTGTCTGCCGCAATGTGTAAAATGGGGACACTTGCCTGTCGTACTGTGTAAAATGGGGACACGTGTCTGCCGCAATGTGTAAAATGGGGACACTTGCCAGCGTACTGTGTAAAATAGGGACACGTGCCTGCCGCAATGTGTAAAATGGGGACACTTGCCTGTCGTACTGTGTAAAATGGGGACACGTGCCTGCCGCAATGTGTAAAATGGGGACACTTTTTCCTGCCGCAATGTGTAAAATGGGGACACTTTTTCCTGCCGCAATGTGTAAAATGGGGACACTTTTTCCTGCCGCAATGTGTAAAATGGGGACACCTGTCTGCCGCAATGTGTAAAATGGGGTCACCTGTCTGCCGCAATGTGTAAAATGGGGACACCTGTCTGCCGCAATGTGTAAAATGGGGTCACCTGTCTGCCGCAATGTGTAAAATGGGGACACTTGCCTGTCGTACTGTGTAAAATGGGGACACTTTTTCCTGGATATGAAATTTATGTTAGAAAAGGCAATTTTTCAGGTAAAAAAGTTCTGAAAGAGAGAGAGATATATATATATATATATATATATATATATATAATATATTTTTATTCATTTATTTATTTATTTATTTATTTTAAAATGTTTAGTCTTTATATATTTTTTATTTATTGATTTTTTTTTTTTGGGGGGGGGGGGTGTCAAATGACTACCTTGCCCCGGGTGACAAAGATCCTAGTTTCGGCCCTGTTCAAACTGACTCATTACATGCCGCTGTCCGCTGCGGGCACAGCCGCCCGGCGAGGAGAGGAGCAGCGGCACGGACGGGGGAAGGAGGAGGAGGGAGGTGAAGGAGGGAGCCGCAGCAACGCTTTGTTACTGGTGGAGGCGCTGCTGCTGCTGCTCCTCTGCTTCACTATAGGCTGTCTTCCGAGAACAGCCTATAGGGAAGCAGAGCGGCAGCAGCAGCAGCGCCTCCACCAGTAACAAAGCGCTGCTGCGGCTCCCTTCTTCACCTCCGTCCTCCACCTCCTCTACTGCCCGGGAATCGTCTGACGCGACTGCACCGAGGAGCCTGAGCCGGCGGAGAGGGTAAGTATAATTCTTCTTTCTTTCTTTTTCTCTTTTTCTTTCTTTATTTCTCTTTCTTTCTTTCTTGGGCCTGCCTGCCGCAATGTGTAAAATGGGGACACTTTTTCCTGCCGCAATGTGTAAAATGGGGACACCTGTCTGCCGCAATGTGTAAAATGGGGTCACCTGTCTGCCGCAATGTGTAAAATGGGGACACTTGCCTGTCGTACTGTGTAAAATGGGGACACGTGTCTGCCGCAATGTGTAAAATGGGGACACTTGCCAGCGTACTGTGTAAAATAGGGACACGTGCCTGCCGCAATGTGTAAAATGGGGACACTTTTTCCTGCCGCAATGTGTAAAATGGGGACACCTGTCTGCCGCAATGTGTAAAATGGGGTCACCTGTCTGCCGCAATGTGTAAAATGGGGACACCTGTCTGCCGCAATGTGTAAAATGGGGTCACCTGTCTGCCGCAATGTGTAAAATGGGGACACTTGCCTGTCGTACTGTGTAAAATGGGGACACTTTTTCCTGGATATGAAATTTATGTTAGAAAAGGCAATTTTTCAGGTAAAAAAGTTCTGAAAGAGAGAGAGATATATATATATATATATATATATATATATATATATATATATAATATATTTTTATTCATTTATTTATTTATTTATTTATTTTAAAATGTTTAGTCTTTATATATTTTTTATTTATTGATTTTTTTTTTGGGGGGGGGGGGGGGGGTGTCAAATGACTACCTTGCCCCGGGTGACAAAGATCCTAGTTTCGGCCCTGTTCAAACTGACTCATTACATGCCGCTGTCCGCTGCGGGCACAGCCGCCCGGCGAGGAGAGGAGCAGCGGCACGGACGGGGGAAGGAGGAGGAGGGAGGTGAAGGAGGGAGCCGCAGCAACGCTTTGTTACTGGTGGAGGCGCTGCTGCTGCTGCTCCTCTGCTTCACTATAGGCTGTCTTCCGAGAACAGCCTATAGGGAAGCAGAGCGGCAGCAGCAGCAGCGCCTCCACCAGTAACAAAGCGCTGCTGCGGCTCCCTTCTTCACCTCCGTCCTCCACCTCCTCTACTGCCCGGGAATCGTCTGACGCGACTGCACCGAGGAGCCTGAGCCGGCGGAGAGGGTAAGTATAATTCTTCTTTCTTTCTTTTTCTCTTTTTCTTTCTTTATTTCTCTTTCTTTCTTTCTTGGGCCTGCCTGCCGCTATGTGTAAAAAAGGGGAATCAGCCTGCTGCAATGTGTAAAAATGGGGGACTGCCTGCCGCTATGTGTAAAAAGGGGGGACTGCCTGACGTAATGTGTAAAAAGGGGGAATCAGCCTGCCGCAATGTGTAAAAATGGGGGACTGCCTGCCGCTATGTGTAAAAAGGGGGGACTGCCTGACGTAATGTGTAAAAAGGGGGAATCAGCCTGCCGCAATGTGTAAAAATGGGGGACTGCCTGCCGCTATGTGTAAAAAGGGGGGACTGCCTGACGTAATGTGTAAAAAGGGGGAATCAGCCTGCCGCAATGTGTAAAAATGGGGGACTGCCTGCCGCTATGTGTAAAAAGGGGGGACTGCCTGACGTAATGTGTAAAAAGGGGGAATCAGCCTGCCGCAATGTGTAAAAATGGGGGACTGCCTGCCGCTATGTGTAAAAAGGGGGGACTGCCTGACGTAATGTGTAAAAAGGGGGAATCAGCCTGCCGCAATGTGTAAAAATGGGGGACTGCCTGCCGCTATGTGTAAAAAGGGGGGACTGCCTGACGTAATGTGTAAAAAGGGGGAATCAGCCTGCCGCAATGTGTAAAAATGGGGGACTGCCTGCCGCTATGTGTAAAAAGGGGTAATCTGCCTGCCGTTATGTGTAAAAAGGGGTAATCTGCCTGCCGCAATGTGTAAAAATGGGGAATCTGCCTGCTGCAATGTGTAAAAATGGGGAATCTGCCTGCCGTAATGTGTAAAAATGGGAACGCTGTCTGCCGTAATGTGTAACAAGGGCACGCTGTCTGCCGTAATGTGTATAAAGGGGACGCTGTCTGCCGTTATGTGTAAAAAGGGGATGCTGTCTGCCGTAATGTGTAACAAGGGCACGCTGTCTGCCGTTATGTGTAAAAAGGGCACGCTGTCTGCCGTTATGTGTAAAAAGTGCACGCTGTCTGCCGTTATGTGTAAAAAGGGCACGCTGTCTGCCGTTATGTGTAAAAAGTGCACGCTGTCTGCCGTTATGTGTAAAAAGGGCACGCTGTCTGCCGTTATGTGTAAAAAGGGCACGCTGTCTGCCGATATGTGTAAAAAGTGCACGCTGTCTGCTGTAATGTGTAAAAAGAGGAATCTGTCCGCTGTAAGGTGTAAAAGGGTCTCTACCTGGTGTAGTGGTGCTACTGTGCGGCGTAATTTGAATAATGGAGACTACTGTGTACCGTTTTATGAATTGGTATTATTTTGTGGCCACACCGCTTCCCCACGAAGCCACGCCACTATGTATTTTTGCGCGCGCCTACGGCGCGCACTGCCCCTGTTTTGCATGCAGGGGTGGGGCTCCGATGCCGTTTCTTGCACACAGTGCTAAAATGTCTAGTTACGGCACTGTTGCTAGGTATCCATTTCTCTGGCCCTGAGCAGGTCCCCCTCACCAGATCCTCTCCAGGGGTGAAGGGGTGGACTTGGATGGGATGTGTGTGGGGGGGGATGTGTGTGTGTGTGTGTGTGTGTGTGGGGGGGGGCAAAGCATTTTGTCGCACCTGGGCCCACCGCTCGCTAGTTCCGCCACTGCATGCACATGTGGAAAAAAAAGGGGTTGGGAGACCGGCGCTCGGAAGACCGACAGTCAGCATACCAACCCTGCGAACCCCGCAGCAGGGTGGGGTGGGGTGGCGAACGCAACAATGGCCATTACGCAACGGGTTTGGTGTTGTGGACACCCACGAGTGAGAATAGTCCCTGTGTGTCGGCATTCTATCTGCCAGTATTTTGATTGCTCGGGATCCCGGCGTCGGCATGGTGACCGCCGGGATCCCAAGCGCCGGTCACATGACCACAAACAAAAAAAAAAGGTATAATTCCTTACTGTAGGATGACCAGCTCACCATATATCACATAACTTGTACTCTTGGAAAAATCTATTCATAGGCTTCAAAAGATTAATCACCGAGTTGGTGTTTTCCCCTTTTTATTTGCCCAGATCTATTCAAATATGGATCAAGCACAAGGTTAAATCTCTCAATATAAATATTGAACCATTTTTTCCCCTTGTGGGGTCCAATTTGTTTTATTGCTTTCTGTAGAGGCCAATGTGTGTGTGTGTTTTCTTCTGTGGGGGCCAATATGTTGTATTGTTTTTCTTCTGCAATGTTTTTCATCTGCGCTTGCGTCTGAGTTGAACCACGCATGCATGCACGCACCATGATGGTGTTCATACAGAGCTGCAGTACTGAGTCAGACAAACGCCCAAAGCAGTGTATTAGAAATGTGTTGGGCATTCCTGTGTAGGGGGTTGGCTGATCAGAAGCAGATATTGCGTTGTGTGGGCGTGTTGCTGATAGTGGTTACGTATAGAGAGATTCAATTGCTCACATTGGAGCCCGTACTCAGACGAATGTTCTGCACCTAGCATAGGGATGATGAAAGTTACAATGGTGAGACCAATGGTGGCATCTAAAGACGCACAAAGCATGATTGCAGGGTCTGTAGACGGCTGTACACCAGAGAAAGGCTTTGTAGTGGCATTAGCATTATAAAGTCGTAGCCTCAACTGCAGCAAAAGACGCAAGGAGGGCTGCAACTGTCTCCGACTCAGAATCAGGCCCTATGTGGATGCATCCTGCGCCCCTCAACTGACACTGCCTCCATTAGGGCTGCTCCCATAAATATTCCAGGTTGGTTTTCCATCCCAATGTGCCCCTGTGCCCAACCCCTGACCTCCCCCCAACAAGGGAACTACAGATATAGTCATGCTCATTGTGTCTGCAGCTAGTCACAGGTGCGACTAGTTTTTTGCAGTATGCGCAAACGCACATGGGTGCATACGGGTATATTCGCACCCACCGGCCATTGACTTTGCACTATGGAACCACGAGTGCGAATAGCCACAGCTGAGCACAATAAGTCACTCCCACAATACATGCATACATGTGCATAGCAGGGGCAAATTTGCTGATGTAATCATGAGCACAACCAGTGGTGCAGGGCTGGCAACAAGGGGGGTCCAAAGGAGACACCGGTACCGAGCCCCAAGGATCTGAGTTCGGCCGTCATCCCGCACATTTGTCAAACTTGGACTTCTTTGCATCCTACCAACAGTGTGGGAAACCATGGGAGTCATTTTTAAATGTGTTTTAGAACTGCTCACACAAACACATACACACACACCCAGTGTTCATCTTTCCCTGAGTGTAATTATTAATAAGGGGCTTTGATAGTAAGGACGGTGAATATGGAAATCATTCCGCTCGAGTGGCATTCTACATGAGTTGCTAAATAAGGCTTCACCTTTAACAAGAAAAGAAGTGGTGATTCTCTCATGTATCGTCTGCTTTACATCCCGCTGATGAAGGGCTTTTTAATCACTTGGCACCAGATTTGCTAGGTTGTAATCCCACACTTTTATAATCAGTTCATATCCAAGAAGCAATACTTTCTGTCCTCTCCTGATCACCCCTGGTGAATTATTCTCAGCAAAATAGCAACAACAGCTGTTATTTAAATGCTTAAAGCTACATGAGTAACTGACTGGTGACAATGAGATGCCCCCCCCCCCCCCCCCCCCCCCTCTTTCCACAATTTATATACTGTAAAATGAAATTTCAGTGTTTGCAGAGGTTAAACTCAGGGGCATCTGACTTGTACACTTCTGATGTGGGGGTATTTACTATTTACCCACTTTTTGACCAGTAGCAACTAGCAACTGGTGCCTCTATAACTCAACTTTTAAAAATTGTGCCTCTTGATAGCAAATCTAGGGATGCTACACGTTCCGGAATTGGGCTGTGCCCTGGCATCTGTGGGACACCAAAATGTCCCAGTTTTACTGTAACTGATTGACAGCGCAGCCGCTTCCTCTGCCCACCTCTAGCCCACCCGCGGCATGCCCTGCCTCACTGCCTGGAACTGCCTCTAATGTCCGAGCCAAAGACGTTATTGATGGTCCCTGGTGGTCTGGAAGGGAATAACATGACATCAGGGGTGGATCGGGCATAGGCCCCATGGGGGAGTTCCCCAGTGGGCCGATGTACATGTGGGGCCTGTTTTGTTTGTTGACATGTGAGGGGTGGTGCTGTCACCATGGTTACACGATATACCTCTGGTAACGGGTGGTGCTGTCACCATGGTTACACGTTATACCTCTGGTGACGGGTGGTGCTGTCACCATGGTTACACGTTATATCTCTGGTGCTGCCCATGTGATGCCACTTCTACAATTTTTTTCAGGACAACTTTCAGTCCCCAATCTGCCCCTACCCAACTTTGAAAGAAAGTGCAATATATGCTAGTGCTACATGTTAATAAATAAATTAATATATAGATATTACAGCCGAGAATTATAAAGCCTGGGCCTTTCAAACAGCAGTGGAAATTTGAAACAAATTGTAATACCAAAAGTTTTATTATACTTTTATTGTATCTATTTTTTCCCCGTGAGGTCCAATTTATTTTATTGTTCCCTGTGGGGGTCAATGTGTGTGTTTTTCCTGTGGGGGCCATTAGGACTGCTTCCATAAATTTCCCGGGCTGGTTTTCCATCCCGATCCGCCCCTGCATGACATATACCATATAGTGGTGCCCTATGTGCTGACACATAATGCTATCGCATTAACAATATATCGATATATCGTGTTGTATTGATAGCTTAATACATCGTATGCCTGTGTCCAGGAGTTTCATTTTATAGCAACCCTAAGCACACCGTACGCACCTTTGTGCACCACAAAACTTGGGCCCAGGCTGTAATTGACAACTACAGTTTGCTAGAGGTACAGATGGGTCCTGGGTCAGCTTAAACACTATTCACAGCAACCGTGACTGGTTTGCCAGAAATAGTATGCTCAAAAATATCCACAGGCACGTGCATACATTACACACCCGCTTCCATAGGAATGCACGGTGCATAAGCACACTGCAACAGTGTCTGACTGGGGCATGTAGGGCCCACCGGGGAAATGCAGTGGTAGGGGCCCATGTTTAGGTGTGTGGCAAGTCTGCTGAGGGGGTGTGGCCTGCCACCTCATTGGTTTGACTAACTATTAGAGAGTGCAACGTCTGGGCCCCTTTATAAATATATACAGTAAATTCAGCTGCTGCATGCATGATAATGTACCAGATTAATAACAGCAATGCACTGTAGAAAATACACCATAGTCCAGTAATAAGGTAACATGTATAATGTATAATTCAAGTGCACAGTCTGGAACCTGATCCTTAGAGCAGGAGGTGGTCCCCCAGGCAGTAGGGCCCATCGGTGGTTTCCCCTGTACTCCTGTGGGCCAGTCCAAGCCTGCGCTGCGACCAGTCACAGCAGGCTGCGGGGAATTGTTGCTGCGTTGTGTACGCACACAGCAGGTCACTCCCTGTAAGATGAGCAGAGACACATGGGTACGCTGGATAACTTGGTAACATTATAATAATGATACTTCACATTCCCCGTGGGGTGTGGTTTCCAATTGCAGTAATGCAAGTACAGCTCTCCTATACCTTTACTGCACATCCAGTGTTGCCTGGATCTAATAGTAGATTTCATGCAGGCAGCTCTTCCATTCAAATAACACAAGATTGAATAATGTTAGTGTACTAGGGTGATCTGTCAGGATCAGGGTTGGACTGGCCCACAGGGGTACAGGGGAAACCATCGGTGGGCCCCACTGTCTGGGGGGGAGGGGTGGGGGGCCTTCCTCTCCACTATGATGAGAATGATAGGTTAGAATGAGGGTTAGCTCTTGAACCATGTGAAATTGTAATCACCCAGTAAGTCTAAAGATAGGAGGAATGATAAAGAGTGATTTTGCTGCACTGTGAGATGTCAAGGTAAAACACTGTAAACACATAAATATATTTTATTTATTCAAAGGAATTACTTGGTGCCCATTATATAATAATAATAATAATAATAATAATAATAATTAGTAGCTGATATGCCCGGTTTCAACCAAGCAAAGATTTGCTGGGTGGAAAATGTTACCCCTTTTCACCCCTTAGGAGTTGAAAACTCCCTCCGTAGTGGGTGGCTGCAAATGACTGTCACAGTTTCCAGACCACCCAGCAGGTCACATGTTCAAGGTCACCCAGCAGGTGCACAGTCAGTGTTCTCCAACTGTCACATTTTCCAGAACACAATGATGATGCATTGCAAATGGCAGGTGGACGTTTCTACTACATACTGTAACTCAGAAAATAAAGCAACCAATTACAATGCAATTACAATATTTTTCTGTAAATCTACAGACCAAGAGCTTTAATCTGGTATATGATGTGCCCTGTTTAGACAATGGCATCATAGAAATATGTCACATATAAAAGTTGTCCTTCTGCTAATAATATATAGATGACGATTATAATAATAATAATAATAATAATAATATTAATTAGCATTTTATTTACAAATTCTGTATGCATGGTACATTTTGTTAATGCTAATGCTATTTCCACAGGGAGATTGCTCACCGCAGGAGAAACTCATGGATGGATGAAAACCTCCCCTTTGATCATCTCCTTACATACAGTACTCACTATAAGGCAACTAAGCAGCTAATGTTAGTGTTTATACCTCTGATGGAAAATCTGGCTGCTCTCTGCAAAGCCGACCCTACAGCTATTGAATTTGAATGATTATCTTTATCTTTATATATACATGTCAGCAAACAAATGAATGACTATTCATAGATCCTATTGTTATCGATTGAAGGATGTTCATTTAAAAAATGAGTAAGTAATTTTTTTCAAAAGTAAAGAGACAAATAACGTCTATTGTACTTTAAACTGTTTTGAAGTACGGTACGTGAAAAACACGACTATGAAATATGCTTTCCCACATGGGGAATGCTTATTAATCCACAAAATAGTGTATTTTTAAAATGTCAAGTAATGAAACAAAAAAAAAAGGCAACAGAAATATATAAAATAAAGTTAAACAGACAGAGTGCTCTCTTTTATGTGTTGTTTTAATAAACCTCAATATGAGGGAACAAGAGAAAAGGCAATGCAATTTCACCAATAGCGGCAGAGTCTATAACGCTTGTATCTGTTTTTTTATTTTTAATGGAATGTTCTTTGTTTGTTTACTTTGATGCCTAAAGCTCAAATCCCTCACTGCGCTGTTCCGGCTATTAAATGGAAGTCTACTTTCAGGGTTTCAGCAGAGTTTAGGACGAGTCTTCAGAAACAAGTTATATTTACTTTGACTTCTTTATGGATTGTAATTAACCTCTTATATATACTTTAGGTCAAGGTAGACAAAGTAAAGCCATCATGTTTATGGATTGTACCTACATTAAATACTTTGATTTTAGGCTACATTTACCAAAAGACTGCAGCTCTGAATTATAAACGGCCCAGAGGATTTGCAGTTCCTGGGATTCTCCGAAATAACCTCTCCGCGGGGTATATTTACTAAGCTCCCAATTTTGACCGATTTTGCTTTTTTTCTTCTATGTGTCATCTCGGTAATTTACTAAACTAAAATCTCGGCAGTGATGAGGGCATTCATATTTTTATTACGGCTGTGTAGTAAAAATACGAATGAATACACCATCGGTCAAGCGCGGCTGTTTAGGTATAGAACTCGGTCATTTACTAAGCATTCATATTTGAAATCTCTTCCGTGAAAATGCATGTGCGGCCGTGAAAAAATACTAATCGTACAAAAAGCCTACAAAAAAGTAGACCTGCTTTTGTGAAGCGTGTTTACATGTGTTGCCAATTCTACATTACTCACACCTGACTTTTTGGTCCTTTAAAAGGGGCCCAAACACATTTTTCTCCACTCTCACTCTGAAAAGGCTGCTACCGTGTGTAGTACTGCTTTCTTGTTTGCTGGGGGATACCTGACACTGCTCCATGAGGCTACAATTAACCAAGTCCAGGAAAATGAACATGGTCATCAGGTTGTACAGGTTCCGCGTAGGCTGGGCATGGCTGGTTTTTTTAGTGTGCGTTTAAACTTTAACAAATTGGCTGAAGACCAGGTTATACAGATGGTCCGAATAAATGTAAATAACATTTTCCGTCTGTTTGACCTTGTCAAACTGAACCTAGACCCTGAGACAGCACGCTCTCGCTCTGTCTCTGGCCTGCACAAACTCCTGGCTGTGTTGCACTTTATCCCTACTGGCAGCTTGCAGCCTGTGTTTGGCGATGTCATTAGTATCTCACAGGCCACCTTTTCTAAATATTTTATTCAGGTGAGTTAAAATATACATACACGTCTATGTCTAAGTGGTGCTTCTGTAATGTAATATAACACAGTATTGTATTGATTACAGGTCATGACACTCACCTTAAATTTAGGAAGCTCCACTCATGTTTTGGATGTCTTGGATGGCCACATAGATGCCTCTCTCTGCTTCCCTACCCAGGAGTCGCAGTGGCATACAGTCAGGGTAGCTTTCTCTGAGCTTGCGGCCATGCCCAATGTGCTGGGTGCCATAGATTACACACACGCTGAGCTGAGGCCACCTAGGAGCAGGCAATATATTTATACCAATAGACATCTGGGCCTAGACACTAATGTGCAGGTGGTTTCTGAAGCTAATGAAACAAGACACAATTTATTACCTTCAACACAGGCATTTTTGGTGTATCAAATCAACATAATATTACAATTAACAACCTATTAGCTGCAGGGCAGATTATTATTTTTTTGTGTGTGTGCTGGGTGCCGAGGATTGGGCTGGCTCATTGGTCCTGGTTCTACTTGAGCGTCTAACTGGGGATTGAACTGGGGTCTGGTATGGTGTAGTTGTCCCCGAGCTAGAGCTGACTTGGTGTGATGCCAACACATTAAGGCTTTGACTAAGTATATTGAGGCTTGCAGTGAGTTGCGTATTAGCTGCAGTGTTGCTTGCTATTATTCGGGACAGGTTGTCGTTTACAATTTGGTTGTGTTGGATGAGCTGAATGAGTGATTGTTGCTGCCGCTGTTGTTCATCCATGATGCGTTGGAGATTGGCTTGCATTTGGCAGTTGTCTGCCCTCATCTGCTCCATTGAATTGGCAATTCTACCCACCTGAACGATCAGTCTGCCTGAGTTTCGACTCAGTCTAGGCAGATGATGGGGCAGACTTGCCAGGTATTGGCTGTGGGTGTTGAGGCATGCATAGTTTTGCGCCTGTTGTGTGGCCCAACTGTTCCAAAACTCAGGGCCCATTTGTGTCTGGGGTGGTGTTGTGATCAATTGGGGGCTGTGGGATGTTTGGGGTGGTTGGGGTATGTCCTGCGGCGTGGTTGGCTGGGTCGAGTCTATGGCTTGCAGGTGTAGAGTGTAGGTATCCTGCTGGTCACTTTCCTGCTGGGCATCCTCGGTCATGATGGCTGGTTCTGTATGGGGTTGAAGACACCCACTATTTAGTAAATATTTAGCATTGGTCTTACTATAGCTTTACGTCAACATGCATTACTTCTTAATATTCATGTTGGAATTGAGAAATAGATTGTGGCCTAAACTAAACTATGTTGTTCACCTTTTTGTACAAATATGTGGCTTCTAACGTTCACTACTCATTTGTTAAAAGTTTGAGCTAATTGTTGGACTCTGAGCCATAATTAATGTGCGACCACGAATAACTCTAAAAAATACAAATTACTACATTTACATATTGTGTATGAATAATAATTAATAATAATAATAATAATAATAATGTTATTTATATAGCGCTCTTTCTTGGTTGAAGGATAGAAAACAGAGAGTTGTGGTAAATGGAGTGCATTCACAGGAGGGAAATGTTACCAGTGGAGTACCCCAGGGATCTGTACTTGGACCAGTGCTTTTTAATATATTTATTGGTGACATTGCAAATGGCATTAAAGGGAAAGTATGCCTTTTTGCAGATGACACAAAGGTATGCAACAGGGTAGACACACCAGGTGGGGTAAAACAAATGATTGAGGATCTAGGTAGACTAGAGGAATGGTCAAGAGTCTGGCAATTACAGTTTAATGCCAAAAAATGCAAAATCATGCACTTGGGTCTCAAAAATCCTAAAGCTAAATACAGTATTAATGGCACTATACTGGAAACTACTGAGGAGGAAAGGGATCTAGGAGTTACTATTTCAGATGACTTAAAGGCAGGTAAGCAATGTAACAAGGCAATGAGGAAAGCTAGTCAGATGCTTGGCTGCATTGGGAGAGGAATCAGCAGCAGAAAGAAAGAAGTAATAATGCCACTGTATAGGTCATTGGTACGGCCTCATCTAGAATACTGTATTCAGTTCAGGAGGCCATATCTTCAAAAGGATATTAATACATTAGAAACTGTACAAAGGAGGGCAACTAAAATGGTGCATGGCCTACATCACAAAACATACCCAGAAAGACTAAGAAATCTCAATATGTATAGTTTGGAGCAGAGAAGGGAAAGGGGGGACATGATAGAAACTTTCAAATATATCAAGGGTTTCAACAAAGTCCAGGAGGGAAACATTCTCCAAATGAAGAGAAGCAAAAGGACACGAGGACATGCACTGAGACTGGAGGGGGGGAGGTTCAGGGGAAATTTGCGGAAAAATTATTTCACAGAAAGGGTAGTGGACAAGTGGAATAGCCTCCCATCAGAGGTGGTAGAGGCTAAGACAGTAGAGCAATTTAAACATGCATGGGATAGACATAAGGATATCCTTACAAAGAAATAAGGATCAAATAAGGTTAGAGATAAAAAATAATATAAAAAAAAAAAAGGGGCAGACTAGATGGGCCAAGTGGTTCTTATCTGCCGACAAATTCTATGTTTCTATGTTTCTATGTTTCTCCAATAGGACTAAAGGCGCTTAACAGATACATAGCATAATATAGTACAGAAAATAATGAAGTACATTTTCATAAAATACAGAAGCATGAAGATACTAAAAGGGACATTATGGAAATGCTTGAGTAAACAGAAAAGTCTTGAGTCTACTTTTGAAGGATTCTATAGTTGGGGCCTCTCGCACTGTGCGGGGAAGTGAGTTCCATAGAGTCGGAGTCGCATGACTAAAAGCTCGACCCCCAGATGAATTACGGTAAATTCTAGGTACTGCTAAAAGTCCTTCATCTACAGATCGCAGTAATCGAGTGGGGCAGTATGGGGTCAGAAGCTGTTTCAGGTACCTTGGGCCTTGGTCATGTAATGCTTTGAAACTCAGTAAGCCAATCTTGAAGATGATTCTCCATCGTACAGGCAGCCAGTGAAGGGAGTAGAGGATGGGTGTTATGTGGCTAGAACGGGGCTGGTTGGTTAATAGCCTGGCAGCTGTGTTTTGCACCAGCTGTAAGCGCTGCAATTCTTTTGCTGGTAGACCAAGGTAGAGGGCATTACAGTAGTCTAAACGAGATGATACAAATGCATGTATGACTTTTGGCATATCATCTGAGGGAAATAAGTGCTTGATTCTGGCTATGTTCCTCAGGTGAAAGAATGAGGATTTGATTGTGGCTGATTTTTGATGTTTAAGTGTCAAGCCACCATCCAGGACAACGCCAAGATTCCGCACACGATCACTGGTCTGTAATTCTGAATCCCCGAGTGTAAGTCCAGTTGGTTGGCTATGCTGCAGTCTTGTCCTTTGATGTTGCGGTCGTATCATAAGGACCTCTGTTTTATCCGGGTTCAGTCGCAGCCAACTGGCGCTCATCCACTCCTGTGTGTATGAAGCTTCCTTTGGAACAACACACACAATACAATAAATGTGTTGACCAATACACTCATACATTGTTCAAGGCAGTCAGTGGTCTGCCCAAAACGTTAACAAAAATAGTGGAGTAAAATGTAAACATTAACAATGGGTGAAAAAGTCTTAAGGTGCCCTAAGTTTAGAACTGGTGATGTTGGCCATGCAAAACAATTGGATGAGACATCACATTTATGTATGTGTTTCTTTTTCATCCACTAGGGGTCACTGGAGTACTCTTGGGATATGGACGGCTTAGCAGAAACAAAGGCACTGAATATTTAAATTTAGAACTCTCCACCCCTCCATATCCCAGAGTACCTCAGTGTACTACCTCAGTGTTTTTTCTGTGCTCACAGCACTAACAAGGCTTGTGGGAAGTTCCCACACTTGGTGGAAGATTTTATTAATTTTTCATTTTTACTTTTTACACTTAGCACATCCCTTCCCAGTTTCTGGAAAAACATGGGTCCGGGATAGTGCCGCTGCACGGACACCGCATGGCGTGTCGGTCCTCACAAAGAGCACCCTCACAGCCACAGGCAGCCCACTGTCTCCTGCAACAGCTGGACGGAGCTTACACATAGAAGCCCCGTCGCAGCCATGACCTGAAGAGCTGGACGGAGCTTACAGATAGAAGCCCCGTCGCAGCCATGATCGGAAAGCCTTGCAGACCTCCCTACAAAAGGTATGCTGGGAAACGGGGCGGTCAGCGCAGGCTGCCGCCCCGCTGTGTGGGGTCCGTTGGTAAAGCCGCCCGCTCACTGCCGCTCATAATAGCCGCCCCAGCCGCTCCGTCCAGCGCTCCGTCTGCCGCTCCGACCGCCCGCTCCAGGCGCTCCGTCCTCCCGCCAGGCGCTCCGTCAGCGCGGTATTCAAAGTACACCGCTCAGAGGGGGAGACCCGCCGCAGCTTGCCTAGCGACGCCGGAAGCCGCTACGCGCTCCGGCCAGCCGACCTCCGCTGCTAAATACGTGTCCCTCGCCTCCCTGCAATGAGCTTCCCGGCTCCCCGCTGAGACACAGCGCTACAGGGAGTACAGGGAGGGGGGGGGGGGGGGGGGACCTGGCTGATTACAGCGCGGCTGCAGCTGCCATATCTATAGAAGGTATTAATGCTGCAAGGGGAAAGAATAGCAGGCTGCGATATCTGTAGAAGGTATTAATACAGAATTAACTGCAGGCAGAGCTTATATTAAATGGATGTGACCTGCCAGTGCTTATCACGGTATAATAGGCTATTGAGCCTATATATATTAACACTGAAGGCATGTATTGTAACCTGCATGTGATTATCACTGTATACTAGACTGTGATTATCACTGTATAATAGTCTATTGAGCCTATATTAACACTGCAGCAGGTATGGTAACCTGTCCTGTGATTATCAGTGTAAGCATGGCATGGGGGCCATTTTAATCATGTTTCCTGTTTCTTCCAGTTGGTAATTCCAGAACATTCCTGCCCTACATCTCTACGCCACCGGAGGCGCAGGGGTGTTAGTGGGAATTTTGGTTCAGGTTTCACATAGGCTGCCCATGTGAACTGTATTTCGGCCATAAATATATATATATATATATATATTAGTTTACACACCTTAAGTAAAGATTTTACTGAGTCGTGCAAGTGTCTGTCCTTTGGCTATTGTGGTGTCTGTCTGTATAAGGGGTAAGGCTCCAACACAGACTAAATATAAGGTTTACTACAATGTCTGTACATAAATATACCACAGATTCAGTTGTTTTGTAGGTTTCCACTCCGGAAGCCGGTTCATTCCCAGATCCTATGTTAAGCATTGGCAATTCAAATTGACTCCGCTCGACAGGAGCGGTAAGATCGGAGTCTCGGAAGTTACTCCGCCAGCTCTAACGGAGGAGTCTCAGCCTTTCCAAAGGTCCAATTTCCCTTTGGGTACCAGGGTGTTAATTTAACTGGTCTTATAATTTAATGCAGTCTGACAATTCTATGTCAAACCTCACAGCGCTAACTACGAGTGAGAAGGGCACATTAAACCAGCAGTCAGATAGTGCGGGTTTTGACAACCATACATTGCTAATGACCAGTGAGTCAATGTCTCAATTTTAAAGAGACTAAGGAGACTCTAACATCTAATCCGTCGTATTTAATAAACGACAGATTTTCAATGAGTTCTTATTTAGCATATCTTACTAAGATTTAAGTCTATTTACCCGTTTCCACATCTAACGCCATTGGTAAATTCGTCTGTGTCAAACCTTATAAAGACCCAAGATACATTTGGGTCACTAGGCGCTCTATGTATGGAAACAATGACGATCACGTTAGACTTATCGTTAATGAGAAGCTGCAGAGTATCTCTGTAAAGCTTCTGCTGCCGCCTGTTACCTCGATTCTCGCTTTTCATCGTCGCTAGTTTCAGCACGACAAGGCCAGAAGTTGTTTGGTCCTAAATTTGATATTTCAGGCCAAGGCGGAGGGGGGGGGGGGGGGGGGGGAGTCTAGCCATTGCCTCCTCCGGTATCAAGATGGTCCGGCGTTTAAAGGCTTTAGACTTCAGTCTTTTCAAGGCTGTGGTACAAAAACAGTCACGCCTTGTAACGCCAGGGCGCTAAAGTCACAACAAACAGTGGCTTGACGGCCTCTCAGGCCATTTCGAATTTCCAATTGTGGAAGCGCGCCTTTACACGTTACATTTGCCGGGTTTCCAGCCATCCACTCATGGATGTATCCGCTATTTAGGGTTAAAAGACTGCCTCTGTCGGATGAAATTAGGCGTTTTGGCAGGTTGCCATTCAGTCTCTGCTGGTTTCAGCAGTTTTTATTTCCAGGCCTGGTACACCAACAGAGTCAGGGTTATTTATTCCCCTCTGTTGGGGGTACCGAAGCCGGAGTGCTCCGTCGCAGTCTCAATCAGCAAGTCACTTACTACAGATTGAAAATGGATTTTCTGCGGTTAGTATTTGCATATTTGGAGCCACAAGATTGCATGCTTGCGCTTGATCTTCAGGATGCGTATTTACCCATTCCGGTTTGGTCACCTCATCACAGGTTCTTGCGTTTTGCAATACGCCACAACCATTAACCGTTTCAGGTTCTACCGTTTGGCCTCTTGTCAGCGCCTCGGGTATTCACCAAAGTGATGTTGGTGATGATAGCTCATCTCAGAGCCCTGGTAGTGACAATCGTTCCATACTTAGACGATCTGCTCATAAGAGCTCCGTCTCAACAGAGGTTCCTCTTACTTGCGCTGCTAACGTACACCACGGTTGCAGTGTCAAGTTCAAAAACAATCGCATCTAATTCCGTCTGAACGACTTCAATTCCTAGGTATGATTACAGATACAGTAAATCAAAGATTTACCTACTACACCAGAAAGAACAGATTATACCATCTGGTACAATTAGTGCAAAAGCCACGCACACTAGCGGTACATTGATGTATTCGCCTATTAGGAACAATGATGTGCTTTCGAAGCGCTTCAATTCGGCGGGTTTCACTCGCGTTTCCCACAGGGGGGCGAGGGGGTCTCTACTCTGGGCGAGAGTCTCAGAGGTTGGGGAGTTGTAGTTTAAAATGGTCAGCGACAGGGTTTCTAAAACGGATCACGACAGATTGCTGTCTATAAATGTCCTGGAACTCCGTGCAATTTACAATCCACTACATGCTTCGCTTTCAGACTGTCCAAGTGCAGTCAGACAACGCAACGGTAGTTGCATACACAACAACCAGGGAGGACCGAGAAGCCGCATGGCAATGCGGGAGGTAGCTCGAATCCTCAATTGCCCAGAATACCACAAGGTGATATTGTCGACTGGGTTCATTCCGGGAGTGGACATCAGCGAGACAGATGATCTCAACCGTCGGGATTTTCATCCAGGAAATTGGGCATTAAATCGAGAGGTGTTTCACACGTGGGTCCACAGGTGGGGTTACCCTCAGGTGGACATGATGGCATCTCGCCACAATTACAAACGCCCAGTATGTGTACAGAACGACAGATCCCAAGGGCAGTGGCGGTGGATGCTCTCACATTCGCGTGGTCGTACAGCCTCGTGTATCTGGTTCCACCGTTTTCCGCTGCTCTCTCCGTTGCTAAAACGGATCATAAGACAGTTCGTCACAGTCATACTAGTGATATCTCATGGGTCTCGGAGAGCTTGCTTCTCGAATCTCCAAGGAATACTCGCACACGATCCTTGGCCGCTCATACTACGTCCAACCCGTTACAACAGGGACCGTTCTTTTACCCCTATTTACCGCGCCTGCGGTTGACAGAGTGGTTGTTGAGACCGCCCTCTTAAGAAAAGAGAGAGGGCATTACAGTATCGGTTATACCAACCATGTTACGAGCTAGGAAGCCGGTTACGGCAGCTCATTATTACAGAATTTGGCGTGCCTATATAGGTTGGTGTGAAGCTCGGAAGTTTCCGACATCATCTTTCAAGTTACCCGTATTCTGTTATTTTACAGACGGGGTGGGATGGAGAACTGCGTTTATCTACACTGAGGGTGCAGGTATCTGTGTTGTCAATTTATTTTCAAAGACGATTGGCTCTATTGCCGTCGGTACACACCTTTCTACAGGGTGTCCTCAGAGTGCAGCCTCCATTTATCCCACCTACAGCGCCATGCGACTTGAAGCTGGGTTCAGATTTCTTACAGTCTTCATATTTTGAACCCTTACAACAAGTGGGGATTAAGTTTCTCACTTGGAAAACGTTTTTTCTTATAGCCTTAGCTTCGGCAAGGCGTTTTTCAAATTTGGGTGCCTTGTATTGCAAGCCACCGTATTTGGGTTTCCTGATGACAGAGCGGAACTTCGGACGAATTCCGATTTCTTACCAAAGCTAGTGTCATTTTTTCACATCAATAAACCAATAGTGGTTCCTGTGTTGACAGCACATTCTAGAATTCTGAATGTGGTACGCGCATTACGCGTTTATATGTCCCGAACGTCTACAGTTCGTAATACGGATACGTTGTTTGCTCTCTATGATGCTGCCAAGTGGGGTTAGCCAGCTTCTCAGCAGACATTATCCAGATGGATAAAACTGACTACACGTCAGGCTTACCTTAAGGCTAAGTTACAGTCGCCTACATCAGTAATAGCTCATCCCACAGGTTCTGTGGGAACGTCATGACCAGCTGGTCGTGGAACTTCTACGACGCAGCTTGACCGTGCGGCTACATGGTCTTCAGTGCACACGTTGGTGCGCGTTTACAAGTTTGAAACGTTTGCGGCATCAGCATCTAGCTTTGGCCGCCTAGTGTTACAGGTGTCAAACAGCTCTCCCGCCCACGAGGGAAGCTTTGGTACGTCCCAAGAGTACTCCAGTGACCCCTAGTGGATGAAAAAGAAAATAGGATTTTGGTACTTACCAGGTAAATCCTTTTCTTTGAATCCATAGGGGGCACTGGACGCCCACCCAGAGCAGTTTTACCTGGGTTGTATTAAGCTCAGAGGAGCTTATGGTAACACATTTTCACTGATTGGTTCAAATTATAAAGGTCTATCGGTTATGGTGTCAACTGTTTAGTTGTCAGTAACGTTATGGGTCAACTTTGTTGTTGTCCGTTATGTTATAGGAATTCTCCATTGTCAACCTCTCTATAGTTCCTGTTCGGCTCAGTAAAAAACACTGAGGTAGTACACTGTGGTACTCTGGGATATGGAGGGGTGGAGAGTTCTAAATTAAAATATTCAGTGCCTTTGTTTCTGCTAAGCCGTCCATATCCCAAGAGTACTCCAGTGCCCCCTATGGATTCAAAGAAAAGGATTTACCTGGTAAGTACCAAAATCCTATTTTTTAGCTAATATTCAAAATATAAATATTTGTTGCTATGCCAACATCACATCTGACAATTAAGCATCGAAAAAAACCTTACCACCATGTGCTTGCTGTTGGTGATTATTACAAGGATGACTGTTCCTTTTTTTTACTAATTTTTGCTGTGCACAAACAGTGGGGCAGATGTATAAACCTGGAGAAGGCATAAGGAAGTGAAAAACCAGTGATATGTGCAAGGTCATAAAGGCACAAGGCAAACAGGTCCAATATGAAAATTAAAATTTATGATGTTTTTGTGCTTACAGTTAAATCTTACCTGCATTGCCACCACCTGCATCTCTTGGCAGTGTGGGATGTGGCCTGGCTGTGCTGCTTCTCTTTCGTACTGTAGAAATATGAAGAATGTCCTTATGAACATACTATTTTTTGGAGATGTGTATGCAAATTCCTTATTGTGGTGTAAACATATGTTGAACCTGATGAGAAGTAAACTAAATGATGCTTATGCTTTTCTGCCTGACTTCATTGGGTGTGTATACTTTAAATCAGTGATTTTCAACCTTTTTTAAGTCGCGGCACACCGACCAAATTTTTTAAATTGCCAAGGCACACCATCAGTATCCCCCCCCCCCCCCCCCCCCACAAAAAAAAATCCCACACACACATTGAGGGGAAAGCACACACACACACAGTGGCCCCCCCAGTAATTAAACAAATGCGTTGACCTCTGCAGTAATTCCACACATTGCCCCCCACAGTAATATCCCACATTGGCCCCCACAGTATTTCCACACATTGCACACCCACAGTATTTCCACACAGTGACTCCCACAGCTATTAAATAAATACAAATTCACTGGGCCCCTACCTGGGAGTCAATGGATATGAAGCTCATTTCCCTCTCCCTGCCTCAGCCACTGGAGTTTATGCAGCCGGAGGAGCAAGGAGCAGCACGGGATGAGAGAGCAGACAGGTGAGCGGACAGCTTGTGTTTCCCTCTCCCTGCCTCAGCGTCTGGAGTGCATGCAGCCGGAGGAGCAGCCCAGGGTGAGACAGCGGGCAGGTAAGCGGATGGACGGGCGGGCGGGAAGGTGACATGGCATGCGCGAGTCACGCTGCGTGTCATAGGTTACTTGCCGCAGTCCAGCGCCGTCAAAAACAGTGTGGGGGTAGCAGCAGCTAGGCTTCGGGCATCTGTGGCGGCACATCTGAGCACCGCTGGCGGCACACTAGTGTGCCGCGGCACAGCGGTTGAAAAACACTGCTTTAAATACTAAACAATTTCCAAAAACAATACATACACAAAGGCGCATAATGGGGGTCATTCCGAGTTGTTCGCTCGCAAGCTGCTTTTAGCAGCTTTGCACACGCTAAGCCGCCGCCTACTGGGAGTGAATCTTAGCATATCAAAATTGCGAATGAAAGATTAGCAGAATTGCGAATAGACACTTCTTAGCAGTTTCTGAGTAGCTTCAAACTTACTCGGCATCTGCGATCAGTTCAGTGCTTGTCGTTCCTGGTTTGACGTCACAAACACACCCAGCGTTCGCCCAGACACTCCCCCATTTCTCCAGCCACTCCCGCGTTTTTCCCGGAAACGGTAGCGTTTTTCGCACACACCCATAAAACGGCCTGTTTCCGCCCAGAAACACCCACTTCCTGTCAATCACATTACGATCACCAGAACGAAGAAAAAACCTCGTAATGCCGTGAGTAAAATACCTAACTGCATAGCAAATTTACTTGGCGCAATCGCACTGCGGACACTGCGCATGCGCATTAGCGACTAATCGCTCCGTTGCGAGAAAAAAATACAGAGCGAACAACTCGGAATGACCCCCAATGCACAATATTATACTACTTAAAACCAAAACTTCGTAGCTTCATACCACCACAATATTGCACGCTAAGTTACCAATTTTTGATGCAAACAAGAAAACACTACCCACAAATATCTGAACAAAATTAAAAACATCTAATCAAAATATGCATGAAAAATCACAACAACAACACAAATGACAACCCAGAACAACACACAATAAACATAAGTCCATTGAAATTGATTAAAAACAAAATAAAAAAAATAAAAAATCAGACTTCTTTAAAATACACCAACAAACATTTTCACTTGAAATAAGACACCAGATAAAGGCCAAGGCAACCAGAAAAAATGACAATACAAAGGAAAAAAACATACATAATTGAGATTAACACTACATCAGGCCTGGCCAACCTGTGGCTCGCCAGATGTAGTGAAACTACACATCCCAGCATGCCCTGCCACAGTTTTAGCATTCTCTAATAGCAAAACTGTGGCAAGGCATGATGGGACTTGTAGTTTTACAACAGGTGGAGAGCCACAGGTTGTCCAGCCCTGCACTACATCAACAATACATTAGAAGAATGAACCAACTTACAATCACAATTAGCTCTATGACATTTCAGACAACTAAGGACAAAGCACAGATGTTTACATTTTTAAAAACAAGACAAATAACTCACCATCCTGCCTTGGCCGATCCGAATCCCGGACATGAGTCGCACCAACCACTTCTGGCGGAATAAGAGTACGCACAGGCTCCTCCCAATCCCGATAAGACACTCGGAAGGGGTGTCCACCACCGGTTTGGCGGGCTGATTTAGCCTCCTTCGACATCTTAGCCTTGACACGGCGCTTGATGTCGTAGAATCGCTTACGACACGTGTCCTCTGTACTCCTCACCACACCCTCACCAGTAGCGGATCTTGCCACGGGCAAGCAGGACTTTTGCCCGGGGCGCCGCCTTCCGGAGGGCGCTGGCGCCATCCGGAGGGCGCCGCACCATGGCAAGATCCGCCACTGCTGTGCCCTCCGCTGCCCGCTGTGTCCCCCGGCTCTGCGGCTGTCCCGGCTGTGGTCCCCAGTGAAGGGAACTAGACGCGTAGTGTCTAGTTTCCCTTCGCGGAGAGGACCTTTGCTGAGCGGTGCGCGATGACGTCATCGCGCACCGCACAGCAAAGGTCCTCTCCGCGAAGGGAACTAGATGCTACGCGTCTAGTTTCCCTTCGTGGAGAGGACCTTTTGCTGTGCGGTGCGCGATGACGTCATCACGCACCGCTCAGCATTTAAGCGGCGCTTCTACTGTACAGGGGGCGTAACTGGCCACGCCCCCTGTATTAAGCCACGCCCCCATTCCCTGCCCGGGGCGCCGAGGGCCCTCGAACCGGCCCTGACCCTCACTATTAACAGCCGCAACGACCTTCCCCCACAGAACAGTCTTCCTGCGTGACGACACCTTTGCAGCATCATGGCCAAACAACTGTCGATGATGCCTCATCAGCTCCCGCACCAAAGCCATATTCTCAGCGTAGCTGAATTTAACATTGCGGCCAGTCTTTGTAGTGGTGCGTGGCTGCGGAGCCACAGCACCATCACTGTCACTATTACTGGAGGCCGCAGCAGCAACCTCCCCCTCCTCCTCACTAACCTCCTCCACCTCACTCACCTCCTCCCTCTCACTCACCTCCTCCACCTCACTCACCTCCTCCCTCTCACTCACCTCCTCCACCTCACTCACCTCCTCCCTCTCACTCACCTCCTCCACCACACTCACCTCTGACTGGGACATAATCAGGACAAACAACAAATAACACTGAGAAAAAAAACAGTAAACACACTCCTCCACTACCACTACACACCACACACCAAACACACACACACACACACACACACACACACACACACACACACACACAAACACTCACTCACTCACTCACTCACTCACAAACAATGACAATAGACGTTAAAAAAAATACAATGACAAAAAACTAGACAGACTTTTAAATAACTACACAACAAGTATGACAAGACTACTTACACACACAGTACAGCACTCAACAATCGAAACTAACCTCCTCAAATCCTCTACAAACTCCCAAAAACTCACCAACTCCTAACACACCTTCCTCTCACCTCTCCACTAGCTAAACCCATGAGGTGCGAACGGTTTGGGGCGTTTTTATAGTAATGAGCACAGACACTCCTCCATCACGAATCAAACCAATCACGGACGAGTGACAAAAACGAAACTTAGAAAAAAAACGCGTCCGGGAACGGATAAACACTGCCGTAACCGAAATGTGACGCAGTAGTAAAAAAAAACTCATAACATGGCCGCAAAACCGCTAAATCGGCCGCATTCTACCTTACAAAACCACGAATGACATCAACATCGGAAAACACGAAAAATACAAATACGACCGCTTAATAAATTAGGCGTAACAAATTCAAAAAGTTGCAAATTCACACATTCGATGTCATTCGTGATGAATCTCACTCCAAATCGGTACAAATACGAATTTTAGTAAATATTAGTGATGAGCGGGTTCGGTTTCTCGGAAACCGAACCCCCCGAACTTCACCCATTTTACACGGGTCCGAGGCAGGTTCGAACCTTCCCGCCTTGCTCGGCTAACCCGAGCACGCCCGAATGTCATCATCCCGCTGTCGGATTCTCGCGAGATTCGGATTCTATATAAGCAGCCGTGCGTCGCCGCCATTTTCACTCGTGCATTGGAGATGATAGGGAGAGGACGTGGCTGGCGTCCTCTCCGTTTATTGTTGAACTTGATTGCTTTATTGCTTAATTGTGGGGAGGACTGGGGAGCAGCTGTTAGGAGGAGTACAGTGCAGAGTTTTGCTGATCAGTGACCACCAGTTTTATCCGTTCTCTGCCTGAAAAAAACGCTCCATATCTGTGCTCAGTGTGCTGCATAATATATCTGTGCTCACCAGTGCCGTTTCTAGCGGCGGGCGAGCCGTGCAACCGCACGGGGCGCCCGCCGCGGCACTTCGTGGGTCTTTTTCTCCTCTCCTCCCTCTTCCCGAGCGCTCCTGCTCGGGGGGCGGAGTTTCGCGGAATGACGCGTTTGCGTCGTGACGTCACGACGCAAACGCGTCATTCCGCGAAACTCCGCCCCCCGAGCAGGAGCGCTCGGGAAGAGGGAGGAGAGAAGATAAGTGTGGAAGGAGGGGGCGGCCGGCGGACGTGAGGCGGCCGGACCTAAAGAGCGGGAACATGTAAGTATAATCTCTCTTCCTCTTCCTTCCCCCCCACTTGACACCTGCATGCCGCACTGTGAAAAATGGGGATACCTGTCTGCCGCACTATATAAAATGGGGATACCTGTCTGCCGCACTATATAAAATGGGGATACCTGTCTGCCACACTATATAAAATGGGGATACCTGTCTGCCGCACCATATAAAATGGGGATACCTGCCTGCTGCACTATGTAAAATGGGGATACCTGTCTGCTGCACTATGTAAAATGGGGATACCTGTCTGCCGCACTGTGAAAAATGGGGGCACCTGCCTGCTGCACTGTGTAAAATGGGGGCACCTGCCTGCCGTACTGTGTAAAATGGGGGCACCTGCCTGCCGCACTATGTAAAATGGGGATACCTGCCTGCCGCACTATGTAAAATGGGGATACCTGTCTGCCGCACTATGTAAAATGGGGATACCTGTCTGCCGCACTATGTAAAATGGGGATACCTGTCTGCCGCACTATGTAAAATGGGGACACCTGTCTGCCGCACTGTGAAAAATGGGGCACCTGCCTGCCGCACTGTGAAAAATGGGGCACCTGCCTGCCGCACTGTGAAAAATGGGGCACCTGCCTGCCGCACTGTGAAAAATGGGGCACCTGCCTGCGTACTGTGTAAAATGGGGGCACCTGCCTGCGTACTGTGTAAAATGGGGGCACCTGCCTGCGTACTGTGTAAAATGGGGGCACCTGCCTACGTACTGTGTAAAATGGGGGCACCTGCCTGCGTACTGTGTAAAATGGGGGCACCTGCCTGCGTACTGTGTAAAATGGGGGCACCTGCCTGCGTACTGTGTAAAATGGGGGCACCTGCCTGCGTACTGTGTAAAATGGGGGCACCTGCCTGCCGTACTGTGTAAAATGGGGACACCTGCCTGCCGCGCTGTGTAAAATGGGGACGCCTGCCTGCCGCACTGTGTTTAAATTGGGATGCCTGCCTGCCGCACTGTGTTTAAATTGGGACACTTGCCTGCTGTAATGTGTAAAATGGGGACTTTTTATTTTTTCCCCCCTGTGGTGGGCGTGATGATATCAGATGAGGCCATGCCCACTTTAATGAGACCACACCCATTTTAATCAGGCCACACACCCTTGTCGGGAGCGCGCGCGCCTTCGGCGAGCACATGCATTTTCTTTTTATGGCTATATGGGGGGAGGGGGACGCAGTTTTTTTTTTTTTATAGCAAAGGGGGGGGGGCGCATTTTCAAATCTCGCACTGGGAGCCAAATTGTCTAGAAACAGCCCTGGTGCTCACACTGCTTAATTGTGGGGACTGGGGAGCAGCTGTATTATATAGCAGGAGTACAGTGCAGAGTTTTGCTGACAGTGACCACCAGTATACGTTGTCTGCCTGAAAAACACTCCATATCTGTGCTCAGTGTGCTGCTTTATTGTGGGGACTGGGGACCACCAGTATAATTAATATTATATAGGAGGAGTACAGTGCAGAGTTTTGCTGACCAGTGACCACCAGTATACTATATATAGCAGTACGATACGGAAGGCCACTGCTGTGCCTACCTCTGTGTCGTCATTAAGTATACTATCCATCTACATTCTATACCTGTGGTGCATTTTAGTTTTGCAGTTTGCTGACACAGTGACCACCAGTATACTATATATAGCAGTACGATACGGAAGGCCACTGCTGTGCCTACCTCTGTGTCATCATTAAGTATACTATCCATCTACATTCTATACCTGTGGTGCATTTTAGTTTTGCAGTTTGCTGACACAGTGACCACCAGTATACTATATATAGCAGTACGATACGGAAGGCCACTGCTGTGCCTACCTCTGTGTCGTCATTAAGTATACTATCCAGTAGCGGATCTTGCCACGGGCAAGCAGGACTTTTGCCCGGGGTGCCGCCTTCCGGAGGGCGCTGGCGCCATCCGGAGGGCGCCGCACCGTGGCAAGATCCGCCACTGCTGCCCGCTGTGTCCCCCGTCCGCCTCCGCTGCCCGCTGCCGTCCCCGTCCGCCTCCTGTGAAGGGAACTAGATGCTATGCGTCTAGTTTCCCTTCGTGGAGAGTAACTTTGCTGAGCGGTGCGCGATGACGTCATCGCACACCGCACAGCAAAGGTCCTCTCCACGAAGGGAACTAGACGCATAGCGTCTAGTTTCCCTTCGTGGAGAGGACCTTTTGCTGTGCGGTGCGCGATTACGTCATCGCGCACCGCTCAGCATTCAAGCGGCGCTAGCAATGTACAGGGGGCGTAACTGACCACGGCCCCTGTATTAGGCCACGCCCCTTTTCCTGCCCGGGCCACAGAGCGCCCTTGAACCGGCCCTGATACTATCCATCTACATTCTATACCTGTGGTGCATTTTAGATTTGCAGTTTGCTGACACAGTGACCACCAGTATACTATATATAGCAGTACGATACGGAAGGCCACTGCTGTGCCTACCTCTGTGTCGTCATTAAGTATACTATCCATCTACATTCTATACCTGTGGTGCATTTTAGTTTTGCAGTTTGCTGACACAGTGACCACCAGTATACTATATATAGCAGTACGATACGGAAGGCCACTGCTGTGCCTACCTCTGTGTCGTCATTAAGTATACTATCCATCTACATTCTATACCTGTGGTGCATTTTAATTTTGCAGTTTGCTGACACAGTGACCACCAGTATACTATATATAGCAGTACGATATGGAAGGCCACTGCTGTGCCTACCTCTGTGTCGTCATTAAGTATACTATCCATCTACATTCTATACCTGTGGTGCATTTTAGTTTTGCAGTTTGCTGACACAGTGACCACCAGTATACTATATATAGCAGTACGATACGGAAGGCCACTGCTGTGCCTACCTCTGTGTCGTCATTAAGTATACTATCCATCTACATTCTATACCTGTGGTGCATTTTAGTTTTGCAGTTTGCTGACACAGTGACCACCAGTATACTATATATAGCAGTACGATACGGAAGGCCACTGCTGTGCCTACCTCTGTGTCGTCATTAAGTATACTATCCATCTACATTCTATACCTGTGGTGCATTTTAGTTTTGCAGTTTGCTGACACAGTGACCACCAGTATACTATATATAGCAGTACGATACGGAAGGCCACTGCTGTGCCTACCTCTGTGTCGTCATTAAGTATACTATCCATCTACATTCTATACCTGTGGTGCGCCTCTTTTTTTCTTTGCATCATGTGCTGTTTGGGGACAATTTTTTTGAAGTGCCATCCTGCCTGACACTGCAGTGCCACTCCTAGATGGGCCAGGTGTTTGTGTCGGCCACTCGTGTCGCTTAGCTTAGTTACACAGCGACCTTGGTGCGCCTCTTTTTTTCTTTGCATCATGTGCTGCTTGGGGACAATTTTTTTGAAGTGCCATCCTGTCTTGACACTGCAGTGCCACTCCTAGATGGGCAAGGTGTTTGTGTCGGCCACTTGTGTCGCTTAGCTTAGTTACACAGCGACCTTGGTGCGCCTCTTTTTTTCTTTGCATCATGTGCTGTTTGGGGACAATTTTTTTGAAGTACCATCCTGCCTGACACTGCAATGCCACTCCTAGATGGGCCAGGTGTTTGTGTCGGCCACTTGTGTCGCTTAGCTTAGTCACACAGCGACCTTGGTGCGCCTCTTTTTTTCTTTGCATCATGTGCTGTTTGGGGACAATTTTTTTTGAAGTGCCATCCTGCCTGACACTGCAGTGCCACTCCTAGATGGGCCAAGTGTTTGTGTCGGCCACTTGTGTCGCTTAGCTTAGTCACACAGCAACCTTATTGCGCCTCTTTTTTTCTTTACATCATGTGCTGTTTGGGGACAATTTTTTTGAAGTGCCATCCTGCCTGACACTGCAGTGCCAATCCTAGATGGGCCAGGTGTTTGTGTCGGCCACTTGGGTCGCTTAGCTTAGTCACACAGCGACCTTGGTGCGCCTCTTTTTTTCTTTGCATCATGTGCTGTTTGGGGACAATTTTTTTGAAGTGCCATCCTGCCTGACACTGCAGTGCCACTCCTAGATGGGCCAGGTGTTTGTGTCGGCCACTTGTGTCGCTTAGCTTAGCCATCCAGCGACCTCGGTGCAAATTGTAGGACTAAAAATAATATTGTGAGGTGTGAGGTGTTCAGAATAGACTGGAAATGAGTGGAAATTATGGTAATTGAGGTTAATAATACTATGGGATCAAAATGACCCCCAAATTCTATGATTTAAGCTGTTTTTTTAGGGTTTTTAGAAAAAAAACACCCGAATCCAAAACACACCCGAATCCGCCAAAAAAATTTCGGTGAGGTTTTGCCAAAACGCGTCCGAATCCAAAACACGGCCGCGGAACCGAATCCAAAACCAAAACACAAAGCCCGAAAAATGTCCGGTGCACATCACTAGTAAATATTAGTGATGAGCGGGTTCGGTTCCTCGGAATCCGAACCCGCCCGAACTTCAGGTTTTTTTACACGGGGCCGAGCGACTCGGATCTTCCCGCCTTGCTCGGTTAACCCGAGCGCGCCCGAACGTCATCATCCCGCTGTCGGATTCTCGCGAGGCTCGGATTCTATTGCGAGACTCGGATTCTATATAAGGAGCCGCGCGTCGCCGCCATTTTCACACGTGCATTGAGATTGATAGGGAGAGGACGTGGCTGGCGTCCTCTCCGTTTAGACTAGAGTACTAGAGAGAGACACTCATTTTGGGGAGCATATTATTAGGAGAAGTACTACTTGCTGCTGATAGTGTGACCAGTGACCACCAGTTTAATTAATCCGTTCTCTGCCTGAAAAAAAACGATACACAGTGTGACACAGTCACATACCATATCTGTGCTCAGCCCAGTGTGCTGCATCATATGTAATACTGTATATCATTATCTGACTGTGCTGAGTGCTCACTGCTCACACAGCTTAATTGTGGGGGAGACTGGGGAGCAGTTATAGCAGGAGTACATATTTTAAGTACAGTGCACACTTTTGCTGCCAGAGTGCCACTGCCAGTGTGACTGACCAGTGACCACTGACCACCAGTATATTGTGATTGTCTGCTGACCACCAGTATATTGTGATTGTCTGCCTGAAAGTTAAACACTCGTCGTGTGGTGTTTTTATAAACGCATTCTGCAGACAGTGTCCAGCAGGTCCGTCATTACATAATATATACCTGTCCGGCTGCAGTACTAGTGTGATATATATATATTTTCATTTTATCTCATTATCATCCAGTCTATATTAGCAGCAGACACAGTACGGTAGTCCACGGCTGTAGCTACCTCTGTGTCGGCAGTCGCTCGTCCATCCATAATTGTATACCACCTACCCGTGTTTTTTTTTTCTTTTCTATCTTCTTGATACTAGTAGCTTACTTTAGGAGTCTGCAGTGCTGAGTCTGACAGACAGTGTCCAGCAGGTCCGTCATTACATAATATATACCTGTCCGGCTGCAGTACTAGTGTGATATATATATATATTTTAATTTTATCTCATTATCATCCAGTCTATATTAGCAGCAGACACAGTACGGTAGTCCACGGCTGTAGCTACCTCTGTGTCGGCAGTCGCTAGTCCATCCATAATTGTATACCACCTACCCGTGGTTTTTTTTTCTATCTTCTTGATACTAGTAGCTTACTTTAGGAGTCTGCAGTGCTGAGTCTGACAGACAGTGTCCAGCAGGTCCGTCATTACATAATATATACCTGTCCGGCTGCAGTACTAGTGTGATATATATATATATTTTAATTTTATCTCATTATCATCCAGTCTATATTAGCAGCAGACACAGTACGGTAGTCCACGGCTGTAGCTACCTCTGTGTCGGCAGTCGCTCGTCATCCATAAGTATACTAGTATCCATCCATCTCCATTGTTTACCTGAGGTGCCTTTTAGTTGTGCCTATTAAAATATGGAGAACAAAAATGTTGAGGTTCCAAAAATAGGGAAAGATCAAGATCGACTTCCACCTCGTGCTGAAGCTGCTGCCACTAGTCATGGCCGAGACGATGAAATGCCATCAACGTCGTCTGCCAAGGCTGATGCCCAATGTCATAGTACAGAGCATGTAAAATCCAAAACACCAAATATCAGTAAAAAAAGGACTCAAAAATCTAAAATAAAATTGTCGGAGGAGAAGCGTAAACTTGCCAATATGCCATTTACCACACGGAGTGGCAAGGAACGGCTGAGGCCCTGGCCTATGTTCATGGCTAGTGGTTCAGCTTCACATGAGGATGGAAGCACTCAGCCTCTCGCTAGAAAAATGAAAAGACTCAAGCTGGCAAAAGCACAGCAAAGAACTGTGCGTTCTTCGAAATTCCAAATCCACAAGGAGAGTCCAATTGTGTCGGTTGCGATGCCTGACCTTCCCAACACTGGACGTGAAGAGCATGCGCCTTCCACCATTTGCACGCCCCCTGCAAGTGCTGGAAGGAGCACCCGCAGTCCAGTTCCTGATAGTCAGATTGAAGATGTCAGTGTTGAAGTACACCAGGATGAGGAGGATATGGGTGTTGCTGGCGCTGGGGAGGAAATTGACAAGGAGGATTCTGATGGTGAGGTGGTTTGTTTAAGTCAGGCACCCGGGGAGACACCTGTTGTCCGTGGGAGGAATATGGCCATTGACATGCCTGGTAAAAATACCAAAAAAATCAGCTCTTCGGTGTGGAAGTATTTCAACAGAAATGCGGACAACATTTGTCAAGCCGTGTGTTGCCTTTGTCAAGCTGTAATAAGTAGGGGTAAGGACGTTAACCACCTCGGAACATCCTCCCTTATACGTCACTTGCAGCGCATTCATAATAAGTCAGTGACAAGTTCAAAAACTTTGGGCGACAGCGGAAGCAGTCCACTGACCAGTAAATCCCTTCCTCTTGTGTAACCAAGCTCACGCAAACCACCCCACCAACTCCCTCAGTGTCAATTTCCTCCTTCCCCAGGAATGCCAATAGTCCTGCAGGCCATGTCACTGGCAATTCTGACGAGTCCTCTCCTGCCTGGGATTCCTCCGATGCATCCTTGCGTGTAACGCCTACTGCTGCTGGCGCTGCTGTTGTTGCTGCTGGGAGTCGATGGTCATCCCAGAGGGGAAGTCGTAAGACCACTTTTACTACTTCCACCAAGCAATTGACTGTCCAACAGTCCTTTGCGAGGAAGATGAAATATCACAGCAGTCATCCTGCTGCAAAGCGGATAACTGAGGCCTTGGCATCCTGGGTGGTGAGAAACGTGGTTCCGGTATCCATCATTACTGCAGAGCCAACTAGAGACTTGTTGGAGGTACTGTGTCCCCGGTACCAAATACCATCTAGGTTCCATTTCTCTAGGCAGGCGATACCGAAAATGTACACAGACCTCAGAAAAAGAGTCACCAGTGTCCTAAAAAATGCAGCTGTACCCAATGTCCACTTAACCACGGACATGTGGACAAGTGGAGCAGGGCAGGGTCAGGACTATATGACTGTGACAGCCCACTGGGTAGATGTATGGACTCCCGCCGCAAGAACAGCAGCGGCGGCACCAGTAGCAGCATCTCGCAAACGCCAACTCTTTCCTAGGCAGGCTACGCTTTGTATTACCGGTTTCCAGAATACGCACACAGCTGAAAACCTCTTACGGCAACTGAGGAAGATCATCGCAGAATGGCTTACCCCAATTGGACTCTCCTGTTAATTTGTGGCATCGGACAACGCCAGCAATATTGTGTGTGCATTAAATATGGGCAAATTCCAGCACGTCCCATGTTTTGCACATACCTTGAATTTGGTGGTGCAGAATTATTTAAAAAACGAGAGGGGCGTGCAAGAGATGCTGTCGGTGGCCAGAAGAATTGCGGGACACTTTCGGCGTACAGGCACCACGTACAGAAGACTGGAGCACCACCAAAAACGCCTGAACCTGCCCTGCCATCATCTGAAGCAAGAAGTGGTAACGAGGTGGAATTCAACCCTATATATGCTTCAGAGGTTGGAGGAGCAGCAAAAGGCCATTCAAGCCTATACAATTGAGCACGATATAGGAGGTGGAATGCACCTGTCTCAAGCGCAGTGGAGAATGATTTCAACGTTGTGCAAGGTTCTGCTGCCCTTTGAACTTGCCACACGTGAAGTCAGTTCAGACACTGCCAGCCTGAGTCAGGTCATTCCCCTCATCAGGCTTTTGCAGAAGAAGCTGGAGACATTGAAGGAGGAGCTAACACAGAGCGATTCCGCTAGGCATGTGGGACTTGTGGATGGAGCCCTTAATTCGCTTAACAAGGATTCACGGGTGGTCAATCTGTTGAAATCAGAGCACTACATTTTGGCCACCGTGCTCGATCCTAGATTTAAAACCTACCTTGGATCTCTCTTTCCGGCACACACAAGTCTGCTGGGGTTCAAAGACCTGCTGGTGAGAAAATTGTCAAGTCAAGCGGAACGCGACCTGTCAACATCTCCTCCTTCACATTCTCCCGCAACTGGGGGTGCGAGGAAAAGGCTCAGAATTCCGAGCCCACCCGCTGGCGGTGATGCAGGACAGTCTGGAGCGACTGCTGATGCTGACATCTGGTCCGGACTGAAGGACCTGCCAATGATTACGGCCATGTCGTCTACTGGCACTGCATATGATTCTCTCCCTATTGAAAGAATGGTGGAGGATTATATGAGTGACCGCATCCAAGTAGGCACGTCAGACAGTCCGTACTTATACTGGCAGGAAAAAGAGGCAATTTGGAGGCCCTTGCACAAATTGGCTTTATTCTACCTAAGTTGCCCTCCCACAAGTGTGTACTCCGAAAGAGTGTTTAGTGCCGCCGCTCACCTTGTCAGCAATCGGCGTACGAGGTTACTTCCAGAAAATGTGGAGAAGATGATGTTCATTAAAATGAATTATAATCAATTCCTCCGTGGAGACATTGACCAGCAGCAATTGCCTCCACAAAGTACACAGGGAGCTGAGATGGTGGATTCCAGTGGGGACGAATTGATAATCTGTGAGGAGCGGGATGTACACGGTGATATATCGGAGGATGATGATGAGGTGGACATCTTGCCTCTGTAGAGCCAGTTTGTGCAAGGAGAGATTAATTGCTTCTTTTTCGGTGGGGGTCCAAACCAACCCGTCATTTCAGTCACAGTCGTGTGGCAGACCCTGTCACTGAAATGATGGGTTGGTTAAAGTGTGCATGTCCTGTTTATACAACATAAGGGTGGGTGGGAGGGCCCAAGGACAATTCCATCTTGCACCTCTTTTTTCTTTCATTTTTCTTTGCGTCATGTGCTGTTTGGGGAGGGTTTTTTGGAAGGGCCATCCTGCGTGACACTGCAGTGCCACTCCTAGATGGGCCAGGTGTTTGTGTCGGCCACTAGGGTCGCTTAGCTTACTCACACAGCTACCTCATTGCGCCTCTTTTTTTCTTTGCGTCATGTGCTGTTTGGGGAGTGTTTTTTGGAAGGGCCATCCTGCGTGACACTGCAGTGCCACTCCTAGATGGGCCAGGTGTTTGTGTCGGCCACTAGGGTCGCTTAGCTTACTCACACAGCTACCTCATTGCGCCTCTTTTTTTCTTTGCGTCATGTGCTGTTTGGGGAGTGTTTTTTGGAAGGGCCATCCTGCGTGACACTGCAGTGCCACTCCTAGATGGGCCAGGTGTTTGTGTCGGCCACTAGGGTCGCTTAGCTTACTCACACAGCTACCTCATTGCGCCTCTTTTTTTCTTTGCGTCATGTGCTGTTTGGGGAGTGTTTTTTGGAAGGGCCATCCTGCGTGACACTGCAGTGCCACTCCTAGATGGGCCAGGTGTTTGTGTCGGCCACTAGGGTCGCTTAGCTTACTCACACAGCTACCTCATTGCGCCTCTTTTTTTCTTTGCGTCATGTGCTGTTTGGGGAGTGTTTTTTGGAAGGGCCATCCTGCGTGACACTGCAGTGCCACTCCTAGATGGGCCAGGTGTTTGTGTCGGCCACTAGGGTCGCTTAGCTTACTCACACAGCTACCTCATTGCGCCTCTTTTTTTCTTTGCGTCATGTGCTGTTTGGGGAGTGTTTTTTGGAAGGGCCATCCTGCGTGACACTGCAGTGCCACTCCTAAATGGGCCAGGTGTTTGTGTCGGCCACTAGGGTCGCTTAGCTTACTCACACAGCTACCTCATTGCGCCTCTTTTTTTCTTTGCGTCATGTGCTGTTTGGGGAGTGTTTTTTGGAAGGGCCATCCTGCGTGACACTGCAGTGCCACTCCTAGATGGGCCAGGTGTTTGTGTCGGCCACTAGGGTCGCTTAGCTTACTCACACAGCTACCTCATTGCGCCTCTTTTTTTCTTTGCGTCATGTGCTGTTTGGGGAGTGTTTTTTGGAAGGGCCATCCTGCGTGACACTGCAGTGCCACTCCTAGATGGGCCAGGTGTTTGTGTCGGCCACTAGGGTCGCTTAGCTTACTCACACAGCTACCTCATTGCGCCTCTTTTTTTCTTTGCGTCATGTGCTGTTTGGGGAGTGTTTTTTGGAAGGGCCATCCTGCGTGACACTGCAGTGCCACTCCTAGATGGGCCAGGTGTTTGTGTCGGCCACTAGGGTCGCTTAGCTTACTCACACAGCTACCTTATTGCGCCTCTTTTTTTCTTTGCGTCATGTGCTGTTTGGGGAGTGTTTTTTGGAAGGGCCATCCTGCGTGACACTGCAGTGCCACTCCTAGATGGGCCAGGTGTTTGTGTCGGCCACTAGGGTCGCTTAGCTTAGTCATCCAGCGACCTCGGTGCAAATTTTAGGACTAAAAATAATATTGTGAGGTGTGAGGTGTTCAGAATAGACTGAAAATGAGTGGAAATTATGGTTTTTGAGGTTAATAATACTTTGGGATCAAAATGACCCCCAAATTCTATGATTTAAGCTGTTTTTTAGGGTTTTTTGAAAAAAACATCCGAATCCAAAACACACCCGAATCCGACAAAAAAAATTCGGCGAGGTTTTGCCAAAACGCGGTCGAACCCAAAACACGGCCGCGGAACCGAACCCAAAACCAAAACACAAAACCCGAAAAATTTCAAGTGCACATCTCTAGTAAATATACCCCCGCATCTTGAAATCTTGCAGAAATGAAGTAATAATAATAATAATAATAATAATAATAATGTTATAATTGTTTTTTTATAAATTGTTTACATAAATCACTATTATTTTTATTCTGCCGGTTGGAATGTTTTGGAAAGAGAAAACAGTTCTAAAAAGGGACATCAGCAGTAAAACAAGGTAAGGGTCATTATAACTATTTGGTAAAGGAATGTGATATGAAACTGCGAAAGTTTCAGCTACAATACGGCCCAATTTACAGTATCATGGCCCTCATTCCGAGTTGTTCGCTCGCAAACGGATTTTAGCAGATTTGCACACGCTAAGCCGCCGCCTACTGGGAGTGAATCTTAGCATCTTAAAATTGCGAACGATGTATTCGCAATATTGCGATTACACACCTCGTAGCAGTTTCTGAGTAGCTTCAGACTTACTCGGCTTCTGCGATCAGTTCAGTGCTTGTCGTTCCTGGTTTGACGTCACAAACACACCCAGCGTTCGCCCAGACACTCCTCCGTTTCTCCAGCCACTCCTGCGTTTTTCCCAGAAACGGTAGCGTTTTTTCCCACACCCCCATAAAACGGCCTGTTTCCGCCCAGTAACACCCATTTCCTGTCAATCACATTACGATCGCCAGAACGATGAAAAAATCGTGAGTAAAATTCCTAACTGCATAGCAAATTTACTTGGCGCAGTCGCAGTGCGGACATTGCGCATCCGCATTAAGCGGAAAATCGCTGCGATGCGAAGATTTTTACAGAGCGAACAACTCGGAATGAGGGCCCATGTTTGCCCTTGTTTCTGCATTCAGATTGCCCACTTTAATAAATTACTTTTAGGTAACTTATACAGTATTTGGCTTTTTTTAGTATACTCTGGGAATGATGCAGACTTGGAAGTAAAATGAACATACTGTACATTGCTTCAGTCAGTGATTCTCAAACTAAGAGCCGTGGCACCCTGGGGTGCCTCAGGACACTTGCAGGGGCGCCCTGGGTTGGGGGTCCAGCACCAATTGAAATTATTTCTGGTCATGTAATAGGCAAAACCAGTGCTGGTGGCTGCCAGCCATAAATACTGTATGTGGACAAACAGAAGCAAATCCTGTCCCTCACCACACAACTGACCCTAAGGATTACATAAACACAATTTAGTTAATTTACTGTTTCTTTCTAAATTTCTCAATAAGAAACTTTTGGCCTAGGGGTGCCGTGAAACAAATTCTGATACTCTAGGGCGTCGTGATTCAGAAAAGTTTGGGAACCACTGTCTTAAGTGAAGCATGCATGGAACAAAAGGTGTGTATTCACTCTCTTGTGTGGTAAACCTGTCACAATGTAACACATCTGTGCATGCACCTGGTTACTACTGGCTATCATCATCGTGTGTGGTATGTTAGGTAGATTAGACTTAGGTCGACAGTGTCTAGGTCGACCACTATTGGTCGACAGTAAGTAGGTCGACGTGTACTAGGTCGACATGAGAAAAGGTCGACGTGAGTTTTTTTAACTTTTTTGGGTGTCATTTTCTACGTACAGTAACTGGGAACCCCAATTAGTGCACCGTGTCCCCTCGTATGGCTCGCGAGCTTTGGGCAAGGTTTACCATTCCCAATTGTAGTCAGCGTGGATCGTAAAGTATGAAAAAGTAAAAAAAAAATTTGAAAAACTCATGTCGACCTAGAACATGTTGACCTACTTACTGTCGACCAATAGTGGTCGACCTAGACATTGTTGACCTACTTGCTGTCGACCTAAAGATCGGATCCCATCATCATCAGTGCAAATTTGCACCTACCCTACCCGTGGGCTGCAGTGCACACCACACATTGCATTGCTGGATAACACATTTAAGCATACATGTAATGTTGTATGGGGATCCGTTCAGGATCCTGGCGGTTGGGATTCTGACAGTTGAAATACTGATGGCGGATTCCCAACAATTCTCGGAATACCGACACCGGCATCTCGAATAGGGTCACAAGTCCGGCGCCAGAATCCTGATTGTCAGGATCCCGAACGAGCGTGTGCTGGTACGACTGAGAGGTAAGCCGCGGGGTGTGTGGGGGGGGGGAGGGGGGGGTAGGTTTAGGCTGCGGGGGGGGGGGAGGGTTAGGTTTAGGCTAGAGATGAGCGGGTTCGGTTTCTTTGAATCCGAACCCGCACGAACTTCACTTTTTTTTTCACGGGTCCGAGCGACTCGGATCTTCCCGCCTTGCTCGGTTAACCCGAGCGCGCCCGAACGTCATCATGACGCTGTCGGATTCTCGCGAGACTCGGATTCTATATAAGGAGCCGCGCGTCGCCGCCATTTTCACACGTGCATTGAGATTGATAGGGAGAGGACGTGGCTGGCGTCCTCTCCATTTAGATTAGATTTAGAAGAGAGAGAGAGAGAGAGATTGCTGTGATACTGTAGATTAGAAGAGAGTGCAGAGTGCAGACAGAGTTTAGTGACTGACGACCACAGTGACCAGTGACCACCAGAGACAGTGCAGTTGTTTGTTTTATTTAATATATCCGTTCTCTGCCTGAAAAAAACGATACACAGTCACACAGTGACTCAGTCTGTGTGCACTGCTCAGCCCAGTGTGCTGCACATCAATGTATTGTATATAAAGCTTATAATTGTGGGGGAGACTGGGGAGCACTGCAGGTTGTTATAGCAGGAGCCAGGAGTACATGATAAATAATATTATATTAAAATTAAACAGTGCACACTTTTGCTGCAGGAGTGCCACTGCCAGTGTGACTAGTGGTGACCAGTGCCTGACCACCAGTATATTAGTAGTATTGTATACTATCTCTTTATCAACCAGTCTATATTAGCAGCAGACACAGTACAGTGCGGTAGTTCACGGCTGTGGCTACCTCTGTGTCGGCACTCGGCAGGCAGTCCGTCCATCCATAATTGTATTATATACCACCTAACCGTGGTTTTTTTTTTCTTTCTTTATACCGTCGTCATAGTCATACTAGTTGTTACGAGTATACTACTATCTCTTTATCAACCAGTGTACAGTGCGGTAGTTCACGGCTGTGGCTACCTCTGTGTCGGAACTCGGCAGGCAGTCCGTCCATCCATAATTGTATTATAATATATACCACCTAACCGTGGTTTTTTTTTCGTTCTTTATACCGTCGTCATACTAGTTGTTACGAGTATACTACTATCTCTTTATCAACCAGTGTACAGTGCGGTAGTTCACGGCTGTGGCTACCTCTGTGTCGGAACTCGGCAGGCAGTCCGTCCATCCATAATTGTATTATAATATATACCACCTAACCGTGGTTTTTTTTTCGTTCTTTATACCGTCGTCATACTAGTTGTTACGAGTATACTACTATCTCTTTATCAACCAGTGTACAGTGCGGTAGTTCACGGCTGTGGCTACCTCTGTGTCGGCACTCGGCAGGCAGTCCGTCCAACCATAATTGTATTATATACCACCTAACCGTGGTTTTTTTTTCATTCTTTATACCGTCGTCATACTAGTTGTTACGAGTATACTACTATCTCTTTATCAACCAGTGTACAGTGCGGTAGTTCACGGCTGTGGCTACCTCTGTGTCGGCACTCGGCAGGCAGTCCGTCCAACCATAATTGTATTATATACCACCTAACCGTGGTTTTTTTTTCATTCTTTATACCGTCGTCATACTAGTTGTTACGAGTATACTACTATCTCTTTATCAACCAGTGTACAGTGCGGTAGTTCACGGCTGTGGCTACCTCTGTGTCGGCACTCGGCAGCCCGTCCATAATTGTATATACCAGTGACCTAACCGTGGTTTTTTTTTCTTTCTTTATACATACATACTAGTTACGAGTATACTATCTCTTTATCAACCAGTCTATATATTAGCAGCAGACACAGTACAGTGCGGTAGTTCACGGCTGTGGCTACCTCTGTGTCGGCACTCGGCAGCCCGTCCATAATTGTATATACCACCTAACCGTGGTTTTTTTTTCTTTCTTTATACATACATACTAGTTACGAGTATACTATCTCTTTATCAACCAGTCTATATATTAGCAGCAGACACAGTACAGTGCGGTAGTTCACGGCTGTGGCTACCTCTGTGTCGGCACTCCGCAGCCCGTCCATAATTGTATATACCAGTGACCTAACCGTGGTTTTTTTTTCTTTCTTTATACATACATACTAGTTACGAGTATACTATCTCTTTATCAACCAGTCTATATATTAGCAGCAGACACAGTACAGTGCGGTAGTTCACGGCTGTGGCTACCTCTGTGTCGGCACTCGGCAGCCCGTCCATAATTGTATATACCAGTGACCTAACCGTGGTTTTTTTTTCTTTCTTTATACATACATACTAGTTACGAGTATACTATCTCTTTATCAACCAGTCTATATATTAGCAGCAGACACAGTACAGTGCGGTAGTTCACGGCTGTGGCTACCTCTGTGTCGGCACTCCGCAGCCCGTCCATAATTGTATATACCAGTGACCTAACCGTGGTTTTTTTTTCTTTCTTTATACATACATACTAGTTACGAGTATACTATCTCTTTATCAACCAGTCTATATATTAGCAGCAGACACAGTACAGTGCGGTAGTTCACGGCTGTGGCTACCTCTGTGTCGGCACTCGGCAGCCCGTCCATAATTGTATATACCAGTGACCTAACCGTGGTTTTTTTTTTCTTTCTTTATACATACATACTAGTTACGAGTATACTATCTCTTTATCAACCAGTCTATATATTAGCAGCAGACACAGTACAGTGCGGTAGTTCACGGCTGTGGCTACCTCTGTGTCGGCACTCGGCAGCCCGTCCATAATTGTATACTAGTATCCAATCCATCCATCTGCATTGTTTACCTGAGGTGCCTTTTAGTTGTGCCTATTAAAATATGGAGAACAAAAATGTTGAGGTTCCAAAATTAGGGAAAGATCAAGATCCACTTCCACCTCGTGCTGAAGCTGCTGCCACTAGTCATGGCCGAGACGATGAAATGCCAGCAACGTCGTCTGCCAAGGCCGATGCCCAATGGCATAGTACAGAGCATGTCAAAACCAAAACACCAAATATCAGTAAAAAAAGGACTCCAAAACCTAAAATAAAATTGTCGGAGGAGAAGCGTAAACTTGCCAATATGCCATTTACCACACGGAGTGGCAAGGAACGGCTGAGGCCCTGGCCTATGTTCATGGCTAGTGGTTCAGCTTCACATGAGGATGGAAGCACTCAGCCTCTCGCTAGAAAACTGAAAAGACTCAAGCTGGCAAAAGCACCGCAAAGAACTGTGCGTTCTTTGAAATCCCAAATCCACAAGGAGAGTCCAATTGTGTCGGTTGCGATGCCTGACCTTCCCAACACTGGACGTGAAGAGCATGCGCCTTCCACCATTTGCACGCCCCCTGCAAGTGCTGGAAGGAGCACCCGCAGTCCAGTTCCTGATAGTCAGATTGAAGATGTCAGTGTTGAAGTACACCAGGATGAGGAGGATATGGGTGTTGCTGGCGCTGGGGAGGAAATTGACCAGGAGGATTCTGATGGTGAGGTGGTTTGTTTAAGTCAGGCACCCGGGGAGACACCTGTTGTCCGTGGGAGGAATATGGCCGTTGACATGCCAGGTGAAAATACCAAAAAAATCAGCTCTTCGGTGTGGAGGTATTTCACCAGAAATGCGGACAACAGGTGTCAAGCCGTGTGTTCCCTTTGTCAAGCTGTAATAAGTAGGGGTAAGGACGTTAACCACCTCGGAACATCCTCCCTTATACGTCACCTGCAGCGCATTCATAATAAGTCAGTGACAAGTTCAAAAACTTTGGGTGACAGCGGAAGCAGTCCACTGACCAGTAAATCCCTTCCTCTTGTAACCAAGCTCACGCAAACCACCCCACCAACTCCCTCAGTGTCAATTTCCTCCTTCCCCAGGAATGCCAATAGTCCTGCAGGCCATGTCACTGGCAAGTCTGACGAGTCCTCTCCTGCCTGGGATTCCTCCGATGCATCCTTGCGTGTAACGCCTACTGCTGCTGGCGCTGCTGTTGTTGCCGCTGGGAGTCGATGGTCATCCCAGAGGGGAAGTCGTAAGCCCACTTGTAATACTTCCAGTAAGCAATTGACTGTTCAACAGTCCTTTGCGAGGAAGATGAAATATCACAGCAGTCATCCTACTGCAAAGCGGATAACTGAGTCCTTGACAACTATGTTGGTGTTAGACGTGCGTCCGGTATCCGCCGTTAGTTCACAGGGAACTAGACAATTTATTGAGGCAGTGTGCCCCCGTTACCAAATACCATCTAGGTTCCACTTCTCTAGGCAGGCGATACCGAGAATGTACACGGACGTCAGAAAAAGACTCACCAGTCTCCTAAAAAATGCAGTTGTACCCAATGTCCACTTAACCACGGACATGTGGACAAGTGGAGCAGGGCAGGGTCAGGACTATATGACTGTGACAGCCCACTGGGTAGATGTATGGACTCCCGCCGCAAGAACAGCAGCGGCGGCACCAGTAGCAGCATCTCGCAAACGCCAACTCTTTCCTAGGCAGGCTACGCTTTGTATCACCGCTTTCCAGAATACGCACACAGCTGAAAACCTCTTACGGCAACTGAGGAAGATCATCGCGGAATGGCTTACCCCAATTGGACTCTCCTGTGGATTTGTGGCATCGGACAACGCCAGCAATATTGTGTGTGCATTAAATATGGGCAAATTCCAGCACGTCCCATGTTTTGCACATACCTTGAATTTGGTGGTGCAGAATTTTTTAAAAAACGACAGGGGCGTGCAAGAGATGCTGTCGGTGGCCAGAAAAATTGCGGGACACTTTCGGCGTACAGGCACCACGTACAGAAGACTGGAGCACCACCAAAAACTACTGAACCTGCCCTGCCATCATCTGAAGCAAGAAGTGGTAACGAGGTGGAATTCAACCCTCTATATGCTTCAGAGGTTGGAGGAGCAGCAAAAGGCCATTCAAGCCTATACAATTGAGCACGATATAGGAGATGGAATGCACCTGTCTCAAGTGCAGTGGAGAATGATTTCAACGTTGTGCAAGGTTCTGATGCCCTTTGAACTTGCCACACGTGAAGTCAGTTCAGACACTGCCAGCCTGAGTCAGGTCATTCCCCTCATCAGGCTTTTGCAGAAGAAGCTGGAGGCATTGAAGAAGGAGCTAAAAGGGAGCGATTCCGCTAGGCATGTGGGACTTGTGGATGCAGCCCTTAATTCGCTTAACAAGGATTCACGGGTGGTCAATCTGTTGAAATCAGAGCACTACATTTTGGCCACCGTGCTCGATCCTAGATTTAAAGCCTACCTTGGATCTCTCTTTCCGGCAGACACAGGTCTGCTGGGGTTGAAAGACCTGCTGGTGACAAAATTGTCAAGTCAAGCGGAACGCGACCTGTCAACATCTCCTCCTTCACATTCTCCCGCAACTGGGGGTGCGAGGAAAAGGCTCAGAATTCCGAGCCCACCCGCTGGCGGTGATGCAGGGCAGTCTGGAGCGACTGCTGATGCTGACATCTGGTCCGGACTGAAGGACCTGACAACGATTACGGACATGTCGTCTACTGTCACTGCATATGATTCTCTCAACATTGATAGAATGGTGGAGGATTATATGAGTGACCGCATCCAAGTAGGCACGTCACACAGTCCGTACTTATACTGGCAGGAAAAAGAGGCAATTTGGAGGCCCTTGCACAAACTGGCTTTATTCTACCTAAGTTGCCCTCCCACAAGTGTGTACTCCGAAAGAGTGTTTAGTGCCGCCGCTCACCTTGTCAGCAATCGGCGTACGAGGTTACATCCAGAAAATGTGGAGAAGATGATGTTCATTAAAATGAATTATAATCAATTCCTCCGCGGAGACATTGACCAGCAGCAATTGCCTCCACAAAGTACACAGGGAGCTGAGATGGTAGATTCCAGTGGGGACGAATTGATAATCTGTGAGGAGGGGGATGTACACGGTGATATATCGGAGGGTGAAGATGAGGTGGACATCTTGCCTCTGTAGAGCCAGTTTGTGCAAGGAGAGATTAATTGCTTCTTTTTTGGGGGGGGTCCAAACCAACCCGTCATATCAGTCACAGTCGTGTGGCAGACCCTGTCACTGAAATGATGGGTTGGTTAAAGTGTGCATGTCCTGTTTTGTTTATACAACATAAGGGTGGGTGGGAGGGCCCAAGGATAATTCCATCTTGCACCTCTTTTTTCTTTTCTTTTTCTTTGCATCATGTGCTGATTGGGGAGGGTTTTTTGGAAGGGACATCCTGCGTGACACTGCAGTGCCACTCCTAAATGGGCCCGGTGTTTGTGTCGGCCACTAGGGTCGCTAATCTTACTCACACAGTCAGCTACCTCATTGCGCCTCTTTTTTTCTTTGCGTCATGTGCTGTTTGGGGAGGGTTTTTTGGAAGGGCCATCCTGCGTGACACTGCAGTGCCACTCCTAGATGGGCCCGGTGTTTGTGTCGGCCACTAGGGTCGCTAATCTTACTCACACAGCTACCTCATTGCGCCTCTTTTTTTCTTTGCGTCATGTGCTGTTTGGGGAGGGTTTTTTGGAAGGGACATCCTGCGTGACACTGCAGTGCCACTCCTAGATGGGCCCGGTGTTTGTGTCGGCCACTAGGGTCGCTAATCTTACTCACACAGTCAGCTACCTCATTGCGCCTCTTTTTTTCTTTGCGTCATGTGCTGTTTGGGGAGGGTTTTTTGGAAGGGCCATCCTGCGTGACACTGCAGTGCCACTCCTAGATGGGCCCGGTGTTTGTGTCGGCCACTAGGGTCGCTAATCTTACTCACACAGTCAGCTACCTCATTGCGCCTCTTTTTTTCTTTGCGTCATGTGCTGTTTGGGGAGGGTTTTTTGGAAGGGCCATCCTGCGTGACACTGCAGTGCCACTCCTAGATGGGCCCGGTGTTTGTGTCGGCCACTAGGGTCGCTAATCTTACTCACACAGCTACCTCATTGCGCCTCTTTTTTTCTTTGCGTCATGTGCTGTTTGGGGAGGGTTTTTTGGAAGGGACATCCTGCGTGACACTGCAGTGCCACTCCTAGATGGGCCCGGTGTTTGTGTCGGCCACTAGGGTCGCTTATCTTACTCACACAGCGACCTCGGTGCAAATTTTAGGACTAAAAATAATATTGTGAGGTGTGAGGTATTCAGAATAGACTGAAAATGAGTGTAAATTATGGTTTTTGAGGTTAATAATACTTTGGGATCAAAATGACCCCCAAATTCTATGATTTAAGCTGTTTTTTAGTGTTTTTGGAAAAAAACACCCGAATCCAAAACACACCCGAATCCGACAAAAATAATTCGGTGAGGTTTTGCCAAAACGCGTTCGAACCCAAAACACGGCCGCGGAACCGAACCCAAAACCAAAACACAAAACCCGAAAAATTTCAGGCGCTCATCTCTAGTTTAGGCTGCGGGGGAGGGGGGGAGGGTTAGGATTAGGCTGCAGGGAGGGGAGTTAGGGTCAGGCTGCAGAGAAGGGGGGGTTAGGTTAAGGGTGCGGGGAGGGGGTTTAGGAATAGGCACCACCGGGGAGGGTCAGGTATAGGCTGCATGGGGGGGGGGGGGAGGCTTAGGTTTAGGCTGCTACAAAGGAGTGTTAGGGAGCTATTGGGGAAAGGAAAATATACTTACCTTCCCCTGTCTGGATTCTCATCATCGGGATGCCACGGTCTGTATTCTGATTGCCGGCATCTCAATCACCAGCATATGAATCCCAACCCATTATATATGTGCTGACTGCCTTACCTTGGGCTGTGAGTTTAACAGCTGTCACTGCACCCAGGACTGACCATTCAGCTTTCCTTCTCCAACCTGTATAAGTCCACCCCCAGACTGCCATTGGTTAGTTTCATAGGAGTCTGGGAGCGGGCTTATAGAGGAGAGACAAGCTGAGTGCTGTGTCCCAACCGCGGGTGCAGCAGTGGCTCAGTGAGACACAGCACTGCTGCTCCCCGAGGTAAGCCAGCCAGCACATCTATCACATACTACATTTACATGTATGCTTATACACAGCTTGGTTTTGCCTTGTAAATGATTGCCCCTTTAAGAAAAGGTACGAGTTTGGCTGGAATCCTGCACTGCATTATATCCTGTCCTGTTTATGAGAACTCAAACTCTACAAAGTGACCAGTTGATCAAACAGTTGGAATGCCATTTGTACATTTGTATTTATTTTTAGCATGCCCGCCAATAGTACAATTGTCATGCAATCGGGTGCTGGGGGCAATATACCAAAGCTCCTATGGTGCTTAGAAACCTTGCACCAGCCCTGACAGAATGGCTTCTAAAAACAAACCTGTTACTAGCAGGTTATTATTTATAACAGTGCACATAGAACAATCATTATCAAACTTTTAACTGTATTTTATTCAAAACAACACTATTACCAAACTTATGGGGGTTATTCAGAGGGCTCGGGGTTGTGTTACCGGCAGCTGGAATCCTAGCGCTCAGCATCCCGACGGCCGCAGAATGCCGGTGGCGGGGGGGGGGGGGGGGGGGTAGCGCAAAGAAAGCCCCCTGCGGGCTCACTGCACTTGCCATGCTGCAGGCTCGGTGGCGAGTGCAGGTTTTATTCCCACTCTATGGGTTTCGGGGACACCCGCAACTGGAAATAGGATTTTGAGCGGGCAGGATGTAGGGGTCGGTCTCCTGACCGCTGGTCACATAACTACATCCCGTTCACAGTTGTCAGCAATCAAAAACAAAAATTAGCAATTGGGCAAAACTATGTTGCACTGCAGGTGGGGCAGATGTAACATGTGCAGATAGAGTTAGATTTGGCTGGATTTGGCTGGGTTATATTGTTTCTCTGCAGGTGAAATACTGGCTGCTTTATTGTTACACTGCAATTTAGATTTCAAGATACAAAATCAAAAAATTAGTGTTTCCTCAATTGCGCACTACTGAAAATGTGCAATAGAACAATACACGTAGTAATGGAAAGTCAATGTACATAAGGATAGAAATGTATAGAGTCAATGTACTGATATGTGGGGAATCCTTTCACAACTTCCTCTTGTCTTTATCAAACGGAGTCCCCTCTGAGTTGGTCCAATGTCCCTTAAATGACAAAAAGACGAAAGAACAATATTGTGTGATATGTCTCTAGTCCACTGCTGTTCCAATGTGTCTATCTTGGATGTATGAAGATAATTTGTACTGTACTCACGTCTCAATGAACGATTATCCTCATGTAAAGGTTTCTTTTCATGTTCAGACTCCTCCTATCAGGATAGATGTTCTCCAATGGTCCTTTTCATTTTTCAGGATGTCATACTCAAATATAGGAGGGATAAAAAAGGAAACAACCAAATCTCAGTGGAACTGCAAAGTGATATGTTTCCTATAATTTCATCCAGAGATGAGTGTACTGTAGCGTACTGTACTCACATCCCCAAGTACTACTGTATACACATAAAGGTATCTTTAAGATAATTCTTCAGTGTATCGATATGGCAAACTGTAGGTAAGCGTACCCTACTCACAGTGTTCTAGAAGGGGACGTTCTCATAAAGGTATCTTTAGACTTTATCCCAGGTTCTCACAAAATAAATCATCAGCCTGATGGTGCAGGCCTCCACCTGGGGGATCCAGGGTGGGGGGCTGACTTCTTCAGTTTGCACAGATCTGGCAGCAGTCTACAACAGATGCCTGGGTGCAGGAAGCGGTATCTCTAGGTTATGCTTTTGCCTTCAAGAAGCACCCTCCTCGAAGGTTTTTTTGTACCAGCCCGTCTCGGGTAGAGACGAAAGCCTGGGCTTGCAAGAGGCAGTTCAGAAATTGCTTCAGTCAGGAGTAATCATTCCAGTTCCTCCTGCACAACGAGGACAGGGTTTAACTTCAACCTGTTTCTAGTTCAGAAGCCAAATGGGTCATTCCGGCCCATTCTCAATCTCAAAGTGCTGAACAGATACATTTGGGTACCTCGGTTTCATATGGAGACTTTTTGTTCCATCATTTCGGCCTTGGAGCCAGGGGATTTTATGGTATCCCTGGATATCCGGGATGCTTACCTACATGTTCCTATAGCACTGTCCCATCAGTGATATCTCAGGTTCGCTATCCTCCAACAGCATTTTCAGTTTCAGGCCCTACCTTTTGGGTTAGCCACAGCCCCCAGAGTATTTACCAAAATTATGGTGGTAATGGCAGCTTATCTCCGCCAGCAGGGGATAATGATTTTTCCATACCTCGACGATCTTTTATTCCTGGCACAGTTGCAGGAATTGCTTCTATGTCATCTGCAACAGACAATAACGTGTCTGCAAAGGCATGGGTGGCTCATAAATTGGGCAAAATCGTCCCTGGTTCCGGCACAGTGGATGACTTTCTTGGGGGCTGTACTGTATCCAAGCCTTCAGAGAGTAATTTTACCTCTGAACAAGATATCCAAAGTTCAGTCAAGAATTCAGGAGTTGCTACACAGTCAAAAGGTATCCATTCACGCAGCAATTCGAGTGATGGGATTGATGGTGTCAACATTCGACATGGTGGAGTATGCACAGTTCCACTCGAGGCCTCTGCAGCATCTGATACTTGCCAAATGAAATGGGTTGCATCAGATGCTAAAAATGCAGACTACGGCCTTACGATGGAAGTGAGAAGGTCATTAGCCTGGTGGCTACAGACATCCCATATGGACAAGGGGAGACCCTTTTGGATATCAGATTGGAAAATTCTGACAATGTATGCCAGTCTCCAGGGCTTGGGAGCAGTGTCAGGAAGGTTTTGTTTCCAGGGTCAATGGACCAAGGAAGAAGGTTGCCTGCCAATAAATATATTGGAACTTCGGGCCATATACATGGCACTGATTCAGGCAAAGGACATTCTTCAGGAAAAACCAGTTCAGATCCACTCGGACAATGCGATGGCAGTAGTGTACCTCAACCATCAGGGAGAAACTCGGAGCCAAAAAGCTATGATGGCAGTAAGTCGCGCACTAAAGTGGGCAGAACTTCATCATCCAGCCTTGTCCGCAGTGTTCGTTCCAGACTCTAGTCAACAAGTGGGGGTTGCCAGAGATAGTTCTCATGGCGTCCCATCAGAACAACAAAGTTCTTACATACGGGTCAAGAACAAAGGATCCCAGAGCGATCTTTCTGGATGCCCTGTCGGTGAGATGGGACTTTCATCTGGCCTATCTGTTTCCTCCAATCACCTTATTACCCAGGGCGGTGAGAAAGATCAGCAAGGAAAGGATGCCGTGATACTAATAGCTCCGGCTTGGCCAAGAAGACATTGGTACACAGATCTGCAGAGAATGTCGATGGATGCTCCACTCCTGCTCTCTCAACGTCCAGATCTACTGATGCAGGGTTCTTGTTACCACAGACATTGGGATTGACTGTCTTTGATGGCGTGGCTCTTGAAACCTCTATCCTGAAGTCAAGAGGATTCTCACAAACTAATAATTCAAACTATGCTCAGAGCAAGGAAACCTTCCTCAGCTCGCATTTATCACCGAATATGGCAAACCTATATTCATTGGTGCAGTGAACGGAAAATGGACCCTAGGTCTTTCAGAGTTCCCAGGGTCTTAGAATTCCTTCAGGCATGAATGGATAAAGGTTTGAAGGTGGCTTCCTTGAGAGTGCAAGTGTCAGCATTGACTGTATGGTTCCAAAAGAAAATTGACAACTTACAGGATGTGCGTACTTTTTCCAGGAAATGCTGCACATTCAACCTCCTTTTGTTCCTCCTACAGTGCCTTGGGACTTAAATTTAGTCCTAAGGGCCCTTCAAGTTGCCCCATTTAAACCACTTAATAAAGTGGATCTTAAATGGTTGCCTGCTAAAGTTCTCTTTCTACTGGCCATGACGTCAGCTAGAAGAGTATCAGATTTAGGGGCATTGTTATGTTGTGCTCCATTTCTGATCTTTTATCCAGATAGAGCGGTTCTTAGAACTAAATCTGGGTATCTTCCCAAGGTGGTATCTGAATTTCACCTTAATGTAGTCCCGGCTTTCCAGGAACCGAGCCTTTCTGCGGGAGATGCATTGCAGGACGTGGTCCGTGCCTTAAGGATCTACGTGGATTGTACCAGTGCCATCAGAAAGACAGATTCTCTCTTCGTTCTCTATGGATTTCACAAGAGAGGATGGCCTGCTGATAAGCAGACACCGGCAAGGTGGCTTCGGATGACGATTTCAGAAGCATACTCTCAGGCTGATCTCCCTGTTCCAGCTAATGTCACTGCTCACTCTACTCGTAAGGTAGGTCCATCGTGGGCAGCATAACGTGGTGCTTCAGCAGAACAGACACTTTATGTAAGGCAGCCACATGGTCTTCCATTAACACATTCATCAGACATTCTGCCATGGACACCTTTGCATCTCACGACGCTTAATTCGGGTGAAGGATTCTCCTGTCCAATCAGGAGCATCCCCACCACTAAATTGCTTTGGGAAATCCCAATGTTATCCTGTGGATAACCTGTGGACCCTGCCAGAGAAATTTATGTTATGGTAAGAACTTACCGTTGATAACAGTATCCACAGGGATCCCACCCTGACGCACCTGATTTGAGTATCCTTTTACTCACTAACCTCTTCCTTCTTGTACGGAAGGGTGTGCATGTGTGTTCTGCTCGCCTGATTAGGGCTATCTATGATGCTCCTGCCTTGAGCTTTGGGAATACAACTGATTTGGCTGAGCCAGGAGGTGGGGATATATGGATGTGTCCGTTGCATGCTGGGAGGCCGAAAAGCTTTGGCCGATTGGTGCAAATCCGCTGTCGCTTCATCATATCCCAGTGTTATTCTGTGGATCCTGTGGACTTAGGAGAAATACCGTTACCAACGGAAAGTTCTTACCATAATGTATATTTTGAACCAGATAACTTTAACTATAAGTAGAAGAAAGAAGAGCTCATAATGAGCGGCATGAATAATGCAGCACATGTAGAATAATGTGAAGAAGAAAAGTGTGCACAGTACGATGAGGTTCATAGAAGAACTGTATTAAGTGGAAATAGAGAACAAACTAGTTATTTACAATTATCATCTACAGCAGAATCAATTTCAAACATAATTAAGATTCAAAAAGTAAAAGCATTATGATTTCTTACATTATAAAAGAAATGTAAGTTAACTCTGATAAACTACCTCAGCAAACTCCAGCAAAGAATTATACAAATGTACTTAAACTATTTTACAAGAAAATGTTAGGATTTTCTAAAATGAAAATCATAGAACAGAGGCACAGATATAACAGTGTTCATCTTACCCACGGCTGCGGGTATTTGCGACTTAAGTGCCTTGATAAGAGTACTTGCAGGCAGTGGCGTAACTAGAAATTTTTCTTTGGCGCCCCCCCCCTTCATGCTCCATAATTGGGAGCAAGGAAGGGATAAATATGCGCGCGCCGAAGGGGCGTGGTTTTGTTGGAATGGGCGTGGTTTCGCATAAAGGGGCGTGGCATTGCAGGAAAATACTACCTTATACCCCAGTTTTGCAACCTGCACGCCCATACGTTGGCCACCACAGGAAAGAAAAATAATCCTGATTCATGCCCCTTACATTATTTGTCATTTTTCCTCCTTATAGTAATGCCCAGTATACATTATGCCACATACTGCAATGGCCCTTAGACATTATGCCGCACACAATAATGCACATGACACAATATGCACACACTGTAATGCCCCCGACACATTATGCCACACACCGTAATGCCTGTGACACATTATGCCACACACCGTAATGCCTGTGACACATTATGACAGGAATCGCAATGCCCGTTATACATTATGCTACACACTGCAATGCCCCTGATACATTATAGCACTTACAATGTCTGTGACACATTATGACACACACCGCAATGTCCGTGATACATTATGCCACACACTGCAATGCCCGATACATTATAGCACATACAATGCCTGTGACACATTATGCCACACACTGCAATGACCTTGAGACATTATACCACAATGCCCGTGATATAGTATACCATACACCGTAATGCCTGTGACACATACCGCAATGCCCTGCCCGTTATACCCTGTGCCATACACTGCAATGCCCGTTATGTATTATGCCACACTGCAATGACCCTGAGACATTATACCACATACCACAATGCCCGTGATATAGTATACCACACACCGTAATGCCTGACACCTTATGACACACACCGCAATGCCCGTGATACATTATGCCACACACTGCAATGACCCTGAGACATTATACCACATATCACAATGCCCGCGATATAGTATACCATACACCGTAATGCCTGTGACACATTATGACACACACCGCAATGTCCGTGATACATTATGCCACACACCGTAATGCCCATTACACATTAAGTCCTACAGTAAGGCTTCTAATTACTTTTCAATTACCTGCTCGTTGTCAGGGGTTTCATGCACTGGGTGTCATGCTCGTTGCCAGGGGTTTCATGCTCTTGGTTCCATGCACGGTGCCAGGGGTTTTCATGCTCAGGGTGTCATGCTCGTTGCCAGGGGTTTCATGCACTGGGTGTCATGCACGTTGCCAGGTGTTTCATGCACTGGGTGTCATGCTCGTTGCCAGGTGTTTCATGCACTGGGTGTCATGCTCGTTGCTAGGAGGTAGTCCTTGTTGCTAGGGCTGTGCTCCCAGTGCCACATATGACCCCAGTGCCAGATATTCCCAAACGGTGCCAGGTACTCACATGCCCCAGTGCCAAATATAGCCCCCCCCCATGTGCCAGGTACACATATACCCCCCCAGTGCCACATATGCCCCCAGTGCCAGATATTCCCCCCCAGTGCCACATATGCCCCCAGTGCCAGATATGCCCCCAGTGCCATATATTCCCCTCCAGTGCCATATATTCCCCTCCAGTGCCATATATGCCCCCAGTGCCATATATGCCCCCCCAGTGCCATATATGCCCCCAGTGCCAGATATTCCCCCCGTGCCATATATGCCCCCCGTGCCAGATATTCCCCCCCAGTGCCAGATATTCCCCCCCAGTGCCAGATATTCCCCCCCAGTGCCATATATGCCCCCAGTGCCAGATATTCCCCCCAAGTGCCATATATGCCCCCTGTGCCAGATATTCCCCCCAGTGCCATATATGCCCCCAGTGCCAGATATTCCCCCCCAGTGCCATATATGCCCCCAGTGCCAGATATTCCCCCCCAGTGCCATATATGCCCCAATGCCAGATATCCCCCCCCCAGTGCCAGATATTTCCCCCAGTGCCATATATGCCCCAGTGCCAGATATCCCCCCCCCCCCCCAGTGCCATATATGCCCCCAGTGCCAGATATTTCTTCCCCCACCTCCCGCCGCCGCCGCTTGTTGGAGGGACACGGAGGGCACAGCTCGCCTCTCCTGTGTCCCTCCTGCTGCATCATCTCCGGCGGCCGCGGGTCTAATAGGGGGAAGTGCCGGTTCGTGAGCCAATTAGAGCTCACGGACGGCACTTCCCCCTATTACACCCGCCGGAGATGATGCAGGAGGGACACAGGGAGGCGCGCTGTGCCCTCCGTGTCCCTCCAACAAGCGGCGGAGGGAAGGAGACCGCAGACTGACATGCGGACGCTCGTCCGCATGTCAGTCTGCTGTAAATCAGTGGCGTCCCCGCAGCCCCTCGCCCCCAAGCCACCGCGAGGGCTGCGGGGGCAGTAGTTACGCCACTGCTTGCAGGTGCACTCGTCCACTGTGTTTGCACCAGCAATCCATAGGATCGCATGGTGCACACGCTTCTGCAAATGTGCCACATGCGGGCGTAAACAGTGGCACCTGCAATGCGTACGGACGCGGTACCGGGAAAACAGTAAGTTGAAGTGTCACATCTGTATGACCAAAAAGAACGCACCTAATGGTCTCAGAATTAAATGTGCTATTAGCCAATCAGAAGCTGCTGCCTAATGTGACGATCAACATCATCATCATCATCATCATCGCCATCATCATTACTATCAATGTTTATCTGCACCAGCCCTCATCAGAAACCTGCTCTTGTCGCTGAAGACAGTTGTATTCCTTCCCTGTCATGCAGGACCCTCAGACAACGCAGGAGGCTGTACAGAGAGAGGAGAGGAGGGACATTATAGGAAACAGCAGAACAGACCAATCATTTACTGAGTGTCTCCTCTGTGTCTATATAAAAGGAAGAGAAGGCAATATTAATTAGAGATGAGCGGGTTCGGTTTCTCTGAATCCGAACCCGCCCGAACTTCATGGTTTTTTTTCACGGGTCCGAGCAGACTCGGATCCTCCCGCCTTGCTCGGTTAACCCGAGCGCGCCCGAACGTCATCATGACGCTGTCGGATTCTCGCGAGACTCGGATTCTATATAAGGAGCCGCGCGTCGCCGCCATTTTCACACGTGCATTGAGATTGATAGGGAGAGGACGTGGCTGGCGTCCTCTCCATTTAGATTAGAAGAGAGAGAGAGAGAGAGATTGACCTGATTTACTGGAGCTTAGGAGTACTGTAGAAGTGTAGAGAGTGCAGAGTTTACTAGTGACTGACCACAGTGACCACCAGACAGTGCAGTTTTATTTAATATATCCGTTCTCTGCCTGAAAAAAACGATACACACAGTGACTCAGTCACATACCATATCTGTGTGCACTGCTCAGCCCAGTGTGCTGCATCATCTATGTATATATATCTGACTGTGCTCAGCTCACACAGCTTATAATTGTGGGGGAGACTGGGGAGCACTGCAGTGCCAGTTATAGGTTATAGCAGGAGCCAGGAGTACATATTATATTAAAATTAAACAGTGCACACTTTTGCTGCAGGAGTGCCACTGCCAGTGTGACTGACCAGTGACCTGACCACACTGACCACCAGTATAGTTAGTAGTATACTATATTGTGATTGCCTGAAAAAGTTAAACACTCGTCGTGTGACTTCACTTGTGTGGTGTTTTTTTTTTTATTCTATAAAAAACTCAATCTGCTGACAGACAGTGTCCAGCAGGTCCGTCATTATATAATATATACCTGTCCGGCTGCAGTAGTGATATATATATATATTTTTTATATCATTATTTATCATCCAGTCGCAGCAGACACAGTACGGTAGTTCACGGCTGTAGCTACCTCTGTGTCGGCACTCGGCAGTCCGTCCATAATTGTATACCACCTACCCGTGGTTTTTTTTTCTTTCTTCTTTATACATACATACTACTACATCTCTTTATCAACCAGTCTATATTAGCAGCAGACACAGTACAGTACGGTAGTTCACGGCTGTAGCTACCTCTGTGTCGGCACTCGGCAGTCCGTCCATAATTGTATACCACCTACCCGTGGTTTTTTTTTCTTTCTTCTTTATACATACATACTACTACATCTCTTTATCAACCAGTCTATATTAGCAGCAGACACAGTACAGTACGGTAGTCCACGGCTGTAGCTACCTCTGTGTCGGCACTCGGCAGTCCGTCCATAATTGTATACCACCTACCCGTGGTTTTTTTTTCTTTCTTCTTTATACATACATACTACTACATCTCTTTATCAACCAGTCTATATTAGCAGCAGACACAGTACAGTACGGTAGTTCACGGCTGTAGCTACCTCTGTGTCGGCACTCGGCAGTCCGTCCATAATTGTATACCACCTACCCGTGGTTTTTTTTTCTTTCTTCTTTATACATACATACTACTACATCTCTTTATCAACCAGTCTATATTAGCAGCAGACACAGTACAGTACGGTAGTTCACGGCTGTAGCTACCTCTGTGTCGGCACTCGGCAGTCCGTCCATAATTGTATACCACCTACCCGTGGTTTTTTTTTCTTTCTTCTTTATACATACATACTACTACATCTCTTTATCAACCAGTCTATATTAGCAGCAGACACAGTACAGTACGGTAGTCCACGGCTGTAGCTACCTCTGTGTCGGCACTCGGCAGTCCGTCCATAATTGTATACCACCTACCCGTGGTTTTTTTTTCTTTCTTCTTTATACATACATACTACTACATCTCTTTATCAACCAGTCTATATTAGCAGCAGACACAGTACAGTACGGTAGTTCACGGCTGTAGCTACCTCTGTGTCGGCACTCGGCAGTCCGTCCATAATTGTATACCACCTACCCGTGGTTTTTTTTTCTTTCTTCTTTATACATACATACTACTACATCTCTTTATCAACCAGTCTATATTAGCAGCAGACACAGTACAGTACGGTAGTCCACGGCTGTAGCTACCTCTGTGTCGGCACTCGGCAGTCCGTCCATAATTGTATACCACCTACCCGTGGTTTTTTTTTCTTTCTTCTTTATACATACATACTACTACATCTCTTTATCAACCAGTCTATATTAGCAGCGGACACAGTACAGTACGGTAGTTCACGGCTGTAGCTACCTCTGTGTCGGCACTCGGCAGTCCGTCCATAATTGTATACCACCTACCCGTGGTTTTTTTTTCTTTCTTCTTTATACATACATACTACTACATCTCTTTATCAACCAGTCTATATTAGCAGCAGACACAGTACAGTACGGTAGTTCACGGCTGTAGCTACCTCTGTGTCGGCACTCGGCAGTCCGTCCATAATTGTATACCACCTACCCGTGGTTTTTTTTTCTTTCTTCTTTATACATACATACTACTACATCTCTTTATCAACCAGTCTATATTAGCAGCAGACACAGTACAGTACGGTAGTCCACGGCTGTAGCTACCTCTGTGTCGGCACTCGGCAGTCCGTCCATAATTGTATACCACCTACCCGTGGGTTTTTTTTCTTTCTTCTTTATACATACATACTACTACATCTCTTTATCAACCAGTCTATATTAGCAGCAGACACAGTACAGTACGGTAGTTCACGGCTGTAGCTACCTCTGTGTCGGCACTCGGCAGTCCGTCCATAATTGTATACCACCTACCCGTGGTTTTTTTTTCTTTCTTCTTTATACATACATACTACTACATCTCTTTATCAACCAGTCTATATTAGCAGCAGACACAGTACAGTACGGTAGTTCACGGCTGTAGCTACCTCTGTGTCGGCACTCGGCAGTCCGTCCATAATTGTATACCACCTACCCGTGGTTTTTTTTCTTTCTTCTTTATACATACATACTACTACATCTCTTTATCAACCAGTCTATATTAGCAGCAGACACAGTACAGTACGGTAGTCCACGGCTGTAGCTACCTCTGTGTCGGCACTCGGCAGTCCGTCCATAATTGTATACCACCTACCCGTGGTTTTTTTTTCTTTCTTCTTTATACATACATACTACTACATCTCTTTATCAACCAGTCTATATTAGCAGCAGACACAGTACAGTACGGTAGTTCACGGCTGTAGCTACCTCTGTGTCGGCACTCGGCAGTCCGTCCATAATTGTATACCACCTACCCGTGGTTTTTTTTTCTTTCTTCTTTATACATACATACTACTACATCTCTTTATCAACCAGTCTATATTAGCAGCAGACACAGTACAGTACGGTAGTCCACGGCTGTAGCTACCTCTGTGTCGGCACTCGGCAGTCCGTCCATAATTGTATACTAGTATCCATCCATCTCCATTGTTTACCTGAGGTGCCTTTTAGTTGTGCCTATTAAAATATGGAGAACAAAAATGTTGAGGTTCCAAAATTAGGGAAAGATCAAGATCCACTTCCACCTCGTGCTGAAGCTGCTGCCACTAGTCATGGCCGAGACGATGAAATGCCAGCAACGTCGTCTGCCAAGGCCGATGCCCAATGTCATAGTACAGAGCATGTCAAATCCAAAACACCAAATATCAGTAAAAAAAGGACTCCAAAACCTAAAATAAAATTGTCGGAGGAGAAGCGTAAACTTGCCAATATGCCATTTACCACACGGAGTGGCAAGGAACGGCTGAGGCCCTGGCCTATGTTCATGGCTAGTGGTTCAGCTTCACATGAGGATGGAGGCACTCAGCCTCTCGCTAGAAAAATGAAAAGACTCAAGCTGGCAAAAGCAGTAGCACCGCAAAGAACTGTGCGTTCTTCGAAATCCCAAATCCACAAGGAGAGTCCAATTGTGTCGGTTGCGATGCCTGACCTTCCCAACACTGGACGTGAAGAGCATGCGCCTTCCACCATTTGCACGCCCCCTGCAAGTGCTGGAAGGAGCACCCGCAGTCCAGTTCCTGATAGTCAGATTGAAGATGTCAGTGTTGAAGTACACCAGGATGAGGAGGATATGGGTGTTGCTGGCGCTGGGGAGGAAATTGACCAGGAGGATTCTGATGGTGAGGTGGTTTGTTTAAGTCAGGCACCCGGGGAGACACCTGTTGTCCGTGGGAGGAATATGGCCGTTGACATGCCTGGTGAAAAAACAAAAAAAATCAGCTCTTCGGTGTGGAGGTATTTCAACAGAAATGCGGACAACAGGTGTCAAGCCGTGTGTTCCCTTTGTCAAGCTGTAATAAGTAGGGGTAAGGACGTTAACCACCTCGGAACATCCTCCCTTATACGTCACCTGCAGCGCATTCATAATAAGTCAGTGACAAGTTCAAAAACTTTGGGTGACAGCGGAAGCAGTCCACTGACCAGTAAATCCCTTCCTCTTGTAACCAAGCTCACGCAAACCACCCCACCAACTCCCTCAGTGTCAATTTCCTCCTTCCCCAGGAATGCCAATAGTCCTGCAGGCCATGTCACTGGCAATTCTGATGATTCCTCTCCTGCCTGGGATTCCTCCGATGCATCCTTGCGTGTAACGCCTACTGCTGCTGGCGCTGCTGTTGTTGCTGCTGGGAGTCGATGGTCATCCCAGAGGGGAAGTCGTAAGACCACTTTTACTACTTCCACCAAGCAATTGACTGTCCAACAGTCCTTTGCGAGGAAGATGAAATATCACAGCAGTCATCCTACTGCAAAGCGGATAACTGAGGCCTTGGCATCCTGGGTGGTGAGAAACGTGGTTCCGGTATCCATCATTACTGCAGAGCCAACTAGAGACTTGTTGGAGGTACTGTGTCCCCGGTACCAAATACCATCTAGGTTCCATTTCTCTAGGCAGGCGATACCGAAAATGTACACAGACCTCAGAAAAAGAGTCACCAGTGTCCTAAAAAATGCAGCTGTACCCAATGTCCACTTAACCACGGACATGTGGACAAGTGGAGCAGGGCAGGGTCCGGACTATATGACTGTGACAGCCCACTGGGTAGATGTATGGACTCCCGCCGCAAGAACAGCAGCGGCGGCACCAGTAGCAGCATCTCGCAAACGCCAACTCTTTCCTAGGCAGGCTACGCTTTGTATCACCGCTTTCCAGAATACGCACACAGCTGAAAACCTCTTACGGCAACTGAGGAAGATCATCGCGGAATGGTTTACCCCAATTGGACTCTCCTGTGGATTTGTGGCATCGGACAACGCCAGCAATATTGTGTGTGCATTAAATATGGGCAAATTCCAGCACGTCCCATGTTTTGCACATACCTTGAATTTGGTGGTGCAGAATTATTTAAAAAACGACAGGGGCGTGCAAGAGATGCTGTCGGTGGCCAGAAGAATTGCGGGACACTTTCGGCGTACAGGCACCACGTACAGAAGACTGGAGCACCACCAAAAACTACTGAACCTGCCCTGCCATCATCTGAAGCAAGAAGTGGTAACGAGGTGGAATTCAACCCTCTATATGCTTCAGAGGTTGGAGGAGCAGCAAAAGGCCATTCAAGCCTATACAATTGAGCACGATATAGGAGGTGGAATGCACCTGTCTCAAGCACAGTGGAGAATGATTTCAACGTTGTGCAAGGTTCTGCTGCCCTTTGAACTTGCCACACGTGAAGTCAGTTCAGACACTGCCAGCCTGAGTCAGGTCATTCCCCTCATCAGGCTTTTGCAGAAGAAGCTGGAGACATTGAAGGAGGAGCTAACACGGAGCGATTCCGCTAGGCATGTGGGACTTGTGGATGGAGCCCTTAATTCGCTTAACAAGGATTCACGGGTGGTCAATCTGTTGAAATCAGAGCACTACATTTTGCCACCATGCTCGATCCTAGATTTAAAGCCTACCTTGGATCTCTCTTTCCGGCAGACACAAGTCTGCTGGGGTTCAAAGACCTGCTGGTGAGAAAATTGTCAAGTCAAGCGGAACGCGACCTGTCAACATCTCCTCCTTCACATTCTCCCGCAACTGGGGGTGCGAGGAAAAGGCTCAGAATTCCGAGCCCACCCGCTGGCGGTGATGCAGAGCAGTCTGGAGCGACTGCTGATGCTGACATCTGGTCCGGACTGAAGGACCTGACAACGATTACGGACATGTCGTCTACTGTCACTGCATATGATTCTCTCACCATTGAAAGTCCGTACTTATACTGGCAGGAAAAAGAGGCAATTTGGAGGCCCTTGCACAAACTGGCTTTATTCTACCTAAGTTGCCCTCCCACAAGTGTGTACTCCGAAAGAGTGTTTAGTGCCGCCGCTCACCTTGTCAGCAATCGGCGTACGAGGTTACATCCAGAAAATGTGGAGAAGATGATGTTCATTAAAATGAATTATAATCAATTCCTCCGCGGAGACATTGACCAGCAGCAATTGCCTCCACAAAGTACACAGGGAGCTGAGATGGTGGATTCCAGTGGGGACGAATTGATAATCTGTGAGGAGGGGGATGTACACGGTGATATATCGGAGGATGATGATGAGGTGGACATCTTGCCTCTGTAGAGCCAGTTTGTGCAAGGAGAGATTAATTGCTTCTTTTTTTGGGGGGGGGTCCAAACCAACCCGTCATATCAGCCACAGTCGTGTGGCAGACCCTGTCACTGAAATGATGGGTTGGTTAAAGTGTGCATGTCCTGTTTATACAACATAAGGGTGGGTGGGAGGGCCCAAGGACAATTCCATCTTGCACCTCTTTTTTCTTTTATTTTTCTTTGCGTCATGTGCTGTTTGGGGAGGGTTTTTTGGAAGGGACATCCTGCGTGACACTGCAGTGCCACTCCTAAATGGGCCCGGTGTTTGTGTCGGCCACTAGGGTCGCTTATCTTACTCACACAGTCAGCTACCTCATTGCGCCTCTTTTTTTCTTTGCGTCATGTGCTGTTTGGGGAGGGTTTTTTGGAAGGGCCATCCTGCGTGACACTGCAGTGCCACTCCTAGATGGGCCCGGTGTTTGTGTCGGCCACTAGGGTCGCTAATCTTACTCACACAGCTACCTCATTGCGCCTCTTTTTTTCTTTGCGTCATGTGCTGTTTGGGGAGGGTTTTTTGGAAGGGACATCCTGCGTGACACTGCAGTGCCACTCCTAAATGGGCCCGGTGTTTGTGTCGGCCACTACGGTCGCTAATCTTACTCGCACAGCTACCTCATTGCGCCTCTTTTTTTCTTTGCGTCATGTGCTGTTTGGGGAGGGTTTTTTGGAAGGGACATCCTACGTGACACTGCAGTGCCACTCCTAGATGGGCCCGGTGTTTGTGTCGGCCACTAGGGTCGCTAATCTTACTCACACAGCTACCTCATTGCGCCTCTTTTTTTCTTTGCGTCATGTGCTGTTTGGGGAGGGTTTTTTGGAAGGGACATCCTGCGTGACACTGCAGTGCCACTCCTAAATGGGCCCGGTGTTTGTGTCGGCCACTACGGTCGCTAATCTTACTCACACAGCTACCTCATTGCGCCTCTTTTTTTCTTTGCGTCATGTGCTGTTTGGGGAGGGTTTTTTGGAAGGGACATCCTGCATGACACTGCAGTGCCACTCCTAGATGGGCCCGGTGTTTGTGTCGGCCACTAGGGTCGCTAATCTTACTCACACAGCTACCTCATTGCGCCTCTTTTTTTCTTTGCGTCATGTGCTGTTTGGGGAGGGTTTTTTGGAAGGGACATCCTGCGTGACACTGCAGTGCCACTCCTAAATGGGCCCGGTGTTTGTGTCGGCCACTACGGTCGCTAATCTTACTCACACAGCTACCTCATTGCGCCTCTTTTTTTCTTTGCGTCATGTGCTGTTTGGGGAGGGTTTTTTGGAAGGGACATCCTACGTGACACTGCAGTGCCACTCCTAGATGGGCCCGGTGTTTGTGTCGGCCACTAGGGTCGCTAATCTTACTCACACAGCTACCTCATTGCGCTTCTTTTTTTCTTTGCGTCATGTGCTGTTTGGGGAGGGTTTTTTGGAAGGGACATCCTGCGTGACACTGCAGTGGCACTCCTAAATGGGCCCGGTGTTTGTGTCGGCCACTACGGTCGCTAATCTTACTCACACAGCTACCTCATTGCGCCTCTTTTTTTCTTTGCGTCATGTGCTGTTTGGGGAGGGTTTTTTGGAAGGGACATCCTGCGTGACACTGCAGTGCCACTCCTAAATGGGCCCGGTGTTTGTGTCGGCCACTAGGGTCGCTTATCTTACTCACACAGTCAGCTACCTCATTGCGCCTCTTTTTTTCTTTGCGTCATGTGCTGTTTGGGGAGTGTTTTTTGGAAGGGCCATCCTGCGTGACACTGCAGTGCCACTCCTAGATGGGCCCGGTGTTTGTGTCGGCCACTAGGGTCGCTAATCTTACTCACACAGCTACCTCATTGCGCCTCTTTTTTTCTTTGCGTCATGTGCTGTTTGGGGAGGGTTTTTTGGAAGGGACATCCTGCGTGACACTGCAGTGCCACTCCTAAATGGGCCCGGTGTTTGTGTCGGCCACTAGGGTCGCTAATCTTACTCACACAGCTACCTCATTGCGCCTCTTTTTTTCTTTGCGTCATGTGCTGTTTGGGGAGGGTTTTTTGGAAGGGACATCCTGCGTGACACTGCAGTGCCACTCCTAGATGGGCCAGGTGTTTGTGTCGGCCACTAGGGTCGCTTAGCTTAGTCATCCAGCGACCTCGGTGCAAATTTTAGGACTAAAAATAATATTGTGAGGTGTGAGGTATTCAGAATAGACTGAAAATGAGTGGAAATTATGGTTTTTGAGGTTAATAATAATATGGGATCAAAATGACCCCCAAATTCTATGATTTAAGCTGTTTTTTAGGGTTTTTTGAAAAAAACACCCGAATCCAAAACACACCCGAATCCGACAAAAAAAATTCGGTGAGGTTTTGCCAAAACGCGGTCGAACCCAAAACACGGCCGCGGAACCGAACCCAAAACCAAAACACAAAACCCGAAAAATTTCAGGCGCTCATCACTAATATTAATATGACTTTTATTAATTTTGTATACACGGTCAAGCCCCTTCTACATCTGACGTCGGCAGCGCGTAGCCCATGAAGTACGTCACGTGTTGTGCACTGGCTTGGTGGGTATATAAGGTGTGCGATAGGCCGTCTGCACACATATCACTCGTTGCTGTCATGGGTAAAAGGGGAGATTTATCCGAGTTGTAAGAAGGGATGATTATCAGCTTTCAGGCCAAGGGTGGCGGTATTTCTGAAACAGCGCAGTGTGTGACCTGTCCGCGTGCCGCTGTGGTGAAGGTGTATCGTGACTGGACAAATGGCACCATTGTGAATAACCAACGTGGAAACTGCGGAGCACCACGTGCCACTGATGTGAGAGGTGACTGTCGGCTACAAAGGTGCGTGAGGGCCGACCGACATGCTACAGTGCAGCAGCTCACCGTCACAAACCTGGGGGCTACCAGACGTGTGTCTAAAATTACAGTTCAGCCCGTCTAGCTGCTGTCCGTGCTGCACACAGCGGTTACTCTGGCTATTAGCTGGTGGTCATAATAATGTGACTCCACCGTGTATAAAAATAAAACAAAGGGCGAGATTTAATAGGGTCTAGGGTCGCCGGTGGTGCGGGATGCCGGTCGTTCTCTGATTTTTATTTAAAGGTGCAATTAATTACAATGCAAAACCATGCCTTGTAAGTGAATGTCCCTTTAAAACTTCCGACATCCTGCACCTTCAGTGAACTCGGACACCATTACATCCCGCCAATAATACCAGTGAAAATGTTTAAAACAAAAGGTAGGTTATATTCAAGAAGAAAATGTGATTCAAATTGAGACTGCTGCAAACCAGACACTTAACAATCTTTATGTTGAAAGCGGAGGGTGATACTGTGCAGACTCCATGTTGTTCTTCACGACAGGCTTCATTCCCTGTACCAAGATGGCCACCAACCTTAGTACTGCGCATGCGCAGTGCCATCTTGTCACTGTGGGGCAGATATATTAACCTGGAGAAGGCATAAGGAAGTGATAAACCAGTGATATGTGCAAGGTGATAAATGCACCAGCCAATCGTCTCCTAACTGTTAATTTACATATTGCAGCTGATTGGCTGGTGCGTTTATCACCTTGCACATATCACTGGTTTATCACTTCCTTATGCCTTCTCCAGGTTAATACATCTGCCCCTGTGTGAGAAGTGACACAGTGGGAACAGTTATCCTTCACTTAGCTTCAGAGAGAAAAGCAAATACCTGCAACCTAAATGCTTTCCTGTGCTCTTGCACTGCTACCAGCTACCGGCATACACTCACCGGCTGGTTAGCTGTTTGACACCTCGCTCTACGCTCCACCTACAGTACCAATGTGTATAACAGTGAGTACCACTGTACCTACTTTATCTTCAATAACACCGCTCCACAGCGCATCCGCTGGTGGGTACAGAAACTCTGCTACATCCTCTAGCCTGTACACACATATGTTCAACACTTTATTTTGGCAGATTGTGTAAGTGTAGGATAAGCTACATAAGGATATATTTGATAAGTATGTGGAAGTCTTTGAGGTTAAATATAACAGCAGCTAAGAATTATCTGGCAATTAAAATAGTATGTATTATACTGCGTACAGCAGCAGGGATTTAGAGATTTTATATAACAGCACCAAATTCCTACACATATATAAAACAGGATTTTAATACCTACCGGTAATTCCTTTTCTCCTAGTCCGTAGAGGATGCTGGGGTTCACTTCAGTACCATGGGGTATAGATGGTTCCGCAGGAGCCATGGGCACTCTAAGACTTTTCAAAGGGTGTGAACTGGCTCCTCCCTCTATGCCCCTCCTCCAGACCTCAGCTATAGGAACTGTACCCAGGGAGACGGGCATTTCGAGGAAAGGATTTACTTTAATACTAATGGTGAGATTCATACCAGCTCACACCTCAACCATGCCGCACAACATGGCATACAACATAACACACGCCAACAGGCATGAACCATTTGCAGCAACATGCTGAAAACAAATGTAACACAACTTGTGTAACTATAATGAACAAAACAGCAGGTAAAGTACGCACTGGGTCGGGTGCCCAGCATCCTCTACGGACTAGGAGAAAAGGATTTACCGGTAGGTATTAAAATCCTGTTTTCTCATACGTCCTAGAGGATGCTGGGGTCCACTTCAGTACCATGGGGTTATACCAAAGCTACAGTACGGGCGGGAGAGTGCGGATGACCCTGCAGCACTTCTGCAGGGTCATCCGCACTCTCCCGCCCGTGCTGGAGCAAATCTTCATAGCTTTAACCACATCTAGAGACTTTGACTCAGTGAAAGTGTCAGTAGCTACTGGCACCACAATAGGTTGGTTTATGTGGAAGGACGAAATCACCTTTGGAAGAAATTATTGACGAGTTCTTAACTCTGCCCTATCTTCATGGAAGATCAGGTAAGGACTCTTGTGAGACAAGGCCCCCAACTCAGACACCTGCCTAGCGGATGCCAAGTCCAAAAGCATCACCACCTTCCAAGTGAGAAACTTCAATTCTATCTCCTGCAGAGGTTCAAACCAATCTGATTGAAGGAACTGCAACACCACATTAAAGTCCCATGGTGTCACTGGAGGCACAAATGGAGGCTGGATGTGCAGAACCCCTTTCACGAACGTCTGAAATTCTGGAAAGGAGGCCAGTTGTTTTTGAAAGAAAACTGATAAGGCCGAAATCTGGACCTTGATTGACCCCAATCTAAGGCCCGCATCCACACCAGCCTGCAGAAAATGGAGAAAACGTTCCAACTCAAACTCTTCCATAGGAGCCTTCTTGGATTCACACCAAGACACATATTTTCTCCAAATACGGTGGTAATGTTTAGACGTTACTCCTTTCCTGGCCTGAATAAGAGTGGGGATGACTTCTTTGGGAATACCCTTTCGGGCTAGGATCCGGCGCTCAACAGCCATGCTGTCAAACGTAGCCGCGGTAAGTCTTGATACACACACGGCCCCTGCTGTAGTAGGTCCTCCCGAGGAGGAAGAGGCAGAGGATCTTCTATGAGCAACTCCTGAAGATCTGGATACCAAGCCCTCCTTGGCCAGTCTGGGGCAATGAAGATTGTTTGAACTCTTGTTCTTCTTATTATTTTGAGAACTTTTGGAATCAGTGGAAGTGGAGGGAAAACATATACCGACCGAAACACCCACTGGGTCACCAGTGTATCCACTGCTATTGCTTGAGGGTCTCTCGACCTGGAACAATATCTCTGAAGCTTCTTGTTTAGATGAGATGCCATCATGTCTACTTGAGGAACTCCCCAAAGACTTGTCACCTCTGCGAAGACTTCTTGGTGGAGGCCCCACTCTCCTGGATGGAGATCGTGTCTGCTGAGGAAGTCTGCTTCCCAGTTGTCCACTCCCGGAATGAAAATTGCTGACAGAGCTCTTACATGTCTTTCTGCCCAGAGGAGAATCCTTGTCACCTCTGTCATTGCCGCTCTGCTTTTTGTTCCACCTTGCCTGTTAATGTACGCGACTGCTGTTACATTGTCCGACTGGATCTGCACGGGATGATCTTGAAGAAGATGTACTGCTTGTAGAAGGACATTTTAAATGGCTCTCAATTCCAGAACGTTTATGTGAAGGCAGGCTTCCTGACTTGACCATTTTCCTTGGAAGCTTTCCCCCTGCGTGACAGCTCCCCAGCCTCGGAGACTTGCATCCGTGGTTATTAGGACTAGTGATGTGCACCGGAAATTTTTCGGGTTTTGTGTTTTGGTTTTGGATTCGGTTCCGCGCCCGTGTTTTGGATTCGGACGCGTTTTGGCAAAACCTCCCTGAAAATTTTTTGTCGGATTCGGGTGTTTTTTTTTACAAAAAACGCTCAAAAACACCTTAAAGCATAGAATTTGGGGGTCATTTTGATCCAATAGTATTATTAACCTCAATAACCATAATTTCCACTCATTTCCAGTCTATTCTAAACACCTCACAATATTATTTTTAGTCCTAAAATTTGCAACAAGGTCGCTGGATGACTAAGCTAAGCGACCCAAGTGGCCGACACAAACACCTGGCCCATCTAGGAGTGGCACTGCAGTCTCAGACAGGATGGCACTTCAAAAAATAGTCCCCAAACAGCACATGATGCAAAGAAAAAAAGAGGTGCACCAAGGTCGCTGGATGGCTAAACTAAGCGACCCAAGTGGCCGACACAAACACCTGGCCCATCTAGGAGTGGCACTGCAGTGTCAGACAGGATGGCACTTCAAAAAATAGTCCCCAAACAGCACATGATGCAAAGATAAATGAAAGAAAAAAGAGGTGCAAGATAGAGTTGTCCTTGGGCCCTCCCACCCACCCTTATGTTGTATAAACAGGATATGCACACTTTAACAAACCCATCATTTCAGCGACAGGGTCTGCCACACAACTGTGACTGAAATGACTGGTTGGTTTGGGCCCCGACCAAAAAAGAAGCAATCAATCTCTCCTTGCACAAACTGGCTCTACAGAGGCAAGATGTCCACCTCCTTCTCATCGTCCGATGCCTCACCCCTTTCACTGTGTACATCCACCTCCTCACAGATTATTAATTCGTCCCCACTGGAATCCACCATCTCAGGTCCCTGTGTACTTTCTGGAGGCAATTGTTGCTGGTGAATGTCTCCACGGAGGAATTGATTATAATTCATTTTGATGAACATCATCTTCTCCACAGTTTCTGGAAGTAACCTCGTACGCCGATTGCTGACAAGGTGAGCGGCTGCACTAAACACTCTTTCGGAGTACACACTGGAGGGGGGGCAACTTAGGTAAAATAAAGCCAGTTTGTGCAAGGGCCTCCAAATTGCCTCTTTTTCCTGCCAGTATACGTACGGACTGTCTGACGTGCCAACTTGGATGCGGTCACTCATATAATCCTCCACCATTCTTTCAATGGTGACAGAATCATAAGCAGTGACAGTTTGACGACATGTAAGTAATCGTTGGCAGGTCCTTCAGTCCGGACCAGATGTCAGCACTCGCTCCAGACTGCCCTGCATCACCGCCAGCGGGTGGGCTCGGAATTCTTAGCCTTTTCCTCGCAGCCCCAGTTGCGGGAGAATGTGAAGGAGGAGCTGTTGACGGGTCATGTTCCGCTTGACTTGACAATTTTCTCACCAGCAGGTCTTTGAACCTCTGCAGACTTGTGTCTGCCAGAAAGAGAGATACAACGTAGGTTTTAAATCTAGGATCGAGCACGGTGGCCAAAATGTAGTGCAGATTGACCAACCGTGAATCCTGGTTAAGCGAATTAAGGGCTCCATCCACAAGTCCCACATGCCTAGCGGAATCGCTCTGTTTTAGCTCCTCCTTCAATGTCTCCAGCTTCTTCTGCAAAAGCCTGATGAGGGGAATGACCTGACTCAGGCTGGCAGTGTCTGAACTGACTTCACGTGTGGCAAGTTCAAAGGGTTGCAGAACCTTGCACAACGTTGAAATCATTCTCCACTGCGCTTGAGTCAGGTGCATTCCCCCTCCTTTGCCTATATCGTAGGTAGCTGTATAGGCTTTAATGGCCTTTTGCTGCTCCTCCAGCCTCTGAAGCATATAGAGGATTGAATTCCACCTCGTTACCACCTATTGCTTCAGATGATGGCGGGGCAGGTTCAGGATTGTTTGCTGGTGCTCCAGTCTTCGGCACGCGGTGGCTGAATGCCGAAAGTGGCTCGCAATTCTTCGGGCCACCGACAGCATCTCTTGCACGCCCCTGTCATTTTTTTATTTATTTTGCACCACCAAATTCAATGTATGTGCAAAACATGGGACGTGCTGGAATTTGCCCACATGTAATGCACGCACAATATTGGTGGCATTGTCCGATGTCACAAATCCCCAGGAGAGTCCAATTGGGGTAAGCCATTCTGCGATGATGTTCCTCAGTTTCCGTAAGAGGTTGTCAGCTGTGTGCCTCTTATGGAAAGCGGTTATACAAAGCGTAGCCTGCCTAGGAAAGAGTTGGTGTTTGCGAGATGCTGCTACTGGTGCCGCCGCTGCTGTTCTTGCTGCGGGAGGCAATACATCTACCCAGTGGGCTGTCACAGTCATATAGTCCTGAGTCTGCCCTGCTCCACTTGCCCACATGTCCGTGGTTAAGTGGACATTGGGTACAAATGCATTTTTTAGGACACTGGTGACTCTTTTTCTGAGGTCTGTGTACATTCTCGGTATCGCCTGCCTAGAGAAGTGGAACCTAGATGGTATTTGGTACCAGGGACACACTAACTCAATAAATTCTCTAATTCCCGGTGAATTAAAGGTGGATACCGGACACACGTTTAACACCACCACAGCTGCCAAGGCCTCAGTTATCTGCTTTGCAGCAGGATGACTGCTGTGATATTTCATCTTCCTCGCAAAGGACTGTTGGACAGTCAATTGCTTACTGGAAGTAGTACAAGTGGTCTTCCGACTTCCCCTCTGGGATGACGATCGACTCCCAGCAGCAACAACAGCAGCAGCGCCAGCAGCAGTAGGCGTTACACTCAAGGATGTATCGGAGGAATCCCAGGCAGGAGAGGACTCGTCAGGCTTGCCAGTGACATGGCCTGCAGGACTATTGGCTTTCCTGTCTAAGGAGGAAATTGACACTGAGGGAGTTGGTGGTGTGGTTTGCAGGAGCTTGGTTACAAGAGGAAGGGATTTAGTTGTCAGTGGACTGCTTCCGCTGTCGCCCAAAGTTTTTGAACTTGTCAATGACTTCTGATGAATGCGCTCCAGGTGACGTATAAGGGAGGATGTTCCGAGGTGGTTAACGTCCTTACCCCTACTTATTACAGCTTGACAAAGGCAACACACGGCTTGACACCTGTTGTCCGCATTTCTGTTAAAATAATTCCACACCGAAGAGGTGATTTTTTTTGTAATTTGACCAGGCATGTCAATGTCCATATTCGTCCCACGGACAACAGGTGTCTCCCCTCCCCGGGTGCCTGACTTAAACAAACCACCTCACCATCAGAATCCTCCTTGTCAATTTCCTCCTCAGCGCCAGCAACACCCATATCCTCATCCTGGTGTACTTCAACAGTGACATCTTCAATTTGACTATCAGGAACTGGACTGCGGGTGCTCCTTCCAGCACTTGCAGGGGGCGTGCAAATGGTGGAAGGCGCCACCTCTTCCTGTCCAGTGTTGGGAAGGTCAGGCATCGCAACTGACACAATTGGACTCTCCTTGGGGATTTGTGATTTAGAAGAACGCACAGTACTTTGCTGTGCTTTTGCTAGCTTAAGTCTTTTCATTTTTCTAGCGAGAGGATGAGTGCTTCCATCCTCATGTGAATCTGAACCACTAGCCATGAACATAGTACAGGGCCTCAGCCGTTCCTTGCCACTCCGTGTCGTAAATGGCATATTGGCAAGTTTACGCTTCTCATCAGACGCTTTTAATTTTGATTTTTGGGTCATTTTACTGAACTTTTGTTTTTTGAAATTTACATGCTCTCTACTATGACATTGGGCATCGGCCTTGGCAGACGACGTTGATGGCATTTCATTGTCTCAGCCATGACTAGTGGCAGCAGCTTCAGCATGAGGTGGAAGTGGATCTTGATCTTTCCCTATTTTACCCACCACATTTTTGTTCTCCGTTTTTTAATGTGTGTAATTATATGCCAGTAATATATATCAATAGCAATGGCCTACTGTACCGTACTGCTATATATATACTGGTGGTCTGCAAAATTCTGCACTGTCCTCCTACTATATATATACTGCGCACAACTAAAATGCAGCACAGGTATGGATGGATAGTATACTTGACGACACAGAGGTAGGTAGAGCAGTGGACTACTGTACCGTACTGCTATATATATACTGGTGGTCAGCAAAATTCTGCACTGTCCTCCTACTATATATATACTGCGCACACCTAAAATGCAGCACAGGTATTGATGGATAGTATTCTTGACGACACAGAGGTATGTAGAGCAGTGGCAGTGGACTACTGTACCGTACTGCTATATATATACTTGTGGTCAGCAAAATTCTGCTCTGTCCTCCTACTATATATATACTGCGCACAACTAAAATGCAGCATAGGTATGGATGGATAGTATACTTGACGACACAGATGTAGGCAGAGCAGTGGACTACTGTACCGTACTGCTATATATATACTGGTGGTCAGCAAAATTCTGCACTGTCCTCCTACTATATATATACTGCGCACAACTAAAATGCAGCACAGGTATGGATGGATAGTATACTTGACGACACAGGGGTAGGTAGAGCAGTGGACTACTGTACCGTACTGCTATATATATATACTGGTGGTCAGCAAAATTCTGCACTGTCCTCCTACTATATATACACTGCGCACAACTAAAATGCACCACAGGTATGGATGGATAGTATACTTGACGACACAGAGGTAGGTAGAGCACTGGACTACTGTACCATACTGGTATATATATACTGGTGGTCAGCAAAATTCTGCACTGTCCTCCTACTATATACTACAATGCAGCACAGATATGGAGCATTTTTCAGGCAGAGAACGTAGATATTTTCAGCACACTGAGCACAGATATTTGCAAGCACACTGAGCACAGATATTTGCAGCACACTGAGCACAGATATTTGCAGCACACTGAACACAGAAACTGAGAGAATGCTGCACATCCTCTCGCTATCATCTCCAATGCACGAGTGAAAATGGCGGCGACGCGCAGCTCCTTATATAGAATACGAATCTCACGAGAATCCGACAGCGGGATGATGACGTTCGGGGGCGTTCTGGTTAACAGAGCAAGGTGGGAAGATCCGAGTCTGCCTCGGAACCGTGTAAAATGGGTGAAGTTCGGGGGGGGTTCAGATCCCGAGGAACCGAACCCGCTCACCTCTAATTAGGACCCAGTCGTGAATCCCAAACCTGCGTCCCTCTAGTAGGTGAGAACTGTGTAGCCACCACAGGAGCGAAATCCTGGCTTTGGGGGACATGATTATTTTCCGGTGCATGTGTAGGTGGGATCCGGACCACTTGTCCAACAGGTCCCACTGGAATACTCTGGCATGAAATCGGACAAACTGTATGGCCTCGTAGGCCGCTACCATTTTCCCCAACAACCGAATGCATTGATGGATCGACACGCTTGTTGGTTTCAACATTTGTTTGACCATTTTCAGGATTTCCAGAGCCTTTTCCACTGGAAGAAATACTCTCCATACTTCTGTGTCCAGAATCATCCCTAAAAAGGACAATCTTGTCGTCGGTTCCAACTGCGACTTTGGAAAATTCATGATCCAACCGTGTTGTTGGAGTATTGACAGGGAGAGTGCAATGTTCTGCACCAACTGTTCCCTGGATCTCGCTTTTATCAGGAGATCGTCCAGATAAGGAATTATATTGACTCCTTTTTGACGAAGGAGGACCATCATCTCCGCCATCACCTTGGTGAATACCCTCGGTGCCGTGGAGAGTCTGAACGGCAACGTCTGGAACTGGTAATGGCAATCCTGTACTGCGAATCTCAGATAAGCTTGGTGAGGAGGATAAATGGGAACATGCAAGTAAGCATCCTTTATGTCTACTGACACCATGAAGTCCCCCTCCTCCAGACTGGAAATCACTGACCTCAGGGATTCCATCTTGAACTTGAACCTTTTCAGGTAGAGATTCAGATTTTTCAGGTTTAAAATCGGTCTGACCGAGCCGTCCAGCTTCGGAACTACGAAGAGGCTTGAATAAAAACCTTCTCCTTGCTGTGACAAGGGTACCAGGACAATGACCTGATCCTGACATATTTTTTGATTTGCCGTTGTTACTGTCTCTCTTTCTGGAAGAGAAGCTGGCAAGGTCGATTTGAAAAATCGGCATGGGGGGACGTCTTGAAACTCTAGTTTGTGCCCATGGGACACTATTTGTAAGACCCATGGGTCCAGGTCAGATTGAATCCAGATTTGACTGAAAAGTTTCAGACATGCTTCCACCCGAGCGGACTCCCGCAAGGGAGCCCCAGCGTCATGCTGCAGATTTGGCAGAAGCAGGGGTGGACTTCTGCTCCTGCGATCCGGGAGACGCTGCAAATTTCTTTCCTTTTCCCCTTCTCCTACTTGCAAATAAGGGGAACCTTTGGCCTTTTTGTATTTGTTGCGCTGAAAGGATTGCATGTGAGAGTGATGTGTCTTTTTCGCCGGTGTAGGAGCATAAGGCAAGAATGTCGACTTACCTGCGGTAGCCGCCGACACTAACGCATCCAGCCCATCACCAAACAAGGCCTCACCTTTATACGGGAGAGCCTCCATATTTCTTTTGGAATCTGCATCAGCATTCCACTGGCGAATCCACAACGCCCTCCGAGCCAATACTGCCATGGTATCGGCTTTTGAGCCCAAGAGTCCAATATCCTTCATAGCTTCCAGCATGTATGCGGCAGCGTCTTTGATATGACCTAACGTTAGGAGTATCTCGTCTCTATCAACCGTGTCAATTTCCGATGACAAGTTATCTGACCGTTTTTTGATAGCACGACTCTCCCACGCGCAAGCAATGGTGGGCCTGAGCAGCGTACTATTGGCCACATAAATAGATTTTAACGTAGTCTCCATTTTGCGGTCTGCGGGCTCCTTTAGTGAAGCTGTCCCAGGTGCAGGGAGAATCACCTTTTTTGTTAACCTTGACAGTGCACTGTCTAACACCGGGGGTGACTCCCATCTTTTCCTGTCCTCTAATGGGAAAGGATAAGCAATCTGAATCCTTTTGGGAATATGACATTTCTTTTCAGGATTCACCCAAACTCTCTCAAAAAGAGTATTTAGCTTGTGGGAAGGAGGGAAAGTTACCTTACATTTCTTTTCCTTATAGAAATAAGCCTTCTCCTGAGGTACAGTAGGGGCTTCCATAACTTCTAAGACCTCCTTTATAGCAACAATAATATATTGTACGCTTTTTGCCAATTTGGGATCTATCCCCTGGAGTCACTATCGTCGACACAGGAATCAGAGTCCGTGTCGGTATCAGTATGGGGGTAATTCTGAATTGATCGCAGCAGGAATTTTGTTAGCAGTTGGGCAAAACCATGTGCACTGCAGGGGGGCAGATATAACATGTGCAGAGGGAGTTAGATTTGGGTGCGTTATTTTGTTTCTGTGCATGGTAAATACTGGCTGCTTTATTTTTACACTGCAATTTAGATTGCAGATTCAACACACCACACCCAAATCTAACTCTCTCTGCACATGTTATATCTGCCCCCCTGCAGTGCACATGGTTTTGCCCAACTGCTAACAAAGTTCCTGCTGCGATCAACTCAGAATTACCCCCTATGTACAATGTTTGCAAACGGTCTCTTATGTGACCCAGAGGGGCCGCCTGCGGATGAGAAAGCAGAACCCAGAAAAATCACATCTTCCACTGATTTTCTCCAGCTTTCTGCATGAGACTCAGACTTATCTAATCTCCTACTTATATGATTCACACTATCACGTATTTCTTTCACCCATTCAGTCTCGTGGTGTGCCGGCAGCGCCACCACATTACAACTCTGTGTCCCTAAAATGGCTCCCTCAGGGGAAGAACTCCCTGCCTCAGACATGTCACACACGTGCACAAACACACCACAGACACTCCGGGACTTATAGGGGACAGACCCACAGTAAAATCTGTCAGAAGGACACAGATAGGAGCAGCCAGTTCACAAACCCAGCACCAGTAACACAATGCCTGTGAAACATAAAATGCCCACTGATATGCAGCGCTTTTTTATAATGTCAATACACAATATAAAGCACCAATTTCACTGTGCCCCCCCCCCCCTGTTTTGCACCCTGATACTTGTATTCAGTAGTGGAGGAGGACCAGCGTTGTCTCTGCAGCCTGAGGAGAGAGAGAAAATGGCGCTGAGCAGTGTGCTGGCTGACTGAGTAGGAAGCTCCGCCCCCACAATGGCGCGTTTCTCCTCAGAGATTCTGATATTTGTATTTATACTGGTGGGGGTAGGGCTGTGCCTCGGCATCTTATGCCCCTTTTCTGCCAGTTTTATAAGGTTTCATGCTGCCCAGGGCGCCCTCCCCCCCCCCCCGTGCCCTGCACCCTGCCGTGCCTGTGTATGTGTGGGCAACATGGCGCGCTGCGCTCCCGCCAGCCACGCGGTACCTTTAGCCATCACCTTGATTGAACACTCACCTGTCTTCTGACTTCTGGCTCTGCAAAGGGAGTGACGGCGTGCTGTGGGAGTGAGCATCTAGGCACAGCTAGCGTTCAGTACCCTTCAGGAGCTAATGGTGTCCTGTCAGCCAGAAGCAGAGCCATGAAACTATTCAGGAAGTTGGTTCCTACTTCTGCCCCCTCAGTCCCATGAAGCAGGGAGACTGTTGCCAGCAGTCCTCCCTGAAAATAAAAAACCTAAAATAAGTATTTTCAGAGAAACTCAGTAGAGCTCCCCTGGAGTGCATCCAGTCTGCCTGGGCACATTTCTAAAACTGAGGTCTGGAGGAGGGGCATAGAGGGAGGAGCCAGTTCACACCCTTTGAAAAGTCTTAGAGTGCCGTGGCTCCTGCGGAACCGTCTATACCCCATGGTACTGAAGTGGACTCCAGCATCCTCTAGGACGTACGAGAAAGGGGGTTGTGTATGGAATGCCAGCGGCCGGGTTCCCGTCGGTCTGAATACTAATGCCAAAATCCCGACCGCCAGAATGCCAGCAGCGGGGGAGCACTAGAAAGCCCGGGCTTGCTGTGCATACCACAGGTTCTATTCCCCCTCTATGGGTGTTGTGGACACCCACGAGTGGGAATAGTCCTGGCGCAACTGTCGCCATTCCCGCTGTTGGTATTCTGATCGCCAGGATCCCGACCTCCGGGATAGTAACTACATCCCATATATTATAAAGCTTATATTATTCAACTTTCAATAAATATAGCTGTTATGTTACCACGTTAGATGGCTATAAAGTTCATTCAAAAAACAACTTATTTTGAACACAAGTATAGAACTATATATAAAATTGCACAGCACAAGTTCTGCAGGGTCCGGTATTGCATCCCGGCGGTCGTGATGCCTATCATCATGTGACCGATGCCAGAATCCTGACATCACTCAGGAGATTGGTGCTGGAACACCATCAGCCAACATCCCGAAGGTAAGTATAGGGGTTAGGGCCCGAGGGCGGTGGGGGTGTTAGGGTTAGGCTCTATGGGGGGTTAGGGTTAGGCACTAGGGGGATGGTTAACCTTTGTTGCCACCCCCTTCCCCCCCTCCCCCAGTGTTAGATCTAGCCGCCACCACCAGAGGGTCAGCCCTAGCCGCCAAACCCAGAGGGTTAGGGGACAGTGGAGGGTAACAATACTTAACCCCACCGGTGTCAGGATCTTCAATGTTGAAATGCGGTGACTGCTGAGATGCCATACTGGAGGTATGTTATCCATATGTTATAGCATTGAAACATTGGGCCTAATTCTGAGTTGATCGCAGCATCAAATTTGTTAGCAGTTGGGCAAAACCATGGGGGTCATTCCGAGTTGGTCTCTCGTTGCTGATTTTCGCAACGGAGCGATTAAGGCAAAAATGAGCATGCGCATGGTACGCAGCGCGCATGCGCTAAGTATTTTTGCACAATACTTAGTAGATTTACTCACGGTCGAACGAAGATTTTTCATCGTTGAAGTGATCGGAGTGTGATTGACAAGAAGTGGGTGTTTCTGGGCGGAAACTGGCCGTTTTCTGGGAGTGTGCAGAAAAACGCAGGCGTGCCAGGATAAAACGCGTGAGTGTCTGGAGAAACGGGGGAGTGGCTGGCCGAACGCAGGGCGTGTTTGTGACGTCAAACCAGGAACGAAACGGCCTGAGCTGATCACAGTGTAGGAGTAGGTCTGGAGCTACTCAGAAACTGCTAAGAATTTATTATTCGCAATTCTGCTACTCTTTCGTGCGCTATTCTGCTAAGCGAAAATACACTCCCAGAGGGCGGCGGCCTAGCGTGTGCAATGCTGCTAAAATCTGCTAGCGAGCGAACAACTCGGAATGAGGGCCCATGTGCACTGCATGGAGTGCAGATGTAACATGTGCAGAGAGAGTTAGATTTGGGTGTGGTGTATTCAAACTGAAATCTAAATTGCAGTGTAAAAATAAAGCAACCAGTATTTTTTACCCTGCACAGAAACAAAATAACCCACCCAAATCTAACTCTCTGCAAATGTTATATCTGCCCCCCCCCTGCAGTGCACAAGGGTGGTCATTCCGAGTTGTTCGCTCGGTAATTTTCTTCGCATCGCAGCGATTTTCCGCTAATTGCCCATGCGCAATGTTCGCACTGCGACTGCGCCAAGTAAATTTGCTATGCAGTTAGGAATTTTACTCACGGCATTACGAGGTTTTTTCTTCGTTCTGATGATCGTAATGTGATTGACAGGAAGTGGGTGTTTCTGGGCGGAAAGTAACTGGCCGTTTTATGAGTGTGTGTGAAAAAACGCTGCCCTTTCTGGGATAAACGCGGGAGTGTCTGAAGAAACGGGGGAGTGTCTGGTAGTGATGAGCGGGTTCGGTTCCTCGGAATCCGAACCCCCCCGAACTTCAGCCTTTTTACACGGATCCGAGGCAGACTCGGATCTTCCCGCCTTGCTCGGCTAACCCGAGCGCGCCCGAACGTCATCATCCCGCTGTCGGATTCTCGCGAGGCTCGGATTCTATCGCGAGACTCGGATTCTATATAAGGAGCCGCGCGTCGCCGCCATTTTCACACGTGCATTGAGATTCATAGGGAGAGGACGTGGCTGGCGTCCTCTCCATTTAGATTAGAAGAGAGAGAGTGAGAGTGAGACACTTGATTTACTGGAGCTTAGGAGTACTCAGAGAGTGCAGAGTTTACTAGTGACTGACCAGTGACCACCAGTGCAGTTTTATTATATTATTATTTAATATAATCCGTTCTCTGCCTGAAAAAAAAACGATACACAGTGACACAGTAACAGTATACCATATCTGTGCTCAGCCTCAGTGTGCTGCATCATCTATGTATATCTGACTGTGCTGAGTGCTCAGTGCTCACACAGCTTAATTGTGGGGGAGACTGGGGAGCAGTAGCAGGAGTACATATTATTGAACAGTGCACACTTTTGCTGCCAGAGTGCCACTGCCAGTGTGACTGACCAGTGACCACTGACCACCAGTATATTGTGATTGTCTGCCTGAAAAAGTTAAACACTCGTCGTGTGGTGTTTTTATTCTATAAACGCATTCTGCTGACAGTGTCCAGCAGGTCCGTCATTAATTATATAATATATACCTGTCCGGCTGCAGTAGTGATATATATATATATATATTTTATATCATTATCATCCAGTCTATATTAGCAGCAGACGCAGTACGGTAGTCCACGGCTGTAGCTACCTCTGTGTCGGCAGTCGCTCGTCCATCCATAATTGTATACCACCTACCTGTGGTGTTTTTTTTTTTTTCTATCTTCTTGATACTAGTAGCTTACTTTAGGAGTCTGCAGTGCTGACAGTGTCCAGCAGGTCCGTCATTATAATATATACCTGTCCGGCTGCAGTAGTGATATATATATATTTTTTATATCATTATCATCCAGTCTATATTAGCAGCAGACGCATTACGGTAGTCCACGGCTGTAGCTACCTCTGTGTCGGCAGTCGCTCGTCCATCCATAATTGTATACCACCTACCTGTGGTGGGGTTTTTTTTTCTATCTTCTTGATACTACTAGTAGCTTACTTTAGGAGTCTGCAGTGCTGCTGACAGTGTCCAGCAGGTCCGTCATTATATAATATATACCTGTCCGGCTGCAGTAGTGATATATATATATTTTTTATATCATTATCATCCAGTCTATATTAGCAGCAGACGCAGTACGGTAGTCCACGGCTGTAGCTACCTCTGTGTCGGCAGTCGCTCGTCCATCCATAATTGTATACCACCTACCTGTGGTGTTTTTTTTTCTTCTATCTTCTTGATACTACTAGTAGCTTACTTTAGGAGTCTGCAGTGCTGCTGACAGTGTCCAGCAGGTCCGTCATTATATAATATATACCTGTCCGGCTGCAGTAGTGATATATATATATTTTTTATATCATTATCATCCAGTCTATATTAGCAGCAGACGCAGTACGGTAGTCCACGGCTGTAGCTACCTCTGTGTCGGCAGTCGCTCGTCCATCCATAATTGTATACCACCTACCTGTTTTTTTTTTTTTTCTATCTTCTTGATACTAGTAGCTTACTTTAGGAGTCTGCAGTGCTGACAGTGTCCAGCAGGTAAGTCATTATATAATATATACCTGTCCGGCTGCAGTAGTGATATATATATATTTTATATATCATTATCATCCAGTCTATATTAGCAGCAGACGCAGTACGGTAGTCCACGGCTGTAGCTACCTCTGTGTCGGCAGTCACTCGTCCATCCATAATTGTATACCACCTACCTGTGGTGTTTTTTTTTTTTCTATCTACTTGATACTAGTAGCTTACTTTAGGAGTCTGCAGTGCTGACAGTGTCCAGCAGGTCCGTCATTATATAATATATACCTGTCCGGCTGCAGTAGTGATATATATATATTTTTTATATCATTATCATCCAGTCTATATTAGCAGCAGACGCAGTACGGTAGTCCACGGCTGTAGCTACCTCTGTGTCGGCAGTCGCTCGTCCATCCATAATTGTATACCACCTACCTGTGGTGTTTTTTTTTCTTCTATGTTCTTGATACTACTAGTAGCTTACTTTAGGAGTCTGCAGTGCTGCTGACAGTGTCCAGCAGGTCCGTCATTATATAATATATACCTGTCCGGCTGCAGTAGTGATATATATATATTTTTTATATCATTATCATCCAGTCTATATTAGCAGCAGACGCAGTACGGTAGTCCACGGCTGTAGCTACCTCTGTGTCGGCAGTCGCTCGTCCATCCATAATTGTATACCACCTACCTGTTTTGTTTTTTTTTCTATCTTCTTGATACTAGTAGCTTACTTTAGGAGTCTGCAGTGCTGACAGTGTCCAGCAGGTAAGTCATTATATAATATATACCTGTCCGGCTGCAGTAGTGATATATATATATTTTATATATCATTATCATCCAGTCTATATTAGCAGCAGACGCAGTACGGTAGTCCACGGCTGTAGCTACCTCTGTGTCGGCAGTCACTCGTCCATCCATAATTGTATACCACCTACCTGTGGTGTTTTTTTTTTTTTCTATCTACTTGATACTAGTAGCTTACTTTAGGAGTCTGCAGTGCTGACAGTGTCCAGCAGGTCCGTCATTATATAATATATACCTGTCCGGCTGCAGTAGTGATATATATATATTTTTTATATCATTATCATCCAGTCTATATTAGCAGCATACGCAGTACGGTAGTCCACGGCTGTAGCTACCTCTGTGTCGGCAGTCGCTCGTCCATCCATAATTGTATACCACCTACCTGTGGTGTTTTTTTTTTTTCTATCTTCTTGATACTAGTAGCTTACTTTAGGAGTCTGCAGTGCTGACAGTGTCCAGCAGGTCCGTCATTATATAATATATACCTGTCCGGCTGCAGTAGTGATATATATATATTTTTTATATCATTATCATCCAGTCTATATTAGCAGCAGACGCAGTACGGTAGTCCACGGCTGTAGCTACCTCTGTGTCGGCAGTCGCTCGTCCATCCATAATTGTATACCACCTACCTGTGGTGTTTTTTTTTTTTTCTATCTTCTTGATACTAGTAGCTTACTTTAGGAGTCTGCAGTGCTGACAGTGTCCAGCAGGTCCGTCATTATATAATATATACCTGTCCGGCTGCAGTAGTGATATATATATATTTTTTATATCATTATCATCCAGTCTATATTAGCAGCAGACGCAGTACGGTAGTCCACGGCTGTAGCTACCTCTGTGTCGGCAGTCGCTCGTCCATCCATAATTGTATACCACCTACCTGTGGTGTTTTTTTTTCTTTCTATCTTCTTGATACTAGTAGCTTACTTTAGGAGTCTGCAGTGCTGACAGTGTCCAGCAGGTCCGTCATTATATAATATATACCTGTCCGGCTGCAGTAGTGATATATATATATTTTTTATATCATTACCATCCAGTCTATATCAGCAGCAGACGCAGTACGGTAGTCCACGGCTGTAGCTACCTCTGTGTCGGCAGTCGCTCGTCCATCCATAATTGTATACCACCTACCTGTGGTGGGTTTTTTGTTTTTTTCTATCTTCTTGATACTAGTAGCTTACTTTAGGAGTCTGCAGTGCTGACAGTGTCCAGCAGGTCCGTCATTATATAATATATACCTGTCCGGCTGCAGTAGTGATATATATATATTTTTTATATCATTATCATCCAGTCTATATTAGCAGCAGACGCAGTACGGTAATCCACGGCTGTAGCTACCTCTGTGTCGGCAGTCGCTCGTCCATCCATAAGTATACTAGTATCCATCCATCTCCATTGTTTACCTGAGGTGCCTTTTAGTTGTGCCTATTAAAATATGGAGAACAAAAATGTTGAGGTTCCAAAAATAGGGAAAGATCAAGATCGACTTCCACCTCGTGCTGAAGCTGCTGCCACTAGTCATGGCCGAGACGATGAAATGCCAGCAACGTCGTCTGCCAAGGCCGATGCCCAATGTCATAGTACAGAGCATGTAAAATCCAAAACACCAAATATCAGTAAAAAAGGACTCAAAAATCTAAAATAAAATTGTCAGAGGAGAAGCATAAACTTGCCAATATACCATTTACCACACGGAGTGGCAAGGAACGGCTGAGGCCCTGGCCTATGTTCATGGCTAGTTGTTCAGCTTCACATGAGGATGGAAGCACTCAGCCTCTCGCTAGAAAAATGAGAAGACTCAAGCTGGCCAAAGCACAGCAAAGAACTGTGCGTTCTTCGAAATCACAAATCCACAAGGAGAGTCCAATTGTGTCGTTTGCGATGCCTGACCTTCCCAACACTGGACGTGAAGAGCATGCGCCTTCCACCATTTGCACGCCCCCTGCAAGTGCTGGAAGGAGCACCCGCAGTCCAGTTCCTGATAGTCAGATTGAAGATGTCAGTGTTGAAGTACACCAGGATGAGGAGGATATGGGTGTTGCTGGCGCTGGGGAGGAAATTGACCAGGAGGAATCTGATGGTGAGGTGGTTTGTTTAAGTCAGGCACCCGGGGAGACACCTGTTGTCCGTGGGAGGAATAGGGCCATTGACATGCCTGGTGAAAATACCAAAAAAATCAGCTCTTCGGTGTGGAAGTATTTCAACAGAAATGCGGACAACATTTGTCAAGCCGTGTGTTGCCTTTGTCAAGCTGTAATAAGTAGGGGTAAGGACGTTAACCACCTCGGAACATCCTTCCTTATACGTCACCTGCAGCGCATTCATCATAAGTCAGTGACAAGTTCAAAAACTTTGGGCGACAGCGGAAGCAGTCCACTGACCAGTAAATCCCTTCCTCTTGTAACCAAGAGACTCGTTGGAGGTACTGTGTTCCCAATACCAAATACCATCTAGGTTCCATTTCTCTAGGCAGGCGATACCGAAAATGTACACAGACCTCAGAAAAAGACTCACCAGTGTCCTAAAAAATGCAGTTGTACCCAATGTCCACTTAACCACGGACATGTGGACAAGTGGAGCAGGGCAGGCTCAGGACTATATGACTGTGACAGCCCACTGGGTAGATGTATGGACTCCCGCCGCAAGAACAGCAGCGGCGGCACCAGTAGCAGCATCTCGCAAACGCCAACTCTTTCCTAGGCAGGCTACGCTTTGTATCACCGCTTTCCAGAATACGCACACAGCTAAAAACCTCTTACGGCAACTGAGGAAGATCATCGCAGAATGGCTTACCCCAATTGGACTCTCCTGTGGATTTGTGGCATCGGACAACGCCAGCAATATTGTGTGTGCATTAAATCTGGGCAAATTCCAGCACGTCCCATGTTTTGCACATACCTTGAATTTGGTGGTGCAGAATTATTTAAAAAACGAGAGGGGCGTGCAAGAGATGCTGTCGGTGGCCAGAAGAATTGCGGGACACTTTCGGCGTACAGGCACCACGTACAGAAGACTGGAGCACCACCAAAAACGCCTGAACCTGCCCTGCCATCATCTGAAGCAAGAAGTGGTAACGAGGTGGAATTCAACCCTCTATATGCTTCAGAGGTTGGAGGAGCAGCAAAAGGCCATTCAAGCCTATACAACTGAGCACGATATAGGAGGTGGAATGCACCTGTCTCAAGCGCAGTGGAGAATGATTTCAACGTTGTGCAAGGTTCTGCAACCTTTTGAACTTGCCACACGTGAAGTCAGTTCAGACACTGCCAGCCTGAGTCAGGTCATTCCCCTCATCAGGCTTTTGCAGAAGAAGCTGGAGACATTGAAGGAGGAGCTAACACAGAGCGATTCCGCTAGGCATGTAGGACTTGTGGATGGAGCCCTTAATTCGCTTAACAAGGATTCACGGGTGGTCAATCTGTTGAAATCAGAGCACTACATTTTGGCCACCGTGCTCGATCCTAGATTTAAAACCTACCTTGGATCTCTCTTTCCGGCAGACACAAGTCTGCTGGGGTTCAAAGAACTGCTGGTGACAAAATTGTCAAGTCAAGCGGAACGCGACCTGTCAACATCTCCTCCTTCACATTCTCCCGCAACTGGGGGTGCGAGGAAAAGGCTCAGAATTCCGAGCCCACCCGCTGGCGGTGATGCAGGGCAGTCTGGAGCGACTGCTGATGCTGACATCTGGTCCGGACTGAAGGACCTGACAACGATTACGGACATGTCGTCTACTGTCACTGCATATGATTCTCTCCCCATTGAAAGAATGGTGGAGGATTATATGAGTGACCGCATCCAAGTAGGCACGTCAGACAGTCCGTACTTATACTGGCAGGAAAAAGAGGCAATTTGGAGGCCCTTGCACAAACTGGCTTTATTCTACCTAAGTTGCCCTCCCACAAGTGTGTACTCCGAAAGAGTGTTTAGTGCCGCCGCTCACCTTGTCAGCAATCGGCGTACGAGGTTACATCCAGAAAATGTGGAGAAGATGATGTTCATTAAAATGAATTATAATCAATTCCTCCGTGGAGACATTCACCAGCAGCAATTGCCTCCACAAAGTACACAGGGAGCTGAGATGGTGGATTCCAGTGGGGACGAATTGATAATCTGTGAGGAGGGGGATGTACACGGTGATATATCGGAGGATGATGATGAGGTGGACATCTTGCCTCTATAGAGCCAGTTTGTGCAAGGAGAGATTAATTGCTTCTTTTTTGGTGGGGGTCCAAACCAACCCGTCATTTCAGTCACAGTCGTGTGGTAGACCCTGTCACTGAAATGATGGGTTGGTTAAAGTGTGCATGTCCTGTTTATACAACATAAGGGTGGGTGGGAGGGCCCAAGGACAATTCCATCTTGCACCTCTTTTTTCTTTCATTTTTCTTTGCGTCATGTGCTGTTTGGGGGGTGTTTTTTGGAGGGGCCATCCTGCGTGACACTGCAGTGCCACTCCTAGATGGGCCAGGTGTTTGTGTCGGCCACTAGGGTCGCTTAGCTTAGTCACACAGCTACCTCATTGCGCCTCTTTTTTTTCTTCTTTGCGTCATGTGCTGTTTGGGGACTAGTTTTTTGGAAGGGCCATCCTGCGTGACACTGCAGTGCCACTCCTAGATGGGCCAGGTGTTTGTGTCGGACACTTGGGTCGCTTATCTTAGTCACACAGCTACCTCATTGCGCCTCTTTTTTTTCTTCTTTGCGTCATGTGCTGTTTGGGGAGTGTTTTTTGGAAGGGCCATCCTGCGTGACACTGCAGTGCCACTCCTAGATGGGCCAGGTGTTTGTGTCGGCCACTTGGGTCGCTTATCTTACTCACACAGCTACCTAATTGCGCCTCTTTTTTTCTTTGCGTCATGTGCTGTTTGGGGAGTCTTTTTTGGAAGGGCCATCCTGCCTGACACTGCAGTGCCACTCCTAGATGGGCCAGGTGTTTGTGTCGGCCACTTGGGTCGCTTATCTTACTCACACAGCTACCTAATTGCGCCTCTTTTTTTCTTTGCGTCATGTGCTGTTTGGGGAGTGTTTTTTGGAAGGGCCATCCTGCGTGACACTGCAGTGCTACTCCTAGATGGGCCAGGTGTTTGTGTCGGCCACTTGGGTCGCTTATCTTACTCACACAGCTACCTAATTGCGCCTCTTTTTTTCTTTGCGTCATGTGCTGTTTGGGAAGTGTTTTTTGGAAGGGCCATCCTGCGTGACACTGCAGTGCCACTCCTAGATGGGCCAGGTGTTTGTGTCGGCCACTTGGGTCGCTTATCTTACTCACACAGCTACCTAATTGCGCCTCTTTTTTTCTTTGCGTCATGTGCTGTTTGGGGAGTGTTTTTTGGAAGGGCCATCCTGCGTGACACTGCAGTGCCACTCCTAGATGGGCCAGGTGTTTGTGTCGGCCACTTGTGTCGCTTATCTTACTCACACAGCTACCTCATTGCGCCTCTTTTTTTCTTTGCGTCATGTGCTGTTTGGGGAGTGTTTTTTGGAAGGGCCATCCTGCGTGACACTGCAGTGCCACTCCTAGATGGGCCAGGTGTTTGTGTCGGCCACTTGGGTCGCTTATCTTAGTCACACAGCTACCTCATTGCACCTCTTTTTTTTCTTCTTTGCGTCATGTGCTGTTTGGGGAGTGTTTTTTGGAAGGGCCATCCTGCGTGACACTGCAGTGCCACTCCTAGATGGGCCAGGTGTTTGTGTCGGCCACTTGGGTCGCTTATCTTACTCACACAGCTACCTAATTGCGCCTCTTTTTTTCTTTGCGTCATGTGCTGTTTGGGGAGTGTTTTTTGGAAGGGCCATCCTGCGTGACACTGCAGTGCCACTCCTAGATGGGCCAGGTGTTTGTGTCGGCCACTTGGGTCGCTTATCTTAGTCACACAGCTACCTCATTGCACCTCTTTTTTTCTTCTTTGCGTCATGTGCTGTTTGGGGAGTGTTTTTTGGAAGGGCCATCCTGCGTGACACTGCAGTGCCACTCCTAGATGGGCCAGGTGTTTGTGTCGGCCACTAGGGTCGCTTAGCTTAGTCACACAGCTACCTCATTGCGCCTCTTTTTTTTCTTCTTTGCGTCATGTGCTGTTTGGGGACTAGTTTTTTGAAGGGCCATCCTGCGTGACACTGCAGTGCCACTCCTAGATGGGCCAGGTGTTTGTGTCGGCCACTTGGGTCGCTTATCTTAGTCACACAGCTACCTCATTGCGCCTCTTTTTTTTCTTCTTTGCGTCATGTGCTGTTTGGGGAGTGTTTTTTGGAAGGGCCATCCTGCGTGACACTGCAGTGCCACTCCTAGATGGGCCAGGTGTTTGTGTCGGCCACTTGGGTCGCTTATCTTACTCACACAGCTACCTAATTGTGCCTCTTTTTTTCTTTGCGTCATGTGCTGTTTGGGGAGTGTTTTTTGGAAGGGCCATCCTGCGTGACACTGCAGTGCCACTCCTAGATGGGCCAGGTGTTTGTGTCGGCCACTTGGGTCGCTTATCTTACTCACACAGCTACCTAATTGCGCCTCTTTTTTTCTTTGCGTCATGTGCTGTTTGGGAAGTGTTTTTTGGAAGGGCCATCCTGCGTGACACTGCAGTGCCACTCCTAGATGGGCCAGGTGTTTGTGTCGGCCACTTGGGTCGCTTATCTTACTCACACAGCTACCTAATTGCGCCTCTTTTTTTCTTTGCGTCATGTGCTGTTTGAGGAGTGTTTTTTGGAAGGGCCATCCTGCGTGACACTGCAGTGCCACTCCTAGATGGGCCAGGTGTTTGTGTCGGCCACTTGTGTCGCTTATCTTACTCACACAGCTACCTCATTGCGCCTCTTTTTTTCTTTGCGTCATGTGCTGTTTGGGGAGTGTTTTTTGGAAGGGCCATCCTGCGTGACACTGCAGTGCCACTCCTAGATGGGCCAGGTGTTTGTGTCGGCCACTTGGGTCGCTTATCTTAGTCACACAGCTACCTCATTGCGCCTCTTTTTTTTCTTCTTTGCGTCATGTGCTGTTTGGGGAGTGTTTTTTGGAAGGGCCATCCTGCGTGACACTGCAGTGCCACTCCTAGATGGGCCAGGTGTTTGTGTCGGCCACTTGGGTCGCTTATCTTACTCACACAGCTACCTAATTGCGCCTCTTTTTTTCTTTGCGTCATGTGCTGTTTGGGGAGTGTTTTTTGGAAGGGCCATCCTGCGTGACACTGCAGTGCCACTCCTAGATGGGCCAGGTGTTTGTGTCGGCCACTTGGGTCGCTTATCTTAGTCACACAGCTACCTCATTGCACCTCTTTTTTTCTTCTTTGCGTCATGTGCTGTTTGGGGAGTGTTTTTTGGAAGGGCCATCCTGCGTGACACTGCAGTGCCACTCCTAGATGGGCCAGGTGTTTGTGTCGGCCACTTGGGTCGCTTATCTTACTCACACAGCTACCTCATTGCGCCTCTTTTTTTTCTTCTTTGCGTCATGTGCTGTTTGGGGAGTGTTTTTTGGAAGGGCCATCCTGCGTGACACTGCAGTGCCACTCCTAGATGGGCCAGGTGTTTGTGTCGGCCACTTGGGTCGCTTATCTTACTCACACAGCTACCTCATTGCGCCTCTTTTTTTCTTTGCGTCATGTGCTTTTTGGGGAGTGTTTTTTGGAAGGGCCATCCTGCGTGACACTGCAGTGACACTCCTAGATGGGCCAGGTGTTTGTGTCGGCCACTTGGGTCGCTGAGCTTAGTCATCCAGCGACCTCGGTGCAAATTTTAGGACTAAAAATAATATTGTGAGGTGTGAGGTGTTCAGAATAGACTGAAAATGAGTGGAAATAATGGTTATTGAGGTTAATAATACTTTGGGATCAAAATGACCCCCAAATTCTATGATTTAAGCTGTTTTTTAGGGTTTTTTGGAAAAAAAAAAAACGAATCCAAAACACACCCGAATCCGACAAAAAAAATTCGGTGAGGTTTTCCCAAAACGCGTTCGAACCCAAAACACGGCCGCGGAACCGAACCCAAAACCAAAACACAAAACCCGAAAAATTTCCGGTGCTCATCACTAGTGTCTGGGCGAACGCTGGGAGTGTTTGTGACGTCAAACCAGGAACGAAACTGACTGAACTGATCGCAGTTGCCGAGTAAGTGTGGAGCTACTCAGAAACTGCTAAGAAGTGTCTATTCGCAAATCTGCTAATCTTTCGTTCGCAATTTTACTATGCTAAGATTCACTCCCAGTAGGCGGCGGCTTAGCGTGTGCAAAGCTGCTAAAAGCAGCTTGCGAGCGAACAACTCGGAATGAGGGCCATGGTTTTGCCCAATTGCTAACAAACTTGATGCTGCAATCATCTCAGAATTAGGCCCACTATTCTATTAACAAATGTGGTATATAGTCTAGTTCTTCTTAATCTTACTCAAATCCCCCCACCCTCAATAGATCGATATTTCTTTTTAAATTTAATAATCTATATATATAAATGGAAAGCCCTCACTCTCTCACTGATTCACCACGAATAATTCTCTTACTTCTCGATATGTTAGGAAGATGAAATGTAACATATGTATTCTTCAGGTGGGAAATAGGAAAACTACGTAATTAGAATTTTAATAAACCTCCCCTAAGAGGATGTAAAGGGGGTTGACATAATGACATCATTACCGATGTGTTGCTTGCTTTGAGATAACGATAATGCCCAAATACACAATCAGATCAAAATTTGGATTGCACCTCCAGTGTCTAGAATTTAATAAACTACAAAAATGGTCCTGTTACTTTTATCGTATCTACTACGGGTGCTCCTCGTGTAACGCAAGGAACCATGGATTAAAATTGACTTACATTAAGACGTCTCAAAGTTACAGCTCTATAGATTTACTAGATTTATAGCACTCATTTATATTTACAACCGTGAAAATCAGAAACTCCCGTGCGAAGAACGAGTAGAACAGCTAGTACTAAGTAAACATTATTTCATTTAAATATCATGAGCAAAGAGAATGAATGTACATTTTTTCACTTCCAACAAGTAATAAAACATAGGCCCTCATTCCGAGTTGTTCGCTCGTTAGTTTTTTTCGCAACGGAGCGATTAGTCGCAAACTGCGCATGCATTGCGCAGTGCGTCTGCGCCAAGTAAATTTGCAAAAAGTTTGGTATTTTACTCACGGCTTAACGAAGAAATGTCATCGTTCTGGTGATCAGAGTGTGATTGACAGGAAGTGGGTGTTTCTGGGCGGAAACTGGCCGTGTTATGGGTGTGTGCGAAAAAACGCTGCCGTTTCTGGAAAAAACGCGGGAGTGTCTGAAGAAACGGGGGAGTGTCTGGGCGAACGCTGGGTGTGTTTGTGACGTCAAACCAGGAACGAAACTGACTGAACTGATCGCAGTGGCAGAGTAAGTCTCGAGCTACTCAGAAACTGCAAAGAAATTTATTTTCGCAATTCTGCGATTCTTTCGTTCGCAATTCTGCAAAGCTAAGATTCACTCCCAGTAGGCGGCGGCTTAGCGTGTGCAAAGCTGCTAAAAGCAGCTAGCGAGCGAACAACTCGGAATGAGGGCCATAGTGTAGCCGATTATATTTTGTTAGTGTGGCAGAAAATTTATTAATGCAGCACAATATAACAGATTTCATTTACTCTTCAATAATGTCCTTGATCTGCATGTACTGTAATTAATTCTATATAGATTGTCTGGCATTATATACATGTCAACAGATACATAGTAATATAAACAGTTCTATTCTCTCATTGCAATTTAACAGATTATCTTGCCTACTCAGCAGAGCCGGATTAAGTCGCTGGGGGGCCCGGGGTACTTAAAACAGTGCGGCCCCTATTCAAGAGAGGAGGAGGAGGACGGGGGGGGGGGGGGGGTGTCACTCACATACCATCCAGTGAACGAACTGCGCTCCCATCCCCGCCAACCGCACAGACAGCAGAGCGACGGCTCAGCTCTCCAATCATGTATGAATGAAGCAGCCTGCCGCTCAGCCATTGAGGCAGCCTACTTCACTCATACGTTATTGGATAGCTGAGCCGTCGCTCAGCTGTCCTGTTTGTACGGCCGCCGCTGCAGTGTGCGGACGGGAGCACAACACCACAGATCGGATCGGAAGAGAGATCCGATCTGTGATGTGGCAGGGGGCCCTTTTGGGAAGGGGGGCCCTGGGGTACGTATCCCCGGGACCCCCCCCTTAATCCGGCTCTGCTACTCAGGGGCGTCTCCAGAGAGGAGGTGACCCATGTGCAGACTCCGTGTGTGGGCCCTCTCCTCTCCCGTAGCCGTCGCGCCGCTGCTAGCGCTCTGAGCGCTGTAGACTCTGGCACAGTGCCAGAGTCTACAGCGCATGCACAGGACTCTGAAAAGTGGCCGCCGTGTCATTCGGTCAACCGCTGACCGCAAAGTTCCCACCATTGGATACAATGGAGCGCATAGGCGCTACATTGTATCTCTGCCGTGTGCTGCCTGACAGACACTACAGGAGCACACAGCCAATCAGGAGAGTGCCACAACGTGGCGCTCCCTGATTGGCTGAAGGGACCCTCTTTGACAGGAGTCAGGGGGGGTCCTGGCAGTCGGGAAAGGGGTCCCATGTGTAAACATGGGACCTCCTTCAGTGCGTGGTCGGGTTTCCGTTTTATTATTTTGCCAAAAACGTGGATTATACAAAGGTCTGATTCTACGCTGGATTATGTGAGTATAATTTTTTTCACAGGTACCCCAAGGATTCTACAGGGACAAGAGGACAGAGCCTCGTGTGAACATAGGTAAGTATGTATGTTTGGAGGTGTGCATGTATGTAATAAAATTATACTTTCACGGTGTGTGTCCTGTTTTTTTGGGGGTATTTTTTTAGTAGTAGTACTACAGGTACCAGCGGGCCCGGTTTTCCACCGCATGCTGGTACTTGTGGTTCTCCAAGTACCAGCTTGCGGGGGAGGCTTGCTGGGACTTGTAGTACTGCTACTAAAAACAATATTCACATTTTTTCACAAGGCTATCAGCCCCCCATCCGCTGCCCTTGGATGGGGGGGACAGCCTCGGTTTCACCCCTGGCCCTTGGATGGCTGGAGGGGGGGGACCTCTTGATTTAAGGGGTTCCCACTCCTCCAGGGTAGCCCGGCCAGGGGTGACTAGTTGGGTATGTAATGCCAGGGCCGCAGGGACCACTATAAAAGTGTCCCCCGGCTGTGGCATTATGTACCTGGCTAGTGGAGCCCGGTGCCGGTTTAAAAAATACGGGGGACCCTTACGCTTTTTGTCCCCCGTATTTTTGGAACCAGGACCAGGCGCAGAGCCCGGTGCTGGTTGATTAAATATGGGGGAACTCCTGTCATTTTTTCCCCCATATTTTATCAACCAGGACCGGCTCAAAGAGCCCGAGGCTGGTTATGCTTAGGAGGGGGGACCCCACGCAATTTTTTTTTCAGTTTTTACACTAAACAGACACTTTCCCATAGATAACCATACACAGATCTCACTGATCCGTGCATAGTTCTCCAAACTCGACTGGAAAAAGCAGGTCTATTTTTTTGCAGATTTTTTTAACGAATCGAAAAAAAATAGACCCGCACTTGAGCACTCAGAGACTAACACCCAAATACGAATGAATAGTGAATGCCCGTATTGTATGAAATAACATCCGCGTTTGACCGATGGTCTATTCATTCGTATTTCGGAAAGTTGTCATTCAAACCATTAAGAATAGACCAGACACTGCCGAGATTGGTGCTTAGTGAATTCCCGGATTGGGACTTAGAAAAAAAAACACAAATAGGCCAAACTCGGATTTTTAGTAAATACTGACCCTGTTGTCCAGATTTGTGGAGAAATAATTCCACACTGAAGAGATGGCTTTTTGGTAGTTTGCCCAGGCATCACAATGGGCTTCTTCATCCCACGGACAACAGGTGTCTCCCCTGGTGCCTGACTTAAACAAACCACATCACCATCAGAATCCTCATTGTCAACTTTCTCCTCAGCGCCAGCAACACCCATATCCTCATCCTGGTGTACTTCAACAGTGACATCTTCAATTTGAATATCAGGAACTGGACTGTTGGTACTCCTTCCAGCACTTGCAGGGGGCGTTCAAATGGTGGAAGGAGCCACCTCTTCCTGTCCAGTGTTGGGAAGCTCAGGCATCGCAACCGCCAACACACTTGGACTCTCCTTGGGGATTTGTGATACCATCTCAGAACGCACAGTTCTTTTCGGTGCTCTTTCCAGCTTAACTCTTATTTTTTCTAGCGGGAGGATGAGGGCTTCCATCGTCATGTGAAGCCATGAACATAGGCCAGGGCCTCAGCCATTCCTTGCCACTCTGTGTCGTAAATGGCATATTGGCAAGTTTTCGTTTCTCTTCAGACGATTTAAATTTCTTTTTTTGGTTCTTTTTACTGAACTTTGGCTTTTTGGATTTTACATGCCCTCTACTATCACATTGGGCATCGGCCTTGGCAGACGACGTTGATGGCATTTCATCGTCTATGTCATGGCTAGTGGCAGCAGCTTCAGCACTAGGAGTAAGTGGTTCTTCTTGATCTTTCCCTATTTTATCCTCAAAATTTTTGTTCTCAATTATTTTTTGGGAGTTATATGAGATAATATGCGGCACAGGAATGACGGGAATAACTGATGGACAGGACACTACCACTGGTCTGATGCAGCACAACACAAAAACACTGTAAGGGACTTGTGGTTGTTGTTGTTATAATTATTATACGGCAGCAGTGGACATATAGCAGCAGCGTATATCGTCACTGGAATGACTGATGAACAGGACACTACCACTGGTCTGATGCAGCACAACACAGCACCACTTTGTACAGCTACACTGGATATATGGCAGCAGAGGACACCAACACTGTGACTACACTGGACTGGACTGAGCAGCACAACACAGCACAAGACTCGCCACCCTACTTTCCCGCCCCCACACAGACACTGAGGACACGTCCTCTCAATACACTCTCCGAGACTGGAGTGAAAATGGCCGCGACGCGCGGCTCCTTATATGGAATCCAAATCCTGCGAGAATCCGACAGTGGGATGATGACGTTTTGCTGCGTTCGGGTTTCCAAGTCAGGTGGGAAAACCCGAGCCAGGCTCAGAACCGAACTCGGAAGGCAAAGTCCGGTAGGGTTCAGTTCTCTGAGAACCGAACCCGCTCATATCTAGTTAGAATTGGTATTTGTGACTATATAATTGTCACCGTTGTTATAGTTGAAGATTGTTTTAGTCTAGTTGATTGTTTTTTTATCTCTACCATTCCTATGGGTGTACTAAGATATCCTGGCTGTCGGGATCCCTGCGCCCAGCATACTGGTGCCAGGATCCCTGCCGGCAGTGGGGCGAGTGCAAAAGAGCCCCTTGCGGGTACGCCACACATGCCACGCTATTTATTCTTCCTCGAGGGGTGTCATGGACACCCCAAGAGGGAGAATAGTTGTCAGCATCCCAACGCTGGTATGCTGAGCGCCTGGAACCCGACAGCTGGGATATCGAATACTTCCCCTTCCTATAGAGGCACCCTCTACATGCTGGGCTGGGGTGTAGGAGCTTTTAAAAAAAAAAAAAAATTGTAAATAGCACCAGTCCCGTGAAATATGGATTGGTACAAAGTTTGGGGTGCAAACATTTTTGGACCACTTACTGTATATTCTGTATATTCTTTACATTCAACATGCAAAATAGAAAACAATGGAACAATCACTTTCAATAACGGCTTAAAAAAAACCATTGTTATCTAAGTAAACTCTTTTCAACAGACTCTTGACAGATTTCATGTTTTTTATCTATAGTATACTGTAAGAAAGGCACCAAGTGGTTTTAATAATATATCACAGTATGTCCTTAGACAGCTCCGGGAACAATGATTCATATACAGTAGTATCTATCATGTACTGTATTTTGAAAGTGATATTATACATAAACTTTCATAAGCTTAAATACAGTATTACTAAAATAGTCACATAATGAGAACCGACTGTGTTTTGTGATCTGCAAATGTGTTATCCCCTACATTCGATGATTTTGATCTTTCTAATGAGAGTATACATGAAATGCATGGAAAACTAGAACTCATTTTACACCTGTATTTCATTTTCAACAGTTACTATATTAAATAAACTGCTGTGCTCATGAACAAAAAATCAATAAAATTCATTTAACTCCTGCTACCCACATCCTTGAGATTACTTTTCCATATATAGGACATGGCTAAATAAGTAATTATCAAAAAGAGAAAAGTAACCCATTATCCAGAAAGTTTACAAAATCAGAAAGCAGAAAAGTAAATCATTGATGCCATTCAAACAATAGAATGACCCAGAGAATGCCTTGGACAGTACCCATGGAAAGCCTGGGTCTGTTGTAAATGGAATATAGAAGCCATGGGTCTCCAAATGCCTAACTACACCAGTATCCAGTAGAGATGAGCGGGTTCGGTTTCTCTGAATCCGAACCCGCCAGAACTTCATGTTTTTTTTCACGGGTCCGAGCGACTCGGATCTTCCCGCCTTGCTCGGTTAACCCGAGCGCGCCCGAACGTCATCATGACGCTGTCGGATTCTCGCGAGGCTCGGATTCTATCGCGAGACTCGGATTCTATATAAGGAGCCGCGCGTCGCCGCCATTTTCACACGTGCATTGAGATTGATAGGGAGAGGACGTGGCTGGCGTCCTCTCCATTTAGATTATAAGAGACTGAGAGAGATTTACTGGAGCTGACTAGGAGGAGTACTGTTACTGTAGAAGTGTAGAGACTGAGTGGAGAGAGTTTACTAGTGAGGACAGTGCAGTTTACTTTATAATCCGTTCTCTGCCTGAAAAAAGCGATACACAGCACACAGTGACTCAGTCACATACCATATCTGTGTGCACTGCTCAGGCTCAGGCCAGTGTGCTGCATCATCTATTATCTATATATAATATTATATATATCTGTCTGACTGCTCAGCTCACACAGCTTATAATTGTGGGGGAGACTGGGGAGCACTACTAGGTTATAGCAGGAGCCAGGAGTACATAATATATTATATAGTGAGTGACCACCAGACACACAGTGCAGTTTATTTAATATATCCGTTCTCTGCCTGAAAAAAGCGATACACACAGTGACTCAGTCAGTCACATACCATATCTGTGTGCACTGCTCAGGCTCAGGCCAGTGTGCTGCATCATCTATATATATTATATATCTGTCTGACTGCTCAGCTCACACAGCTTATAATTGTGGGGGAGAATGGGGAGCACTACTGCAGTGCCAGTTATAGGTTATAGCAGGAGCCAGGAGTACATAATATTATATTAAAATTAAACAGTGCACACTTTTGCTGCAGGAGTGCCACTGCCAGTGTGACTAGTGACCAGTGACCTGACCACCAGTATATATAATATTAGTAGTATACTATCTCTTTATCAACCAGTCTATATTAGCAGCAGACACAGTACAGTGCGGTAGTTCACGGCTGTGGCTACCTCTGTGTCGGCACTCGGCAGCCCGTCCATAATTGTATATACCACCTAACCGTGGTTTTTTTTTCTTTCTTTATACATACATACTAGTTACGAGTATACTATCTCTTTATCAACCAGTCTATATATTAGCAGCAGACACAGTACAGTGCGGTAGTTCACGGCTGTGGCTACCTCTGTGTCGGCACTCGGCAGCCCGTCCATAATTGTATATACCACCTAACCGTGTTTTTTTTTCTTTCTTTATACATACATACTAGTTACGAGTATACTATCTCTTTATCAACCAGTCTATATTAGCAGCAGACACAGTACAGTGCGGTAGTTCACGGCTGTGGCTACCTCTGTGTCGGCACTCGGCAGCCCGTCTATAATTGTATATACCACCTAACCGTGGATTTTTTTTCTTTCTTTATACATACATACTAGTTACGAGTATACTATCTCTTTATCAACCAGTCTATATATTAGCAGCAGACACAGTACAGTGCGGTAGTTCACGGCTGTGGCTACCTCTGTGTCGGCACTCGGCAGCCCGTCCATAATTGTATATACCACCTAACCGTGGTTTTTTTTTCTTTCTTTATACATACATACTAGTTACGAGTATACTATCTCTTTATCAACCAGTCTATATATTAGCAGCAGACACAGTACAGTGCGGTAGTTCACGGCTGTGGCTACCTCTGTGTCGGCACTCGGCAGCCCGTCCATAATTGTATATACCACCTAACCGTGGTTTTTTTTTCTTTCTTTATAGTCATACTAGTTACGAGTATACTATCTCTTTATCAACCAGTCTATATTAGCAGCAGACACAGTACAGTGCGGTAGTTCACGGCTGTGGCTACCTCTGTGTCGGCACTCGGCAGCCCGTCCATAATTGTATATACCACCTAACCGTGGTTTTTTTTTCTTTCTTTATACATACATACTAGTTACGAGTATACTATCTCTTTATCAACCAGTCTATATTAGCAGCAGACACAGTACAGTGCGGTAGTTCACGGCTGTGGCTACCTCTGTGTCGGCACTCGGCAGCCCGTCCATAATTGTATATACCACCTAACCGTGTTTTTTTTTTCTTTCTTTATACATACATACTAGTTACGAGTATACTATCTCTTTATCAACCAGTCTATATATTAGCAGCAGACACAGTACAGTGCGGTAGTTCACGGCTGTGGCTACCTCTGTGTCGGCACTCGGCAGCCCGTCCATAATTGTATATACCACCTAACCGTGGTTTTTTTTTCTTTCTTTATACATACATACTAGTTACGAGTATACTATCTCTTTATCAACCAGTCTATATATTAGCAGCAGACACAGTACAGTGCGGTAGTTCACGGCTGTGGCTACCTCTGTGTCGGCACTCGGCAGCCCGTCCATAATTGTATATACCACCTAACCGTGGTTTTTTTTTCTTTCTTTATACATACATACTAGTTACGAGTATACTATCTCTTTATCAACCAGTCTATATATTAGCAGCAGACACAGTACAGTGCGGTAGTTCACGGCTGTGGCTACCTCTGTGTCGGCACTCGGCAGCCCGTCCATAATTGTATACTAGTATCCAATCCATCCATCTCCATTGTTTACCTGAGGTGCCTTTTAGTTGTGCCTATTAAAATATGGAGAACAAAAATGTTGAGGTTCCAAAATTAGGGAAAGATCAAGATCCACTTCCACCTCGTGCTGAAGCTGCTGCCACTAGTCATGGCCGAGACGATGAAATGCCAGCAACGTCGTCTGCCAAGGCCGATGCCCAATGTCATAGTACAGAGCATGTCAAATCCAAAACACCAAATATCAGTAAAAAAAGGACTCCAAAACCTAAAATAAAATTGTCGGAGGAGAAGCGTAAACTTGCCAATATGCCATTTACCACACGGAGTGGCAAGGAACGGCTGAGGCCCTGGCCTATGTTCATGGCTAGTGGTTCAGCTTCACATGAGGATGGAAGCACTCAGCCTCTCGCTAGAAAAATGAAAAGACTCAAGCTGGCAAAAGCAGCACAGCAAAGAACTGTGCATTCTTCGAAATCCCAAATCCACAAGGAGAGTCCAATTGTGTCGGTTGCGATGCCTGACCTTCCCAACACTGGACGTGAAGAGCATGCGCCTTCCACCATTTGCACGCCCCCTGCAAGTGCTGGAAGGAGCACCCGCAGTCAAGTTCCTGATAGTCAGATTGAAGATGTCAGTGTTGAAGTACACCAGGATGAGGAGGATATGGGTGTTGCTGGCGCTGGGGAGGAAATTGACCAGGAGGATTCTGATGGTGAGGTGGTTTGTTTAAGTCAGGCACCCGGGGAGACACCTGTTGTCCGTGGGAGGAATATGGCCGTTGACATGCCAGGTGAAAATACCAAAAAAATCAGCTCTTCGGTGTGGAGGTATTTCACCAGAAATGCGGACAACAGGTGTCAAGCCGTGTGTTCCCTTTGTCAAGCTGTAATAAGTAGGGGTAAGGACGTTAACCACCTCGGAACATCCTCCCTTATACGTCACCTGCAGCGCATTCATAATAAGTCAGTGACAAGTTCAAAAACTTTGGGTGACAGCGGAAGCAGTCCACTGACCAGTAAATCCCTTCCTCTTGTAACCAAGCTCACGCAAACCACCCCACCAACTCCCTCAGTGTCAATTTCCTCCTTCCCCAGGAATGCCAATAGTCCTGCAGGCCATGTCACTGGCAATTCTGACGAGTCCTCTCCTGCCTGGGATTCCTCCGATGCATCCTTGCGTGTAACGCCTACTGCTGCTGGCGCTGCTGTTGTTGCCGCTGGGAGTCGATGGTCATCCCAGAGGGGAAGTCGTAAGCCCACTTGTACTACTTCCAGTAAGCAATTGACTGTTCAACAGTCCTTTGCGAGGAAGATGAAATATCACAGCAGTCATCCTACTGCAAAGCGGATAACTGAGGCCTTGACAACTATGTTGGTGTTAGACGTGCGTCCGGTATCCGCCGTTAGTTCACAGGGAACTAGACAATTTATTGAGGCAGTGTGCCCCCGTTACCAAATACCATCTAGGTTCCCACTTCTCTAGGCAGGCGATACCGAGAATGTACACGGACGTCAGAAAAGACTCACCAGTGTCCTAAAAAATGCAGTTGTACCCAATGTCCACTTAACCACGGACATGTGGACAAGTGGAGCAGGGCAGGGTCAGGACTATATGACTGTGACAGCCCACTGGTAGATGTATGGACTCCCGCCGCAAGAACAGCAGCGGCGGCACCAGTAGCAGCATCTCGCAAACGCCAACTCTTTCCTAGGCAGGCTACGCTTTGTATCACCGCTTTCCAGAATACGCACACAGCTGAAAACCTCTTACGGCAACTGAGGAAGATCATCGCGGAATGGCTTACCCCAATTGGACTCTCCTGTGGATTTGTGGCATCGGACAACGCCAGCAATATTGTGTGTGCATTAAATATGGGCAAATTCCAGCACGTCCCATGTTTTGCACATACCTTGAATTTGGTGGTGCAGAATTTTTTAAAAAACGACAGGGGCGTGCAAGAGATGCTGTCGGTGGCCAGAAAAATTGCGGGACACTTTCGGCGTACAGGCACCACGTACAGAAGACTGGAGCACCACCAAAAACTACTGAACCTGCCCTGCCATCATCTGAAGCAAGAAGTGGTAACGAGGTGGAATTCAACCCTTTATATGCTTCAGAGGTTGGAGGAGCAGCAAAAGGCCATTCAAGCCTATACAATTGAGCACGATATAGGAGGTGGAATGCACCTGTCTCAAGTGCAGTGGAGAATGATTTCAACGTTGTGCAAGGTTCTGATGCCCTTTGAACTTGCCACACGTGAAGTCAGTTCAGACACTGCCAGCCTGAGTCAGGTCATTCCCCTCATCAGGCTTTTGCAGAAGAAGCTGGAGGCATTGAAGAAGGAGCTAAAAGGGAGCGATTCCGCTAGGCATGTGGGACTTGTGGATGCAGCCCTTAATTCGCTTAACAAGGATTCACGGGTGGTCAATCTGTTGAAATCAGAGCACTACATTTTGGCCACTGTGCTCGATCCTAGATTTAAAGCCTATCTTGGATCTCTCTTTCCGGCAGACACAAGTCTGCTGGGGTTGAAAGACCTGCTGGTGACAAAATTGTCAAGTCAAGCGGAACGCGACCTGTCAACATCTCCTCCTTCACATTCTCCCGCAACTGGGGGTGCGAGGAAAAGGCTCAGAATTCCGAGCCCACCCGCTGGCGGTGATGCAGGGCAGTCTGGAGCGACTGCTGATGCTGACATCTGGTCCGGACTGAAGGACCTGACAACGATTACGGACATGTCGTCTACTGTCACTGCATATGATTCTCTCAACATTGATAGAATGGTGGAGGATTATATGAGTGACCGCATCCAAGTAGGCACGTCACACAGTCCGTACTTATACTGGCAGGAAAAAGAGGCAATTTGGAGGCCCTTGCACAAACTGGCTTTATTCTACCTAAGTTGCCCTCCCACAAGTGTGTACTCCGAAAGAGTGTTTAGTGCCGCCGCTCACCTTGTCAGCAATCGGCGTACGAGGTTACATCCAGAAAATGTGGAGAAGATGATGTTCATTAAAATGAATTATAATCAATTACTCCGCGGAGACATTGACCAGCAGCAATTGCCTCCACAAAGTACACAGGGAGCTGAGATGGTGGATTCCAGTGGGGACGAATTGATAATCTGTGAGGAGGGGGATGTACACGGTGATATATCGGAGGGTGAAGATGAGGTGGACATCTTGCCTCTGTAGAGCCAGTTTGTGCAAGGAGAGATTAATTGCTTCTTTTTTGGGGGGGGTCCAAACCAACCCGTCATATCAGTCACAGTCGTGTGGCAGACCCTGTCACTGAAATGATGGGTTGGTTAAAGTGTGCATGTCCTGTTTTGTTTATACAACATAAGGGTGGGTGGGAGGGCCCAAGGACAATTCCATCTTGCACCTCTTTTTTCTTTTCTTTTTCTTTGCATCATGTGCTGATTGGGGAGGGTTTTTTGGAAGGGCCATCCTGCGTGACACTGCAGTGCCACTCCTAGATGGGCCCGGTGTTTGTGTCGGCCACTAGGGTCGCTAATCTTACTCACACAGTCAGCTACCTCATTGCGCCTCTTTTTTTCTTTGCGTCATGTGCTGTTTGGGGAGGGTTTTTTGGAAGGGACATCCTGCGTGACACTGCAGTGCCACTCCTAGATGGGCCCGGTGTTTGTGTCGGCCACTAGGGTCGCTAATCTTACTCACACAGCTACCTCATTGCGCCTCTTTTTTTCTTTGCGTCATGTGCTGTTTGGGGAGGGTTTTTTGGAAGGGACATCCTGCGTGACACTGCAGTGCCACTCCTAGATGGGCCCGGTGTTTGTGTCGGCCACTAGGGTCGCTAATCTTACTCACACAGCTACCTCATTGCGCCTCTTTTTTTCTTTGCGTCATGTGCTGTTTGGGGAGGGTTTTTTGGAAGGGCCATCCTGCGTGACACTGCAGTGCCACTCCTAGATGGGCCCGGTGTTTGTGTCGGCCACTAGGGTCGCTAATCTTACTCACACAGCTACCTCATTGCGCCTCTTTTTTTCTTTGCGTCATGTGCTGTTTGGGGAGGGTTTTTTGGAAGGGACATCCTGCGTGACACTGCAGTGCCACTCCTAGATGGGCCCGGTGTTTGTGTCGGCCACTAGGGTCGCTTATCTTACTCACACAGCGACCTCGGTGCAAATTTTAGGACTAAAAATAATATTGTGAGGTGTGAGGTATTCAGAATAGACTGAAAATGAGTGTAAATTATGGTTTTTGAGGTTAATAATACTTTGGGATCAAAATGACCCCCAAATTCTATGATTTAAGCTGTTTTTTAGTGTTTTTTGAAAAAAACACCCGAATCCAAAACACACCCGAATCCGACAAAAAAAATTCGGTGAGGTTTTGCCAAAACGCGTTCGTACCCAAAACACGGCCGCGGAACCGAACCCAAAACCAAAACACAAAACCCGAAAAATTTCAGGCGCTCATCTCTAGTATCCAGGGCCATATTAATCCATAGCCAGGCCCCTAGGCTTTCAGGTATTTTGGGCCCCCTCGTGCACTTTAATCTTTCACCCCACTACAGATGTTTGGGAATCAGAGCTTATACCATTATTTACACTTTCAGTATTCACAAGAACAGTTGAAATAAAGTCTGGGGACCTCTTTTCTAACATGGGATCAGCATTTGGAACTCATGCTGGTTAATGTAATGCTACTTGGAGATCCCAGGTGTGGCTCCTAGTTAAGCTAGCCCTTTATGTGGATGTATTTCTGTATGGGTCTTTATCATGGGGCAATACATTATACAATTATATGGCCCTAAGTGAGCACTGGTATCATGCAGTGTAGGGACTGCCGATAATCAGAGAAGCTGTGAATAGGCTTGGCAGCTTACTATGTATTTGCAAATATATGCAACAAATATCATGGGGCCTTACAATAGACAATTATTAGCCCTAAGTTGGCACTGGTATCATACAGTGTAGGGACTGACAATAATCAGAGAAGCTGTGAAGGGGCTCGGCAGCTTACCATGTATTTGCAAATATATGCAACAAATATCTCTGAATTTCTATTATCATATAGTTTTCAAGTAATGTTGCAAGTACTATTTAGTGTACAGGGGATACCGGGCGGGGGGGGGGGGGGGGAAGCAACCCTGTTTCTGTTTGTTGCGACCCCTCCCTTTCATGCATCTGATAAGTGTTGCCAGACTGATTGAGCAGCTATAACTGTGTTTGCAGTTGTGGAAGGCATTGTATGGGATCAGCATTTGGAAGGCATGATGGTTCCTGTAGTGTTACTTGGAGACCCCAGGGGTGGCTCCTAGGTAAGTTAGCCCTCAATTTGGATGTATTTCTGTATGGGCCTTTATCATGGGGTCTTACAATAGACAATTATATGGCCTTAAATGGGCACTGGTATCATGTAGTGTAGGGACTGCCCGATAATCAGAGAAGTCGTGAAGGGGCTCGGCAGCTTATCATATATTTGCAAATATATGCAACAAATATCTCTGAATTTCTATTACCAAATAGTTCTCAAGTAATGTTGTAAGTACTATTTAATGTGCAATGGGATACCAGGGGAAAAAAAGCACCTTCCGTTCTGTATTCTATTCTCTCACAGCACAATCATTCTGTCTTTTCTATTTTCTTTTGAAATATGCGCTAATGTTCCGATGTCTCCCCCCAACCTCCGATTGTCTCACAACAAACCTGAGCTGACTACGAGTGTGCCTTGCTATGGCACAGAGTGCAAAGTTCTTTTAACCATTGGAGCCTTAGGGCACGTGTAACAGTGGCTCAGCAAAAAAACAAAATTGATGGGCCCCCTAGTCACTTTGGGGCCCTGCTGGATAATTAAGGCCCTGCTGTTGTCTTAAGCTGGGTACACACTGGGACGATGGGCATTTGTTCCAACATCGGAGTGAATGTCCATCAGCCCAGATTGCCCATATACACTGCAGCGATGTTTATGAAGGATGGTACGACCAAGTGCCGTCTTTCATTAGCATAAACAAGGACGCTAGTGATATTGCTAGATTTGATGTACAGCACATCACACCTAGCAATATCAGTAGCAACTATGGGAGCGCACAAATCGGGCATACACACTGCCCCATGTTCTCCATTCTGGGCGATATGCCATCTGATCTGGCGGATCAGAGCTCAGGGTGTACCTAGATTAGACGTTCCTGGAGAGCAGTAACTCTGTCACCAAGCAACATCCAGTGATTGGTCTTACACTAGCATGAAAGTTGGAAAGCCCCAGTCTACTTTCTATTACTATTTTATTTTGATTGGCTAATAATATAATACATCATTTGAATAAGAAGCACCAGAAGGTAAACAAGTGTATTGTGGATTCATTGATGTTTTCTTCTACAGAATAGTGCTGCGGCAGTTGCTGTAGACTAGAGAGAGAGAGAGAGAGAGAGAGAGAGAGAGAGAGAGAGCTGTCTTCATTTGAAAAAAAAAAAACTTGTTCCAAGCAGGGGGGATTTCTGGATACTTGGAAACCCCTCCCTGCATGCACCACTACTATAGCAACTAATCATAAATTTTCTGAAATGTCACTTAAAGCTAATTGCCGATTGCTTGCTGTGTCATACGGCACATTTGCAAAATGTTAGTAAATATCGTACCTCAACATGCGTTAATAATTTCTAGTGATCAAATCAATCATTTTGTCTGCACATCAGTTTCACACATGAGGATCCCAGAACATAGTGATCATACAGAAAGCAGCGGAAATGACTTTTCTGTAAGCAATTTAACATGCACCCACATGCCATGATAAGATTTAACAAATGAAATTGTGTCGCTGGCTGACATAATGTTCATGAGTACATGGAACAGCGGCCGCTGGAAATCCAATGAAGTGCTTACAAGCAATTTTACACTAGAGGTGTTAAGATAATCATTATTTTCATGTCCCAATGTGTTACTTGGATACGGAACAGAAGGGCAAATCAGCTTTGAAAATGAATTAATTTAATGCTGACTGGCAGGTGTTTTCTTGTATAAGGTTTACATTCTAGCCATATAATTCGGTTAGTTCCAGTGATTTTGAGGTCTAGTGTATAGTATCACCTATACATATTTCCATGGACAGGTTAGATGCAGCAGGGGGGCTCCTACCCACGTTAAGTAGGGGGCTGCTGCTGCCAGGAAAAGAGGAGAGGAGAACCGAGCCCTGTCCCAGCACCAGCAATGGATCTGGCAGGTGCCGGGACGCCCTGGTGCGGCTGCACATGCACAAAACCCCCGCTTGTATGGACTGCACCGACTGCAGTCCATAAAGCCGGGCTGGGCTGCACAAATGGAAGGGAGTGCCTTCCTACAGTTCTACAGTATTCTAGTATAGTATACTGTAGAACTCTTGACCAGAATGAGCTCCAGTACTACTTTCATAAAGCTATCTTTGATATCTATAGTGGTTCCTCAATTTTCATTCACATAAGTACTAGTAGTCCCTATAGCTTTATATGGGAAATGTTAAAATGACCAATTTATCAAGTTTCAAAAATCATAACTTTTTTTAATGCAATCTGTGTTTATTAAGATAAAAAAAAATCACAGGAACATATGGTCACAGGGTTGGACTGGCCCACAGGGGTACAGGGGAAACCACCGGTGGGCCCCACTGCCTGGGGCCCCACCTCCTCCTCTAGGGATCAGGTTTCAGACTGTGCACTTGAATTATACATTATAAATGTTACATTATCCTGTACATTACTAAGGTGTATTTTCTAAAGTGCATTGCTGTTATTAAACTGGTACATTATCATGCATGCACTATCAGCATTTACTATATCTATTTATCAAGGGGCCCAGACCATGCACTCTCTAATGGTTAGCCAAGCCTCTGTGGCAGCTAGCCACACCCCCTCTGAAGATTGGCTACACCCCAAAATATGGGCCCCTACCATTGCATTTCCCTGGTGGGCCCTTCATGCCCCAGTCCAACACTGTATGGTCATCAACATATATAAAGTCTAAACATGTCAAATAAAGTAAAAATAGCATAGGTATATAAAATTGGCTATGGAAAATACATGGAATTACCAGAAAGCATATTGAATAATGACCACTACTACTGACAATGACGATATAACATAAGGAATAAGCAAAAATAGCTAAACAAACAAAGAAGGTAAAAGGAAAAGAAGGAGGAACAAAGCAATGAAGTTGGAATATGGGGCGGGGAAATAGAGAGTGTACATAGGAAAGTGAAGAGGAGTGGAAGTAAAAAGGGGTTGGGTCTCTGCCTCAGGTTTGGGGGGAGGGGGGGCTGTCTTCTGGTATGAGGATCCCATAGGGGCAGACAATTGTAATGAAAGAAGATAGGAGAAATTACGGTTTCGATAAAGGGGTTGGCAGTGAGGATGGGGGAATTGTCTTCTTAGGGAAGTTTTCAAAAACTTCTCGATACTGGCACATGGTAACTTTTGCAATCTTCAGAGAACAACTTTAGCTTATTCGTTAACTTTTTGCAATTTTTTGCCAGAGAGGGATCTTCCTCTTCCTCCATGTTAGCATATACTAGCACTTGTATAGCCCAATGGTTGTATATTGCAGTAAGTAAGCCAGGAAAGAACCCAGCAGTAATGCAGTAGTTTAGACTATAACTATTCTTATTCTTCACTGGGATGGGCTTTTATTGGAACCAACGTCTGGCAAGAGAAATTTCTTAAATAGCCCGGAAGAGACATTGGGGGTCATTCCGAGTTGATCGCTCGCTAGCAGTTTTTAGCAGCCGTGCACACGCATTGTCGCCGCCCACTGGGGAGTGTATTTTTGCTTTGCAGAAGTGCGAACGCCTGTGCAGCAGAGCGCCTGCAAAAACATTTTGTGCAGAACAAGACCAGCCCTGGACTTACTCTTCGTGTGCGTCGATTCTAACGTTGGAGGGTTGGCTTTTGACGTCACAGCCACGCCTGCGTTTTCCCCGGCACACCTGCGTTTTTCCAAACACTCCCTGAAAACGGTTAGTTGACACCCAGAAACGCCCCCTTCCTGTCAATCTTCTTGCATTGAGCCGTGCGACTGAAAGCTTCGCTAGAACCTGTGCAAAGCCACAAAGGACTTTGTACCCGGACATCGTGCGTACGCATTGCGGTGCATACGCATGCGCAGAAATGCCAATTTTTAGCCTGATCGCTGCACTGCGAACGGCAGCTAGTGATCAACTCGGAATGACCCCCATTGTGCCTAATTCAGACCTGATCGCTGCTGTGCGTTTTTGCACAGCAGCTGATCAGGTCTGAACCTGTTACATGGACAGCGATGGGTAGCTCCTTGACAGCGTGCAGGAGCTGCGCAGGTAGGGAGCTACTCGTCAAGTACAAAAGCATCGCCGCTGTGCAATGCTTTTGTACTTGTGCGGGTGGGTAGGGCCAGACATGCGGGACGGACTGTGCTGGGCGTCCCCCCGCATGTCTGAGTGTCTGATCGTAGCGCACGGCTACGATCAGGTCTGAATTAGGCCCATTGCCTATTGCTGTGATATGCATCGTGAATCAATGACAATCAGGGCTAACTTGTGACGGGTTATAAACAGACTCCCTGGCATAGTTTGGTACTGCAAGATGTGCATTTATGCCATAGGAGCTTATCCAATTAACTAGTTGTCGGCGTGGACCTATTCGCTTAGGTCTGGCATTCCCCGCATGTTCAGCCCGGAGGGTGTTAAATTAAACCCATAGATTCCTCATTTTACGCAGAATCTATGGGTTACCATGTGTTACTGGAGGATTTACTGCATTTGGAAAATGCAGACTAATTAAATAGATCCGGGTGTGAAAACCCCTGTGCCTTATTGTAGATGCTCCATAGTGTAGGTATAAGGTATAATAGACAGGAGTAATAAAGATCCCTTGACCTTGGGTAACAATTACTTATCACCCTGGTACTCACAGCCTAAAAACAGTTGCAGTGCTTTGTAGTGGTGATGCCTATTGCCTTGGGTGAGGAGGAGCCAACATAGTTTATACTACGTTCTACTGCAGGCATCCATCTCGACCAGTCTGGGATGTTCTTGCTTTTCCACGCTAGCCATCCCACGGACTCCTCCAGGTATAAAGGACCCTATTCAGTAAGGATTGCAAATTCTGCTTATTATCACATGCTGGGGGCCACCCATCGCAGGGTAAGGCTGTCCAGCATGCTACCCGCCGCCTGCCCTCGCGACCACACTGAAATTGCGGTCGCAAGTAGCCCGGCTGCGACGGCCTAGCTGCCACCATCTTTTTGATCACAGCGGCTGCATGTGACGTCACGCAGCCACCCTGATCACACCCACACCATGCCCCCCCCCACGTTCATCTGCCACCGCCTTTGTTTCCATGACGCCCCCCAGCAACGCTCCATCTCCGCCTAGGAAATGGAGCGTTGCTGCCCCCCTCCCGCCCGCATCATCTTAGTAAATTTTGAGTTGGATCGTGTTTTGCGATCCAACCTGGATAGGGCCCTATGAACCAGGCTGATTTTTATGTCTTACTCTCCAAATTTTGCAAGAATAAATGCAATTCTGAATATGTAAAACTTCCTGTAAAGTTTTTGCTAAATATAAAATCTCTGAATGACAGCCTAATGCGCTGGTATACTAACTCTGGGGAATTTGATTATCTCTCATATAGATATCGAGCCTCATTTTTTAAGGAAAATAAGATTAATTACTCTACCGTAGTGTTGCTGTGGAATGCATTATTTATCAGAGCATCCTCCTCGAGGCACTGAGAACTGCCACTCATTGTCCTGCCTCATACTGTACATCTAAAATAAACACTACGGGTCCTGTTAGAGCAGGAAAATGACGTTGGATTAAATTCTACTGACAAAATAAAAAAGTGGATCTTCAGCCATTTCTGTTTAGATGAGTCAGCTGCGTTTTTCATAAAAAATACAGTTTGTTTAAATTATCTCTCTCCGCCAGGCTATTTCTTTCATACCGCGCCGACTTCCAGTAAATTAATTTTCTCATCATTTGTAGCTCAGCTTCTATTATTTAGTCCTCGCATGTATTCTTTATTCTATCCATTTCTATTTGTTTGCTGTATAATAATAGTCTCTGCAATTCAGGCACTCCTTATATCAGACAATGCGGTATAATACATAATATATACAGCACAGACAGATTTGATTAGTTTAATGCTGCAACAAATTAATTTCAAGTTTAAAGTAAGCTGCTGCACAAAAGTGAAGGCATCATGGACCTCTATATTGTCATATATTGAATTTTAGATTGCGCTGCAGCCCCACCTCTGCAACTGCCGCTGGTTGCAACTACGGATGTCCACAGCCTCCAGATTTCCCAACTTATGCTACTGCAAGTACCAGTCTGGCAAGGTGAGCATGTGTCCATCTTCCTCCGCAAGCTTACGGCAACTACTCATTTTCCCACCGCAGCTGTCATCATAAGTATTTGCATTTACACCCACTCAAGCAGGCTGCAAAAGTCCCTGTTCTACTTGCATGCCTCAAACAAGCACAGTTAGGCTATATGTCCATGACACTAACATGACGCTGCTTTGTCCCGTGTATCCGCATGATTGCCACCCGGAAACTCCCATTTGAAGGAGGTAGACAAGCTGCCGCGTACAGGGCAAATCATATGCTTTGGTATCCAGTGGCATGGAGTGTGTGTGTGTAAGGGGGCGGGGGGGGGGGGTCAGGCACTAATTGCCAGGGCCCAGGCCTGTGAGGGGCCCGGTGGAGGCATGTGTCCACCGCTCACCCTGCCCTCCTTACCTGTCGGAGGCTTCTGACTTTATCTCCCATCCCTGTGCATACAGATAATCCACGGTTATCTTGGCTTCTTTGCTGCGTCTAGGTACACCATGGTTTATTTACATAAACCCTTCATCTATTGTTCTCAACTGCAATACAATACAGAGAACAATACAGCAGAGGATTAAGTCATTACAGCAGGGGATTAAGTCCGACTGCCCAGTCTCAGTTAATCCTATTAAAGGCCAAGATAAACATGGACCCATCTGTACTGAGCAGAAGTTGTCTCCTCTTGCTGTGTAAAGTAGGCGGTGCAATCATACTGATCGCACCCCACCTTGATCTGCTCATGGCTGGAGAGCACAATTGCGCCCACCTGTGTGCAGAGTAGCTTCGAGATGACGCAAATACCTTTTTTTCTGTGTTCGTGCCCCCAACCATTACCCAGTCCCGGCCATGGTCTCCATGGCTCTGCCAGTATCCTCAATCAAGATGCATATGCCTGGCGCAGCCACGCAAAGACTGCTGATAAATGTAGGATGTGTTTCATTTACATTTTTCGAAAAATTACAACTCATGCTGAATTATGCCGGTCGGGCGGTGGAACGCAAACCGCAGGAATTGCAAAATATGATATTTCCTGGACCAGGACTTTAAATCGGGGTGTAGGAAACATTTTCACATATGCACTTGAAAAAGGATGACCTATCCGAAACGCGTTTTGCCAACTTCTGGACCATAACCTTCTTGGACTCCTACCGGTGTTCTGCTGTATCCATCTGCATTGGGCAAAGTGTGTGGTGTGTTGCGGGGCTGCCTGCTGGGAACCTACCTTTTCAACATCAAGGCACACACCACATACCCAAAACGGTATGAGCCAGAAGTCCCGCATTCTAAATTATTCTGAGTACATAGGCTGTCCTCTAATGTGTACATGCTAATGTTCACTAAAGGGTCTGTGCACAACATTGTTTTTTAATTTTCAATTTTATGTACTGTTTGTCAAATCCATGTTTTATGTGTACTGTGTCACTTTACAATCATGGATTTTTGATAAAATAAATTAAATGTCATAAAATAGACTTTGTCTAAATTTGGATTGCAAACTTCCTTAAGGAAAGTTGCTCTCACTATAGATACTAAACCCCCCTTTCTTATACAGTCTCTCAGCAGAAAGGAAATTACGTCACGGTAACTATAGCTCCTCTCCTCTGGATATACGTAGTGTTTAATGTCTCTCCCGATCGGAGGAGTTTCCTATAGCGTGCCTCATTAATGTTAAGATCCCAGGAGCTGCTGCTAAATGTAGACAGTCAGTTATATACCACCTTGGCTGGCTACATATATACCACCTTGACTCCTAACCTATATAACGTGACTGAAGGCCCATGACTGTATATTAAAGGCTTCCTCATCTCTCACCCACAACTGAGCCTCCTTGCAGTGAGCTGTACTGTTATGAGAATAATAAGCTGGGCAGCTGTTACAAGATAGTGAGGGGTGCCATTCACCAGTATTACTCCCCCAACTCCCCACTCTGCTGACTGGCGCTGGGAAGCTCTATTTCTGCTGCAGCCTCCTGAATGCCTGTCACTGGGAACACTGCCTCCTGGATCCATCACTTCTGCCAATCAATCTGCTGCTCTGCCTCCAGCTGCTCCTACACCTTGAGCTTGCTGCGGCTGGCCACCTCTCCAGCTCCACCCCAGGCAGTGTGTGTGTGCAGGAAGTTTTTCTCGCACCAACAGCCCTGAACTCCGCCTCTGCCAAACCACTGCTGATGCCAGGGCACTGGTGCACATGTCACAGTAGCTGACCAGGAATGCAGGCTGAACATTATGGAAGCTGGCTCTGAATCTGCCCACTTGCGATGCTGGCTTCGCCCACTTCCACCGCTGCCATCACCAGATGTCACAGCTCCCCGGCTGCTGTGATCTCCGGTGGGGCGGACAGTGAGCGGGCATAGCCGCCAATGAGCTCCACTTTATAATAGGGACATACAGCTCCAGCTGTGTTCCCAGCTCCCTCTCCGTCATCACTCCCCCTCCCCCTGTGCCCAGCAACCAGTTTACAGCAAGATGTTACAGCTCCACTGCTTGGCACACAGGGGAAGGTGTGAGCCCCGGAGGGAGGGATCAGGAGACAGCTCTTATATCTCTCCCTCTCCAAGAGGTCATATGACCCCTCCTGAGGTGATGCCCCACCCACTGGCAATCACCCCACTGGATGATTGACAGCTAGGAGCAGAAGGATTTGCCTGAAATTTTCTGTCAGTCACTGGCCACCAATGTGTACATTAATAGGTTTACACGTGTAATATATTTTAGCATGTATATGAATACATATCAATAAAAATACATATGACTGGGGTACATACATGAATTATTTTTCCTTTTTACATTGTCTACCTTGTATTACAACAGAGAGAACAATATAAAGTGTAAATATATAAATTATACATACTGTATAAAGTTACCTCACTTTTACCTATTTCTGTTCACATATATATGTTTAACCCCTAATTAGGGTTACAAATATACCCTTTCTTGATAGCTGCTGATTAGGTTTTTTTAAACCATTAAAAACAATTGGTCCATCTTTCACTTCAGCTAGGCATGGAAATTTCACTTTAATGTACTGCATTGTTTGTATTGGGCATTGTTTTTAATTACTTGGTTTATCCTAATGAATTTAATATTTTTTTCATGATTAATAAATAAGCTAAAAAACAAATCAATCCGTTTCATTGAATTCCATTGGCTCTTGCACTTGCTTTGGTAGCATCTATTTATCTAGGCTTTCCAAACTGCATTATAGAAACAAAGAAATACTAGGATCATAAGTAATTTGCAAGTAATTCCACTATATACAGTATGTAATACTATTAGAGCTAATACAATTTTCTGGCAATTACACTTTATTATTGTAAACCACTGTTCTATTTGTTGCTAATATTAACTTAATACCTACCAATTTACAGCTAAAATAACTGCTGTAGCTACACCTAACTCTACTTTTCTATATTTTTGTTAAGGAGTTTGCGATTTTTTTCTGATTTAGTGCTGAGAAAATTTATTATATTAAAGGAACTATGCTAATTAGAGATGTGCGGGTAATGCAAATTTGATTTTTTTGAGAACATTGGGGTTTATTCATGAAGCAGTGAAAACAGTGGAGAAACAGACCAGTGGAGAAGTTGCCCATGGCAACCAATCAGCATCTCCCTTACATTTTATAGAATGTACTTGAGAAAGGCTTCCTTCAAAGCTGATTGGTTGCCATGGGCAATTTCTCCACTGTTTTTTTCTCTCCACTCTTTTCACTGCTTTATGAATAGACCCCAGAGTTACAAACTTGGTAATATCAATACCTTAAACGGCTTAGGGATCTATTCATGAAACAGTGAAAAGTGTGGAGAAGTGAGCCAGTGGAGAAATTGCCCATGGCAGCCAATCAGCATTGAGGTAACATTTATAATTGACATACTATACAATTGTACGGAGCAGCTGATTGGTTGCCATGGGCAACTTCTCCACAGGCTCACTTCTCTACTTTTTTCACTGCTTCATGAATAGACCCCTTTACTCTGGTGATGTTTGTGAGCAGTTAGTGCTTCTGGAGCAGTGTTACGGTATTGTTATAGTGGTCATTACTGAGACCTCCTGGCTATTTGTTCCATTGTTGTTTAATAGTTACTAGTGAACCAAATGCTCCCTTTTGATGGAAATAATATGTTATTGTATTTTTCCTATGCCTCTTCACCGGTGTGCCCAGTTACCCCCCTACATACCGGAACAGCGCGGTGAGCACATGACACATAGTTTATTGGAAAGGTTAACCATTAAAATCTAACTACATAATCACAACTCCAATAAAATGGGCAGAATGGCACCAAACACTGTGCCCTATTAACATTAGGTATAATTCAGATTTATACGCAAAACCAATGGTTTACGTACAAAATTACAAATCCAATGCTTGTGGGTCTACGCAGGCGTATGTTCTGCATATCGCTTGCAACCCCCTTAGCTGCAGCATATTTGAGACGCTTTGGCATTTGGGGGGCTGAGCGTGGCGGCAACAAGTAATCGTTCTTCAGAATAAGGGGCACGTTGCCCCTGTTTTGTAGGCGTGCCGGCCCAGGGTCTGCATCAACAAATGCAGAGATCCTGGTTTTGGTTGATCCTGGAACTTCAGCTTACTAAGAATGACCAAGGTCTGCTAACATCACGCATCGCAACTGACGTCCGCGATGGTGACCCAATGCTGCTTCTCCAGATGCAGCACTCAGAACTCTCAGATGCACTCAGGTGGCGACTATCTCCTACAGACTCCTCCTGCGGCATTTCTATTCCATTTGTATAGAACTGCACAGCCGCTTTCCTGCAGCTATGCAAATTCATGCAAATCGGAATCAGGCCCACTGTTCACACATACGTAGCCATATCTTCAGAGTCCAGTGTGTGAGAGCCAGCCGGCACAGCAAGACAGTGTGCTAGGATTGTGTGGCATTTTTATTTCCTCGGTTCTAGGTGGCACCAAGTCACAGTTACCAAGTAATCGAGTAACTCTCTCTGGTAGCCAAGTCTAGTAGAATTAATTTCCTGGGCTCTGTGAGAATGATTCAGATCCCGACACTCCTGCTGTTATAGTCGCAAAGTACTGACGTTCGGTACTTGGTGCATGTGCAGGACCCCTTACTGTGCCTGTGCAGTACGGTTCCTGCATTGTCGGATGTAGAACGACTGCAGAAATCAAGGGATTGAAACTCTGCAGCCGTTTGGGAGCGTGACGGTGGTGTAAATCGCCTCCGCTTTCCAAAACGCAGCACTGGATCACAAATGCTTATACCAGACACCACTGGCGTATCTATAATGGGTGCAGTGTGTGCGGTGCACATGGGCCCCTGGGTCCAGAGGAGGCCCACACCGCACACACTGCACCCATTTCTTCTATACTTACCTTTCCGGCATCCATCGCTGACTGTGTGTGGGCCCCCTCCTCTCCTGTAGCCGTCACCGCCGCTGCTAGCGCACTGAGCGATAGAGACTGGCACAGTGTCAGAATCTACAGCGCATGCGCAGGACTCCGGAAAAATGGCGCGGCGGCCATTTTTCAGAGTCCTGCACATGCGCTGTAGACTGTGGCACTGTGCCAGAGTCTCAGCACTGAGAGCGCTAGCAGCAGCGCGACTGCTACAGGAGAGGAGGGGGCCACACACAGAGTCTGCACACGGGTCCCCTCCTCTCTAGAAACGCCGCTGCCAGACGCCTCCTGCTGCATTACCAGAGCTGTGCATTGCTGCTGCTTCAAATTAAGCATCAGCAATGCCCTCGCCAACCACATCTTAATCAGGCCCTTGGCACCCTGCGGCTGCTAGGTTAAAAAATTCATATGTAAATCATACTTGCCTACTCTCCAGAATCTGCCGGGAGGCTCCCGAAAATCGTGCGGTACTCCCGGCACTCCGGAAGGGTAGGAAGTCTCCCGGAACCAGCGTCAACTCCTCAGCCTCCCGCATACCCTGCTGCCTCCCCATAGCCGTCCTTTAAAGAAGGCGGTCCGGGGAGGCCGATGACACGGTTTGTGCTGAATCCTGTCAGCATAGTCCTGCTCCCCGCTTTTCAATGCTGATAATCTGGGCATAGAATAGCGGGGGGTGGGGCCACGATGATGCCGCCACACTGCACACTGATGATGAGGCCAGGCCCCTGCTATATCGACCTAGCGGCCCCCTCCCGCATGGGGAAGCCAGAAAGTCGGTAAGTATGACGTCAATAAAATGATTTAGCCAGATTCAAAGACCTTGGTGTGTGCTTAAGAGAAGTAAAGAGTCTGATTCTATTATGTATGAGTGTTTGAATGAAAATAAAGATTGGTTGTAAATTAATTACAAATGGCTACTGTGGATATGAAAGGGGGGTGTCTCATTTACAGTAAGGCCCATATTTATCAAGCCTTGGAGAGTGATAAATAGCACGGTGATAAAGTGCCAGCCAATCAACTCCTAACTGTCATTTTTCAAACAAAGCCTGTAACATGACAGGAGCTAATTTGTAGGTACTTTATCACCGTGCTATTTTTCACTCTCCAAGGCTTGATAAATCTGGGCCTTACTGTAAATGGACAACCTTCCAGGTAAGAAATTTCAACTCAACCTTGTTAAGTGGTTCAAACCAGTGTGATTTTAGGAACTGCAACACCACGTTCAGGTCCCATGGTGCCACTGGAGGCACAAAAGGGGGCTGGATGTGCAGCACTCCCTTTACAAACATCTGGACTTCTGGAAGAGAAGCCAATTCCTTCTGAAAGAAAATCGAGAGGGCCGAAATCTGTACCTTAACAGAGCCTAATTTCAGGCCCATATCCACTCCTGTCTGTAGGAAGTGGAGAAGACAACCCAGATGAAAATCTTCCGTAGGTGCATTCTCGGTCTCACACCAAGACACATACTTTCGCCAGATACGGTGATAATGTTTTATCGTCACCTCCTTCCTAGCCTTTATTAACGTAGGGATGACCTCTTCCGGAATCCCCTTTTTCGCTAGGATTCGGCGTTCAACCGTCATGCCGTCAAACGTAACCGCGGTAAGTCTTGAAATACACAGGGCCCCTGCTGCAACAGGTCTTTCCTCAGAGGAAGAGGCCAGGGATCTCCTGTGAGCATCTCTTGTAGATCCGAGTACCAGGCCCTTCGAGGCCAGTCTGGGACAACGAGTATCATTCGTACTCTTCTTCGTCTTATGATCCTCAACACTTTTGTGATGAGAGGAAGAGGAGGAAACACATAGACCGATTTGAACACCCACGGTGTTACCAGAGCGTCCACTGCTATTGCCTGAGGGTCCCGAGACCTGGCGCACTACCGCTGAAGTTTTTTGTTGAGGCGTGATGCCATCATGTCTATTTGAGGAGTTCCCCAAAGACGTGTTACATCTGCAAAGACTTCTTGATGAAGTCCCCACTCTCCTGGATGGAGATCGTGTCTGCTGAGGAAGTCTGCTTCCCAGTTGTCCACTACCGGAATGAAGACAGCTGACAGAGCACTTACATGATTTTCCGCCCAGCGAAGGATCCTTGTGGCTTCCGCAAGCGCCTCTGCTTTTTGTCCCGCCTTGGCGGTTCACATGAGCCACTGATGTGACATTGTCTGATTGAATCAGAACCGGTAGGTTTCGAAGAAAACTCTCCGCTTGTCGAAGGCCGTTGTAAATGGCCCTGAGTTCCAACACATTGATGTGTAGACAGGACTCCTGGTCTGACCAAAGACCCTGAAAATGTTTTCCCTGTGTGACCGCTCCCAATCCTCGGAGGCTCGCGTCCGTGGTAACCAGGATCCAATCCTGAATTCCGAACCTGCGACCCTCCAGGAGGTGAGCACTTTGCAACCACCACAGGAGGGACACTCTGGTCCCTGGGGACAGAGTTATTTTCCGATGTAAGAGCAGATGGGACCCGGACCACTTGTCCAGAAGGTCCCATTGAAAAGTCCTTGCATGGAACCTGCCGAAGGGAATGGCCTCGTAGGCCGCCACCATTTTCCCCAGAACTCGAGTGCATTGGTGAACTGACACCCTTTTCGGTTTTAGCAGGTCTCTGACCATGTTCTGTATGTCTTGGGCTTTCTCTATTGGGAGGAAGACCTTCATTTTTTTTCCGTATCCAGTATCATACCTAGGAACGGTAGTCGAGTTGTCGGAATCAACTGTGACTTCGGTAGATTTAGAAACCAACCGTGTTGCTGGAGCACTCTCAACGAGAGCGCCACACTGTTCAGCAATTTCTCCCTTGATCTCGCTTTTATCAGGAGACCGTCCAAGTATGGGATAATTGTGACCCCATGCTTGCGCAGGACCACCATCATATCCGCCATTATCTTGGTGAAAATCCTCGGGGCCGTGGAGAGTCCAAACGGCAACGTCTGAAATTGGTAATGACAATCCTGTACAGTGAATCTCAGGTATTCCTGATGGGGGGCATATATGGGGACATGAAGGTACGCATCCTTTATGTCCATAGACACCATAAACTCCCCCTTCTCCATGTTGGCTATTATCGCTCTGAGAGATTCCATTTTGAATTTGAATCTTCTTATGTACAGGTTTAGGGATTTCAGATTCAAAATAGGTCTGACCGAACCGTCCGGTTTCGGGACCACAAATAGGGTTGAATAGTAACCTCTTCCCTGCTGGTGCAGGGGAACCTTGAGTATCACTTGCTGTATACACAGCGTTTGAATTGCAGCTAACACTACATCCCTTTCCGATGTGGAAGCTGGTAGGGCCGATTTGAAAAATCGGCACGGGGGCACCTCCTCGAATTCCAATTTGTAACCCTGGGAAACTATTTCCAACACCCAGGGATTCAGGTCCGAACTGACCCAGGCCTGACTGAAAAGTCGAAGACGTGCCCCCACCGGTGCGGACTCCCTCAGGGGAGCCCCAGCGTCATGCTGTGGGTTTTGGAGCAGCCGGGGAGGACTTTGGTTCCTGGGCACCTGCCGAAGCTGGTGCTCTCTTGCCTCTGTCCTTACCTCTGGCGAGGAAAGAGGATCCCCGACCTCTTTTGGACTTGTGCGACCGAAAGGACTGCATCTGATAGGGTGTTACTTTCTTTTGCTGTTGGGGAATATATGGTAAAAAATTTGATTTACCTGCTGTGGCTGTGGAAACCAGGTCCGTCAGCCCATCCCCAAACAATACATCACCCTTGTAGGGTAGTACTTCCATATGTATCTTGGAATCCGCATCACCCGTCCATTGGCGAGTCCATAAGGATCTTCTCGCTGAGACAGACATGGCATTGGCCCTAGAAGCTAGCAATCCAATGTCCCTTTGAGCATCCCTCATAAATAAGACTGCGTCTTTAATATGGGCTAGAGTTAGGAATAGAGTATCCTTATCCATATTATCAAATTGATCTGTCAGCTCATCTGTCCAAGCTGCAATTGCGCTACACACCCATGCCGACGCAATTGTCGGTCTTAGCACAGCACCCGTATGAGAATAAATACACTTTAAGGTAGTTTCTTGCCTGCGATCTGCAGGGTCCTTAAGGGCTGCTGTGTCAGGAGACGGTAGCGCCACTTTCTTGGACAAGCGCGTCAGGGCTTTGTCCACAGTGGGGGGTGATTCCCAAATCTCCCTGTCCTGCTTAGGGAAAGGGTATGCCATATAAATTATTTTGGGGATCTGCGGTCTCTTATCCGGAGTCTCCCAAGCTTTTCCAAAGAATTCATTTAATTCATGAGATGTGGGTAAGTTAATAATCTGTTTCTTTTCCTTAAACATGTGTACCCTTGTGTCGGGGACAGAGGGATCATCCACAATATGCAACACATCCCTTATTGCCACAATCATACACTGAATGGTTTTAGTCACCCTAGGGCTCAATTTTACTTCGTCATAGTCGACACTGGAATCAGAATCCATGTCGGTAGTAGTGTCTTGTGTTAAGGGACGCTTTTGAGAACCCGACGGGCCCTGTGAGTCGGTCCAATCTGAGGATTGACCCCCTGATGTCCCCACTAAATCAGCCTTATCAAGCCTTTTATGTAAAGATGCCACACTTGCATTCAACATATGCCACATGTCCATGTAAAAACACTGGAAAAAATATGTCCAGATAGCGCTTTTTTATATATAATATGCCAATTCCCACTCACTGCGTCGCTAATGTGTCCCCCTCCTCTTTTTTCCAGCCTGTGAGTTCAGCAGGGGAGAGACCAGGGAGAGACCAGGGAGCCAGCGTTTTCCTCATGCAGCTTCTGTGGAGAAAATGGCGCTGGTTAGTGCTGAGGATAAAGCCCCGCCCACCCGACGGCGGGCTTCGGTCCCAGTGATTTTTACATAAAATGGCGGGGGATCATAGATTTACTGCCTCCGCAGTCTAATCCAACTGTATTTGTGCCAAAATGTGAGGTTTATTGCTGCCCAGGGCGCCCCCCCCTGCGCCCTGCACCCTTCAGTGCTGCTCTGTGTGTGTGTGACTGGGAGCAATGGCGCGCAGCGGTGAAGATCTGATGTCTTCTGCCGCCTAAGATGTCTTCTGCCTTCTCTATCCGGCTTCTATCTTCGGCATCTGTGAGGAGGACGGCGGCACGGCTCCGGGACGAACTCCAGGAGAGACCTGTGTTCCGACTCCCTCTGGAGCTAATGGTGTCCAGTAGCCTTAGAAGCAGTGCCCAACTTGACAAGCCAGCTCTGCTTCTCTCTCCTCGGTCCCACGATGCAGGGAGCCTGTTGCCAACAGGACCCCCTGAAAATAAAAAACCTAACAAAATTATTTTTCCACAGAAAACTCTGGAGAGCTCTCTGCAATGCACCCATTCTCCTCTGGGCACAAGATCTAACTGAGGTCTGGAGGAGGGGCATAGAGGGAGGAGCCAGTGCACACCCATAGTTAAAGTTCTTTTTAGGTGCCCTATCTCCTGCGGAGCCCGTCTATACCCCATGGTCCTTACGGAGTCCCCAGCATCCTCTAGGACGTAAGAGAAATGGGGTCTAACTATGCACATCTTTCAGCAAAGGCAAGATGACTACTCGCTATGATATTATGTGATAACCACTTAAAATACAGGACCCTGTAACCATTATTATTGAGAGGTGAAACCGTGCTTGGCAGTGATGGGCAGTGGTGAGACAGGACATACATAAACAGGGACAAACAACAAGTAGACAATATTAATGCAGATATGAAAACAAGCGGTAGAAAGGACCCTTTTAATAAGAAAGCTCAATCTTATTGGAAGAGGGCACTGGTAAAACGAGGTGTGGCTCAGGATGGAGATTGGACAGTTGTGAGTGTGCACTAGTGTGCGTGATGTTGGCGGGAGTAGGGTAAAATGTGATAAGGAGATGGAATTTAAAGAATGCCTACATTTTTCAAGGCTCTAGGAGAGTGTGATTGGGCATGTTAGGGAATAGTAGAGGTAGATAATGGCATAAAAAATTCTTGCAGGTGGAAATAAGAGGTGGTGTTCAGTTAGGAGGTGAGGTTCAGGTCAGCGGTACATTAAACAGTGCAAGAGGCGGTGTATTTCAAAATGGAATTTGAGGTTTAAGGGGTGCTGTTGTTGAGGGCTTTCTATTTAAGGGTGAGTAATTTTAATTTAAATCTGAAAGATAGATGGGTGTAGGTTTATTAAAGCGTCTAAAACGGACAATTGGAGGTGTTGCCCACAGCAACCAATCAGATTCTATCTTTAATTTCCTAGAATGCAATGGAGAATTAAGGGATCTATTCATGAAGCAGTGAAAAGAGTGGAGAAGTGAGCCTTTGAAGAAGTTGCCCATGGCAACCAATCAGCTGCTCCGTACAATTGTATAGTATGCAAATTATAAATGTTACTACAATTCTGATTGGTTGCCATGGGCAACTTCTCCACCTGCTCCCTTCTCCACCCTTTTCACTGCTTTATGAATAGACCCCATAGTAGCTAAAAATAAGATTTTAAACCTACCGGTAAATCTTTTTCTCGTAGTCCATAGAGGATGCTGGGGACTCCGTAAGGAGTCTAGACGGGCTCCGCAGGAGACATGGGCACTTTAAGAAAGTCTTTAGACCTGGGTGTGCACTGGCTCCTCCCTCTATGCCCCTCCTCCAGACCTCAGTTAGAGAAACTGTGCCCAGAGGAGATGGACAGTACGAGGAAAGGATTTTGTTAATCCAAGGGCAAGATTCATACCAGCCACACCAATCACACCGTATAACTTGTGATAACTACCCAGTTAACAGTATGAACACAACATATCATCAGTTCAAGACCGATGCAACTATAATATAACCCTTATTGAAGCAATAACTATATACAAGTATTGCAGAAGTAGTCCGCACTTGGGACGGGCGCCCAGCATCCTCTACGGACTACGCGAAAAAGATTTACCGGTAGGTTTAAAATCTTATTTTCTCTAACGTCCTAGAGGATGCTGGGGACTCCGTAAGGACCATGGGGATTATACCAAAGCTCCCAAAAGGGCGGGAGAGTGCGGATGACTCTGCAGCACCGATTGAGCAAACAAGAGGTCCTCCTCAGCCAGGGTATCAAACTTGTAGAACTTAGCAAAAGTGTTTGAACCTGACCAAGTAGCAGCTCGGCACAACTGTAATGCCGAGATCCCTCGGGCAGTCGCCCAAGAAGATCCCACCTTCCTAGTGGAATGGGCCCTAACCGATTTAGGCAACGGCAATCCAGCCGTAGAACGAGCCTGCTGAATGGTGTTACAATCCAGCGGGAAATAGTCTGCTTTGAAGCAGGAGCGCCAAGCTTGTTGGCAGCATACAGGACACAAACTGACTCTGTTTTTCTGACTCTAGCCGTTCTGGCTACGCAAATTTTCAAAGCCCTGACCACAACCAGGGACTTGGAGTCCTCCAAGTCACACGTAGCCACAGGCACCACAATAGGCTGGTTCATATGAAAGGATGAATCCACCTTAGGCAGGAATTGAGGACGTGTCCGCAACTCCGCTCTATCGACATGGAAAACCATATAGGGACTTTTATGAGATAAAGCCGCCAATTCCGACACTTGCCTAGCCAAAGCCAAGGCTAATAACATGACCACCTTCCCAGTGAGATATTTTAACTCTACCGTTTTAGGTGGTTCAAACCAGTGTGACCTAAGGAAACTTAACACCATGTTAAGGTCCCAGGCTCCACCAGAGGTACAAAAGGAGGCTGAAGATGCAGCACTCCCTTCACAAAAGTCTGAACTTCTGGGAGAGAAGCCAATTCTTTTTGAAAGAAAATGGATAGGGCCGAAATCTGAACCTTAATGGAGCCTAAGTTTTAGGCCCAAATTCACTCCAGTTTGTAGGAAGTGAAGGAAACAGCCCAGAATGAATTCTTCCGTAGGAGCATTCCTGGCCTCACACCAAGAAACATATTTTCGCCATATACGGTGATAATGTTTAGATGTCACGTCCTTCTTAGCCTTTGTCAGCGTAGGAATAACCTCATCCGGAATGCCTTTTTCCGCTAGGATCCGGCGTTCAACCGCCATGCCGTCAAACGCAGCCGCAGTAAGTCTTGGAACAGACATGGGCCCTGTTGCAACAGGTCCTGCCTTAGAGGAAGAGGCCACGGATCTTCTGTAAGCATTTCCTGCAGATCCGGATACCAGATCCTTCGTGGCCAATCTGCAACAATGAGGATTGTTCTAACTCCTCCTTTTTCTTATTATTCTCAACCCTTGGGTATGAGAAGAAGAGGAGGAAATACATAGACTGACTGGAACACCCACGGTGTCACTAGGGCGTCTACCGCTACTGCCTGAGGGTCTCTTGACCAGGCGCAATAACTCTGCAGCTTTTTGTTGAGGTGGGACGCCATCATGTCTATCTGTGGCAGTCCCCACCGAACTGCAATCTGTGCAAAGACTTCCTGATGAAGTCTCCACTCTCCAGGACGTATGTCTGGTGAGGAAGTCTGCTTCCCAGTTGTTCACTTCCTGAATGAACACTGTTGACCGTGCGTTTACATGATTCTCCGCCCAGCGAAGAATTCTGGTGGCTTCCGCCATCGCCACTCTGCTCCTTGTGCCGCCTTGGTGGTTTACATGAGCTACTGCGGTGACGTTGTCTGACTGGATCAGAACCGGTTGGTCGCGAAGAAAGGTCTCCGCTTAACGTAGGGCGTTGTATATGGCCCTTAGTTCCAATATGTTTCTTCCCTGTGTGACTGCTCCCCAGCCTCGGAGGCTCGCATCCGTGGTCACCAGGATCCAGTCCTGAATGCCGAATCTGCGGCCCTCTAAAAGGTGAGCACTCTGCAGCCACCACAGGAGAGATACCCTGGCCCTGGGGGATAGGGTGATCAACTGATGAATCTGCAGATGTGACCCGGACCACTTGTCCAGTAGGTCCCATTTGAAGTCCTCGCATGTAACTTGTCGAAGGGAATGTTTTTCCCAGGACTCGAGTGCCGTGATGCACTGACACCTGTCTTGGTTTCAATAGGTCCCTGACTAGAGTCATGAGTTCCTGGGCCTTCTCTATCTGAAGGTAAACCCATTTCTGGTCTGTATCCAGAATCATACCCAAGAAGGGCAGACGAGTTATAGGAACCAACTGTGACCTCTCGAAATTGAGAATCCAGCCGTATTGCTGTGACACCTTCAGCAAAAGTGACACGCTGTTCAACAACTGCTCTTTTGATCTCGCCCTTATTAGGAGATCGTCCAGGTATGGGATAACTGTGACTCCTTGCTTGCGTAGGAGCACCATTATTTCCGCCAATTACCCTGAAATTGGTAATGACAATCCTGTACCGCAATTGTCAGGTACGCCTGATGGGGTGGATAAATGGGAACATGAAGGTATGCAGCCTTTATGTCTAGATAGATACACCATCAAATCTTCACAAACTAAGTAGGAAACTACTTAGTTTGTGAAGATACTCCCTTGTGAGCTCACACCTTAAAAAGGTGAGGGAGTATCTAGAGTTCAAATTATTCAACAAACGCAGTGGTTGTCTTTTTTACTGACATTTATATTTACTATCTGTATACTCATTACATAATGAACTATGTAAAAATTGCATTTGTTCAAATGAATGTTATTAAAAGAATCTTTTATTAATTGGCCTTGGGTCCCTTGTTTGGGTGACCATTTGGTGAGGGGTGTCCGTTACAGGTTCCCGGTCACAAACTTTCTCCAATATCCAACTTACACCTATGGAAACAACATTGGAAGAATTACCGTAAAGACGTTCCTATATAGCGCACTTGGGAATTTTGTTTGTATCTTGTATTCTTTAGAGATCTTTCAACAGAGATATCCCCCATTGTGCTGCTTTGAGTTTGGCGCAAGATAAGGGTACTATTGTATATATATATATATATATATATATACTTATACTAGGGTCTCAATCTCCGCTGATAAGGTATCCGTCCACGCTGCTACAGCGCTATAAACCCATGCCGACACAATCGCCGGTCTGAGTAGTGTACCAGAATGTGTGTAAATGGACTTCAAAGTACTTTTACTGCATGCTATCTGCAGGATCCCTGAGGATAGCTGTTAAGTCAGCGCTACCTTTTGGGTAAACGTGACAAGCTTTGTCCACCCTAGGGGAAGATTCCCATCGTATCCTGGCCCTAGTAGGGAAAGGATACTCCCTGAGAATTCTTTGTGGGAATCTGCAGTCTCTTGTCTGGAGATTCCCGCTCTTTTTCTTCATGAGAGGAGGGAAATTTACCTCAGCTTTCTTCCCCTTAAACATGTGTACCCTCGTGTCAGGGACAGATGAGTCATCAGTGATATGCAAAACATCTTTTATTACAATAATCATATATTGAATACTTTTCTGCCATTTTGGCTGTAACTTTGCATTATCGTAGTCGACACTGGAGTCAGACTCCGTGTCGATATCAGTGTCTATTATTTTGGATAGTGAGCGTTGTGAGACTCTGACGGTCTCTGCGACATAGGGACAGACATGGGTGCAATAAATTTACCTTAGCACTTAATTTCACATATCCAAACAGGTGTCGGCGTTGTCGACGGAGACACCACTCACACACACATTTGCTCCATCTCCTCCTTAGGAGAGCCTTTTACCTCAGACATGTCGACACACACGTACCGACACACCACACACTCAGGGAATGCTCATCTGAAGATAATTCCCCCAACAAGGCCCTTTGGAGAGACAGAGAGAGAGTATGCCAGCACACACCCCAGCGCTATATGACCCAGGAAAAAACACAGTAATTTAATGTTTACCCAGTAGCGCTGTTATTATCTGCGCCGAATTATGTGCCCCCCCTCTTCTTTAAAACCCTCTCTTCTAACGTGGTATAAGCAGGGGAGAGACCGGGGAGCTTCCTCTCAGCTGCTGTTGAGAAAAAACATGGCGCTGGTGAGTGCTGAGGAAGAAGCCCCGCCCCCTCGACGGTGGGCTTCTGTCCCCTGCTAAAAGTGTAAAATTGGCGGGGGCTCATGCATATATAGTATCCAGCTGTATATATGCTCCTTTTGCCAAATAAGAGGTTTATATTGCTGCCCAGGGCGCCCCCCCCCCCCCCTGCGCCCTGCACCCTTACAGTGACCGGAGTATGTGAGGTGTGTGGGAGCAATGGCGCACAGCTGCAGTGCTGTGCATTACCTCTGTGAAGATCATGAAGTCTTCTGCCGCCTCTGAAGTCTTCTTTTCTTCTCATACTCACCTGGCTTCTATCTTCCGCCTCTGCAAGGGGGGCGGCGGCGCAGCTCTGGGACGGGCGGCCAGGGTGAGATCCTGCGTACCAATCCCTCTGGAGCTAATGGTGTCCAGTAGCCTAAGAAGCAGGACCTAGCTTCAGAGAGTAGGGCTGCTTCTCTCCCCTCAGTCCCTCGATGCAGGGAGTCTGTTGCCAGCAGAGCTCCCTGAAAATAAAAAACCTAACAAAATACTTTCTATCAGCAAACTCAGGAGAGCTCACTGAAAAACACCCAGCTCCTCTGGGCACAGTATCAAACTGAGGTCTGGAGGAGGGGCTTAGAGGGAGGAGCCAGTGCACACCCAGGTCTAAAGACTTTCTTAAAGTGCCCATGTCTCCTGCGGAGCCCGTCTATCCCCATGGTACTTACGGAGTCCCCAGCATCCTCTAGGACGTTAGAGAAATCTGATTGGATGCTGTGGACAACATCTCCACTTTTAATTAATAAAGATTTTAGTAAATCTACCTCAGGGTGCCAGTATAGCAGATATGGGGGCAAATGTATGAAGCAGTGATAAGAGAGGAGACGCGAGCCAGTGGAGAAGTTGCCCATGGCAACCAATCAACATTGAAGAAACATTTTTAATTTGCATACTATAAAATTATACAGAGCAGCTGATTGGTTGTCATGGGCAACTTCTCCACTGGCTCACTTCTCCTCTCTTAATGCATAACTCTAGCTGTATCTTTAATCTAGTTTACTTTTTATCATGTGCAGGTGCCTGACTGTTCTCAGGGATCAGTGCAAGGTATTACAGTCGCTGCATCCAGGACACGAGACTGAAGGTCTCCTTCCTGTATCAGCCGGCCCCCCAGACTCCCATTGGCTAGTTACACAGGCTTTTGGGGGTGGGTTGATAGATGCACTGACACAGCTGCCGTGTACACTATTAAGGGATCTACAGTATTATAAAAAGGTGGCAAGTGTGTGTGTTGATTGCCTTGGTCTCTCAGTCATTAGGTCGACCACTATTGGTCGACAGTGACTAGGTTGACGCACAAAATAGGTCAACATGGTCATTAGATCGACATGAATAAGGTCGACATAAGTTTTGTTTTTTTTAAATTATGTCGTTTTCTTTGTAAAGTGACCGGGAACCCCAATTAGTGCACCGTATCCCCTCACATGTGAAAAAGTCATGTCGACCTTTTTCCATGTTGACCTTATCCATGTCAACCTAGTGACCACGTTGATCTAATGCATGTCGACCAATAGTGGTCGACCTAATGAGTGTCGACCTAAGTGCTGTCGACCTAAAGAGCGGATACCATTTTATTGCTGAGAAGTTATTGTAGGGCTGTACACAATAAAGAACAGACAGTTTTTCCCTTTGTGGCTGCAGAATGCATCCTGGGTAGACTAGTAATATATCTGCCTGTCAGCTCCTGTACACTGTTTGTGACTTGCAGCAATAACGTTCCTTTATGTAAGTATAGACATATCTAGTTATTATATCTGTAAAACTCTCTTTATGAGACAGCGCTCGGGTTTTAAACTGTGAATTTCCTCATATTCAGACATTTCACGTGTACAGAGAAAACACAACGGTTTCATGAGATAAATGAAATAAAAGCACATTTTGTTACGGGAGCTTTAGCAGGCGTCTTTCCTGTTTATTACATTCCTTGCATTCAGGTCAGAAATATGTAACTGGGGAACCATCATTATAGAATGCTTATGGCTATTTTATTTATTACTTATTTATCAGAAGTTATTTATATAGCCACATACATATTATGCAGTGGGAAGCAGTTACTTAACTGACGGCCAGGATACTGGCAGTCGCTATGCCGACGCCGGCATCCCAAACAAGGACACCATCTCGGCATCAACATACCGTCACCAAATGGGATACCGGCGTCACAATACCGATAGCCGGCATCCCGGGTTAAAGCAGAAGAAGGGGGGTTATGGGGAAGCGCAGGAAAGATTAGGGTTAGGGACTGGGAAGGGAGGGTTGGGGTTAAGCACACAGAAGGGGAGATTAGGGTTAGACATCAGGCATGGAGGGTTAGGTTTAGGCAGCGGGGAAGGGAGGGTTAGGGTTAGGCAGTGGGAAAGGGAGGATTAGGGTTAGGCAGCGGGGAAGGGAGGGTTAAGGTTAGGCAGTGGTGAAGGGAGGGTTAAGCATTAAGCATGGAGGGTTAGGGTTAGGCAGCGGGGAAGGGAGGGTTAGGGTTAGGCAGCGGGGAAGGGAGGGTTAGGATTAGGCACCACCGGGGAGGGTTAGGGTAGTGAATGGGTGAGGGTTAGGGGGCTTACTGGGGGACTGTCTGGATTATGATGGATGTGATACCAGTGTCGGCATATTGACCACGAAGGCATCCTATCCATCAGTAAATCAAACTGATCCCTATGCAGCAGTTTACAGAGAATATTTAGTAATTTACGTTAGTCCTTGCCCTAGTGGAGCTTACAATCTATATCGTCAACCACATAGACACACACACACACACACACGGTAATGAGTAAGTGCCTGCCGATGCTACACTAAAGGTAGTCCCAAGGGGATGCGGTTTGCCCGCCCTCTGTTGGCATTCTCATTGTTGGGATGCCAGGGTCGGTCATGTGACAGCCGGGATCACATACCGAACCCATCCACATGTTGCTAGCGCTTTAATGCCATGGCAGAAGAAGGGAGGTTATGGGGAAGTTTAGGGTCAGGGCCTGGGAAGGGAGGGTTGGGGTTAAGCTCACAGAAGGGGAGGTTAGGTTTAGGCATCAAGCATGGAGGGTTAGGTTTAGGCAGCGGGGAAGGGAGGGCTAGGGTTAGGCAGTGGGGAAGGGAGGGTTAAGGTTAGGCAGTGATGAAGGGAGGGTTAGGCATTAAGCGTGGAGGGTTAGGGTTAGGCAGCGGGGAAGGGAGGGTTAGGGTTAGGCAGCGGGGAAGGGAGGGTTAGGGTTAGGCAGTGTGGAAGGGAGGTTAGGGTTAGGCAGCGGGGAAGGGAGGGTTAGGGTTAGGCAGTGTGGAAGGGAGGGTTAAGATTAGGCACCACCGGGGAGGGTTAGGGTAGTGAATGGGTGAGGGTTAGGAGGCTTACTGGGGGACTCTCTGGATTATGATGGATGGGATACCAGTGTCGGCATATTGCTTTAACCCGGGATGCCGGCTATCGTTATTGTGACGCCAGTATCCCATTTGGCGTCGGCTAATTGGATTCACCTGAAAGAATCTTGGGGAAGAAAATAGCATGTATGGAATATATTGTCATGCCGCGTCATGTCCCTGCGCAGTACTCGGGACACTTGCAGGATAGAACATTACCCATCCTTTCATCTCATTAAAATATAAAATATAGCATAAGGCAATGCATAATAATGTAAGATAATGTTATATTAACTATAGTAAAATGTTTTCAGCCAGATGGTAAAATGTTTTAATACAGTATGTGTAATTACAATATTTCTATCAATATTGGCCAGTCAGGATTAAGAAACAAGATATGAGCAAATAAACTGAAAAAATCGATTTGTAAAGCGACTTACCTAATTAGAAATTCATAGCATAGGAGCAGGTTTCCATAACTTTATTTCCCCTAGGTGGGAGTCTGTATAGTGATTGATGTGTAGTCAGGTATTAGTAATGTGATGGAAATGTAATGGTGAGAAAGGAGATTAATGTTTAGAATTGTGCTCTGAATATTGGTAATTTAAATGGTCTCTGCATTTCATGTTAATCAGATGTAGATGGAGACAGAGAATTCTCTACTGTAAATGTGTGGGTGCGAAACCTGAGTGGGTCCCATAGCATGGTCCATAGAAGACAAGAATTGGAAAATTATCTATACTGTTCTCTGATATTGAAATATATGTCCGCAGTGTCAATTGTGGTTCATTTGTACTATAAACTGTTTTGTACGAAAATATATGACCTGCAAATATACATAGGGCTCTGGGTTGTGTATGACATGCCGACAGAATCCCAACGGTCAGAATGTCATCAGTTCCCGGTGAGTATTCTAATGGGCCCTACAGACTCGGCGATGTGCCGCCGAGCTGCCCGACCGCGATACGGCAGACGGGCGACACGGCGGTGGGGCGGGGAGGGGGGGGGGGTAGTGACGGGGGGAGTGAAGTTTCTTCACTCCCCCCGTCACCTGGCTCCGTAGACATGCAGGCAAATATGGACGATCTCGTCCATATTGGCCTGCATGCACAGCCGACGGGGCATCAGCGATGAACGAGTTCATCGCTGGTGCCTCCACACTGACAGATATGAACGTTATCTCATTCAATAATGAACGAGATCGTTCATATCTTGCAGTGTTATCGCCCAGTGAGTAGGGCGCATAACCCTAGTCCTAACCCTAACTGTCCCATAGCCTAACCTTTAGCATTCCCTCCCATAGCCTAAACCTAACCATCTCCTCCCGCATCCTGACCCTAACCGCCCCCTCCCGCAGCCTAACCCTAACTGTCCATTCCCGCAGCCTAACCCTGTCTCCTCTTGCAGCCTAGTCCTAACTGTCCCCTCCCGCAACCTAGCCCTAACTGTCCCCTCCCGCAGCAATAACCCTAAATGTCTCCTTCCAAAGCCTAACCCTAACTGTCTCCTTCCAAAGCCTAACCCTAACTGTCCCCTTCCACAGCCTAACCCCAACTGTCCCCTTCCACATCCTAACCCTAACTGTCTGCTTCCACAGTGTAACCCTAACTGTCTCCTCCTGCTGCCTAACCCTGTCTCCACTTGCTGCCTACCCTAACTATCCCCTCCCACAACCTAACCCTAACTGTCTCCACCTGCAGCCTATCCCTAATTGTCCCCTGCCACAACCTAGCCCTAACTGTCTCCTCCCACAGCCTAACCCTGTCTCCACTTGCTGCCTACCCTAACTATCCCCTCCCACAACCTAACCCTAACTGTCTCCTCCCACAGCCTAGCCCTAACTGTCTTCCCACAGCCTAGCCCAAACTGTCTCCTCCCACAGCCTAACCCTAACTGTCCCCTTCCGCAGCCTAACCCTAACTGTCCCCTTCCACAGCCTAACCCTAACTGTCCTCTTCCGCAGCCTAACCCTAACCATCTCCTCCCACAGCCTAACCCTAACCGTCCCCTCCCGCAGCCTAACCCTAACCGTCCCCTCCTGCAGCCTAACCCTAACTGTCCCCTCCCACAGCCTAACCCTAACTGTCCCCTCCCACAGCCTAGCCCTAACTGCCCCCTCCCGCAGCAATAACCCTAAATGTCTCCTTTCAAAGCCTAACCCTAACTGTCTCCTTCCAAAGCCTAACCCTAACTGTCCCCTTCCACAGCCTAACCCCAACTGTCCCCTTCCCCATCCTAACCCTAACTGTCTCCTTCCACAGTGTAACCCTAACTGTCTCCTCCTGCTGCCTAACCCTGTCTCCACTTGCTGCCTACCCTAACTATCCCCTCCCACAACCTAACCCTAACTGTCTCCACCTGCAGCCTATCCCTAATTGTCCCCTGCCGCAACCTAGCCCTAACTGTCTCCTCCCACAGCCTAACCCTGTCTCCTCCCGCAGCCTAACCCTAACTGTCTCCTCCCACAGCCTAGCCCTAACTGTCTTCCTACAGCCTAGCCCAAACTGTCTCCTCCCACAGCCTAACCCTAACTGTCCCCTCCCGCAGCCTATCCCTAACTGTCCCCTCCCACAGCCTAACCCTAACTGTCCCCTTCTGCAGCCTATCCCTAACCATCTCCTCCCACAGCCTAACCCTAACCGTCCCCTCCCGCAGCCTAACCCTAACCGTCCCCTCCCACAGCCTAACCCTAACTGTCCCCTCCCGCAGCCTAACCCTAACTGTCCCCTCCCACAGCCTAGCCCTAACTGCCCCCTCCCGCAGCAATAACCCTAACTTTCTCCTTCCACAGCCTAACCCTAACTGTCCCCTTCCACAGCCTAACCCTAACTGTCCCCTTCCACAGCCTAACCCTAATTGCCCCCTCCCGCAGCAATAACCCTAACTGTCTCCTTCCACAGCCTAACCCTAACTGTCCCCTTCCACAGCCTAACCCTAACTGTCCCCTTCCACAGCCTAACCCTAACTGTGTCCTTCCACAGCCTAACCCTAACTGCCCCCTCCCGCAGCAATAACCCTAACTGTCTCCTTCCATAGCCTAACCCTAACTGTCCCCTTCCACAGCCTAACCCTAACTGTCCCCTTCCACAGCCTAACCCTAACTGTCCCCTTCCACAGCCTAACCCTAACTGTCTCCTTCCACAGCCTAACCCTAACTGTCTCCTTCCACAGCCTAACCCTAACTGTCCCCTTCCACAGCCTACCCTTAACCCTCCATTGTGACCATTGGGATCCTGACTATATCCCCTTTTAGTAGACAAGCATTGTTAATACTTTCTAAGGGATGCGTCCGGGACCGAAGCTGGAATCCCGAACCCTGCATATCCCGCCGGTCAGCATACCAACCAACAGGGACTATTCCCACACGTGGGTGTCTACGACACCCATAGACACCCCTGAAAGGGGGTTCGTTGTGCTTGCCCACCCCGCCGGCCACTGAACATTCAGGATCCCGGCGTTGGTATTGCGACCAGCGGTCTCCTAACTGCCAGTCACACATACCCATCCCCTTTCTTTTTTTTCTTTTTTTGTAATTTCATTTTTATTTAGCAAAACATGGTACAGAGCAGAGCAGTAATCAAAGAACCATATAAATGTGTACGTGGGAGAAAACAGTAAACATAACCCTTTTGGGAAAAATCAAGTAGTATAGAATTGCACAAATATCTGGTTCACCATATTAATGCAGCAGGAACATTGAGCATATAGAGCGAGCAAAAGTCCAATGTGGTATCCATAAATGAATGTAACATCACACTGTAATAAATGGTGAATCAATAAAATCAAACCAATGAATACAAACATACTGTCTGACCTCTGTGTAAAATGTATCAGCAGAGCCGGCCCTAACCAATATGATGCCCTAGGCAAGATTTTGGCTGGTGCCCCCTAGCACCACCGCTAGTTCCGCCTCTGACCCTGCACCCCTTTCCCAGCACCATCACCCCCCACCCATAGCAGTACTTTTTTTGTTTTCCCTGTAATTTAAATAAGAATAGTGTGCACATTCAGCGCACAGCCCAAAAAGGTATGTGTTTTTGCTGGCAAGGGGCATGGCCACACAATAGTACCCCCAATTCAAATTACACCACACAGTAGTGCAACTTTATTCACAATTTATCATATGATAGTGTCCCTTCTTCACATTACATCACACAGTAGTACTAATTTACCTTATATACGTTACTTCTCACAGTAGTGCCCCTCATTCACATAACATCATACTGAATTGCTCCTTATTCACATTACACCACACCATATTGCTCTTTATTCTCATTACACCACACCATATTGCTCCTTATTCACATTACACCACACCATATTGCTCTTTATTCACATTAGACCACACAGTAGTGCCCTTTCTATACGTTACGCCACACCGTAGAGCACCTTATACACATAATGCTACACATTGGTAATGCATTTATACACATAATACCACACAGTAATGCCTCTTACACATATGACACACATTATTAATGTCCTTATAAACATAGTGCGCCTTACACATTATGCCAACCCTTATTAATGCCCTTATACACATAATTTCCCTTACACATATGCCGAACATTGTTAATGCCCTTATACACATAATGACACACATAATGTCCCTTACACATATGCCGCACATTATTAGTGCCCTTATACACATAATTAAACACATAGTGCCCCTTACACATATGTTACACATTATTAATGCCCTTATACAAATAATGACACATATAGTTCCTGGCGTGAGTCAACTGGCAGCTCTGCTAACGTCGGGTGCCTATTTGTTATGAAAATGCATCTTATTTGCATTGCTATTTGGCTAGGATGCACAAGCAGCTTCTGCTGATTAAAATGATATGCAGCATGCCTATATACTGCGTGCGACTGTGGCTGTATCTGCATACGAAATGCTGCACACAGAATATAGGCATGCCGCATATCATTTTAATCAGCAGAAGCTGCTTGTGCCCCTAGGCATACCAGATGCCCTAGGCAATTGCCTAGCTTGCCTATGCCTAAGGCCGGCTCTGTGTATCAGCCAAGTATCTACAAGTTTTCTTTGGTTTCATAAACACCCAACACATAGGGAGAAAACAAAACAAAAAAACAAAAAAAAAAAGGGGAGGAGGGGAAGAAAGAAAAAAAAAGAAGAAACACATGACCTTTGTTGGAAATACAATGTACAGAACAGACAGTGGGGGTCATTCTGAGTTGATCGCTCGCTGGCTAGTTTTAGCAGCCATGCAAACGCTATGCCGCCGCCCACTGGGGAGTGTATTTTAGCTTAGCAGAAGTGTGAATGCATGTGCAGCCGCAAAAACAGTTTGTGCAGTTTCTGAGTAGCTCTGAACCTACTCAGCGCTTGCGATCACTTCAGCCTATTCGTGTCCGGATTTGACGTCATACACCCGCCCAGTGATCGCCCAGCCACGCTAGCATTTTTTCAGACACGCCTGTGTTTTTGCAAACACTCCCTGAAAACGGTCAGTTGACACCCAGAAACGCCCCCTTCCTGTCAATCTTTTTGCGTCCGTCAGTGCGACTGAAAACTTTGCTAGAACCTGTGCTTTGTACCCGTACGTCACGTGTGCGCATTGCGGGGCAAACGCATGCACAGAAATGACGTTTTTTAGCCTGATCGCTGCGCTGCGAACAACGGCAGCTAGCGATCAACTCGGAATGACCCCCATTATACAAAATGCCGTATATTGCTAGCAAAAGCTTTTCGAAACAGGACAGTACATGGGAGGCCATATCTAGACATAAGGTACCCTATCTAAACAGATCTGCTAATAATTAAGTATGAGGGAAGTAAGAAGAGACCATCCATTTATCCCAGATGTTATCAAATTTAGACTTTGTACCCCATGACATATAAACATATCTTTCGTGTTTCAAAGAAGTATTTACCAACAGTCACCATTCAGTAAATGTGGGACCTACAGGTATTCGGGCCATCAAGAGCGAGCTATGCACACCTTAGCCAAGGAGCACATATTCGTAACGTACTGGTTATCAGGCTTATCGAAGACTATCGTATCCTGGCGTCCTAGTACACACAATTTGGGAGTGAGAACTTGCCCAGGGATTCCAGTCACTGTGATTGTCAATTTAACCTGTGACCAGAAGGAGGAGACAACTGTACAATCCCAGACAAGATGCCAAAAAGTACCTTGGGCAGTCCCGCATTAGGACAAATAGGGGAAGTGCGACCACCAAATTTGACTAATCTAGCAGGTGTCAAATAGGTTTTGTGAAGGATAAAAAATTGTATTTGTTGAAATCGAGTGGATACTGTACCATGACGTGGGAATTCCCTAGCTGCATTCCATTCCTCATCACTCAAGGGGCCAAGGTCAGTTTCCCATCTAATCCGTAAGACAGGTAGGGCCTCAATATAATGTTCTGCTAATAAATAAGAATATGTTGAAGAAACAGTTTTAACCTGGTCTAATTTGAGTAGAAATTATTTTGCAGGAGAGGAAGTAAAAACAGGGGGTCAATGCCTATATTGAACCTGAAGGGCGTGTCTCAGTAAATATCTAAAGAAGAACGAATGAGATAAATCAAATTCGTCTTTCAGTTGTTGGAATAATTTAATAATGGACATCTCGTAGATTTGCCCAATCGATGCATTTCCCTTGGATTTCCACAACTGTCCACCAGGTATGGTATGCAGTTCTGGAATCCAACGAGAGTCCCAAAGAGGGGTGTCCGGATCAACATCTACAAACTTAGTAAGAGTTTGGACCTCACGCCAAATCTTGGTGGCTTGGACTATAAGTGGACGAGAAGCCAAGAAGAGTTTACCACTTAACAATACCTGTAGAGGTAACTGCCAGGGGCAGTTTGGTGAATAAAAATTGCAAAGAGAGAGGAGGAGGAGACATCTTGAATCCATAGTCTGATATAAGCCAATTGACAAGCAATGTAATACAGTTTAAAATAGGGGAGAGCCAAGCCACCATCGGGCCTTGTTCTTGTGAGAACATCCATGTTAATACTAGGGCGTTTGTTGGCCCATATTAGAGAGAACAGAATACTATTCAGAAGTCTAAAAAAGGAAGCTTGGACATACACTGGAGATTGGTGAAGCACATAAAGGATTTTAGATTGTACAATCATTTTAATAAGATTGACCCTTCCCATCATGGTAAGAGGCAGTTTACACCACACTTTGGCCTTAGTTTTTAAGTAAGACAGTAAAGGTGAAAGATTGTTAGGGATAAAATCTGTACAAGTATTAGTAATAATAATCCCCAAGAATTTAAACTGAGTAACCCACCGCAGTGGAAGAGAGACAACTGGGCACGAAGGGGAAGAACCCCGTAAAGGCATAATTAAAGATTTAGTCCAATTAATGGAGAGGCCAGAGTACCTACCAAACATCCCTATAGCATTCAGTATAGCCGGCATAGAAGATCTATAATCACGAAAAAGCAATAACATATCATCAGCCACCGTGACACGGGCCACCGTGTCCGTCCTCTGACCTATTTGAAGCCCCAAGATATTTGGATGAGCATGAATAATACATGCCAAGGGATCTATGGCAATAGCGAATAAAGTGGGTGATAAGGGGCAACCTTGCCTAGTGCCCCTAGAAAGGGAAAAAGGAGCAGACACATAAGCATTGACAGAGATCCTGGCCATAGGTTGATGATATAATAACTGTACCCATTTTAGAAAAGAGGGGCCAAAACCCATACAATGCATGACTCTCTATAAGTAAGGCCATTTAACCTAGTCAAACGCCTCAGCGGCATTGAGAGAAACAATTACAGAATTAGACTCGTCATCATGTGAGGCCTGAAGATGAGTAAAGACTCGGCGCAGGTTTATGCTGGTGGACATACCAGGCATAAAGCCAGTTTGATCTGGATGTATCAAAGAAGTTATATAACCATATTAATTTGGATGGCCAGGATCTTTGCCAATATCTTAGTGTCAGTCGGGATCAGGGATATTGGCCTATAAGAGTCGGGATAGCTAGGATCATTTCCGGGTTTAGGTAATACCACAATAATAGCCTAGGACAACGAATCAGGCAGAATGCCTACTTCAAAAAGACCATGAAACAAGTTCAGTAGTCTAGTAACAAACCACTGTCACGAACCAATCACTTACCTCTGTGGGTCTGGGGTCCGTCCGTTACCGGTGCGTTTGCTCGCAGTGCTGTGCGTCCGTGTGGGGACGTGGTCAGTGGCAGAGGTGATGCAGGTTCTGGGAGCCGAGACTGCGGAGACCAAATGGCCAAAGGCACCGCTGAGTGTCTGCAGTATAGGGGGCGGCCATGTTGGAGACCAAATGAGCACCTGAGAGCACTTGTGAAACACCTGTGGGTAAGTGTTAGCCAATCCCGTGCTTGTGCTGCCTTTAAGTAGGCTGGGATTATGTTATTCAGAGCCAGTGCTTTATAGTAGCTACTCTGTACCCTAGCTCTGTGCTCTCTCCGTGATTTTCTGTGTGATTCCAGTGGTCCAGATATCGCCTCTGCTTCCAGAGGTCTGCCTGCAGCCTTCACTGCATAAGATCCACCAGTTCCCTGCTGTGCTGTCAGTCAATCGCTCTCCCAGTGGCAAACAAGTGGATTTCCAGAGTCTTGTGAGAGTTACCATGTCTGCCTGCTTCAATCACACAGCCTTTGGAAGATTCTACTAACTCAGGTGCTCGTTTAATCAGCTCTCAGTTTAACTCATTCTTCACCATTATCGTCTGCTGCAGTTTCACAGTGCTTCTTCACAATTTACAAGTACTCTATTCAGTATTGTATTTGCATGGTTGCTGCAAACAAGGACAATTCTTCACAGCCTTCCAGTTTAACCTTTAAGCTTCAATACAAGTCTCTACAGTTATTAATTTATGTCTGCAATATCCACTTAACACTCCTTTACAGTTTGGCACCAGTCATTGTTTCATTTGGACAATTCTTCACAAGCCTGTTTAAACTCAGATTATGAACATTTCTTCAGTGCATCTTTAAGACTGTTCCTGCTTATCATTATACCATTCATTGCAATACGTCAGTATATATATGGTGACTAATAATTGTCATTTAACTCCTTACTGGAATTGTTGCCTTTAATAAGTATATGAACTGAACTTTCTTCGTCCTCCCTGCTTTCATCATACACCAGCACCTACACTTTTGATTGGTCCAGGGTTAACAGATTCCCAAAAACACTCGGCCCTGACAGCAAGCACTGGCCACATGGATCTGTCGGGTGACCAATTCGCAGGAGGCGGTGCTACGGCAAACATCCTTTCCCGACTGGAAAATCAGGAGTCTATATAGACACAAATAGTTCAGTTTATGCAAACTATGGCAGATCATTTGGAGGCTCTTCATATGGCTATATAGACACCACAAGTTCAAGTTCCAGCTCGGTTGTCTCGGCTTCTGCAACTGTATCTCCAGTAACGGTGCCTATGTCTGGTCTGCAGTTACCTTCGCCAAGTAAGTTTGATGGAACCCCAAAGCTTTGCAGAGGATTTCTGAACCAATGCGAGATCAAGTTCGAACTGTTGTCTGCTAGTTTTCCATCAGCCCGTTCTAAGAGCGCATATATTATTGCCCTCCTGTCTGGTCAGGCCTTGGAGTGGGCATCACCACTGTGGGAGAGGGAAGATCCTATTCTCTATAATTATAAAGAGTTCTTATCATCCTTCTGGAAAATCTTCAATGAACCAGGTAGCACCACCTCTGCATCTTTGGAGATTGCCTGTCAAGGTTTACGTTCTGTTAGTCAATATATTATTCCGTTTCACACGTTGTCTTCAGAGTTAAACTGAAATGAGGAGGCCCTGGTCGCAGCATTTTGGAATGGACTCACAGAAAGAACCAAGGTTGATTTAACCATTCGTGATGTGCCAACTAAGCTGGATGAATTAATTTCCATCTGCAATAAACTTGATCTGCGCTACAGAGAGCAATGTTTAGAGAAATCCAAGGCAGAGCGATCTAGTCCGCGCTATCATCCCAGACCTCAACAAGATTCTTTTTCATCCCAGTCTCCTGTAACGACAGAAGAGCCTATGCAGATTGGGCGCTCTCGCCTTATGGAGGAGGAACAAATTCGTAGTTGACAGGGTAACCTATGCATGTACTGTGGGTCCTCCGAACATTTCATTAAGTCTTGCAAACTCCGGCCGGGAAACTCTCTCTCCTAGATTATTCAAGAGAGATTAAGCTAGAAGTTACCTTGGAATCACGTTCCGGGAAAGAGCCAACTTTGCCTGTTCGTTTAGAAGCTCTGAGTTCTACAGTTAAAGTTTCAGCTCTCCTAGATTCTGGTGCAGCCGAGAACTTCATCACCTCAGCCTTTGTCATACGATCGAAAGTTCAAACCGTGCCTCTGGAAGTAGCAGTTGCTGTTACAGTAGTGGATGGAAGTTGTATTCCAGACGGCATAATTACTCATCGAACCGTATGTCTCAAGATGAAAGTTGGTGTGCTCCATTCCGAATATATTTCCTTCCTTGTGATTCCCAAAGCCTCTCATGATGTGATACTTGGATTACCTTGGCTGCAGAAACATAATCCACAATTCAACTGGCAAACTATGGAAATTCTTAGTGGGGTGAATCTTGTACCAAGGATCGTTTAGCTTCAGTAAACAAGCAGCAGACTCTTTACCCCCTCATCTCGAATGGGACTGCCCAATCGTTTTGTTGCCGGGCAAAACACCTCCTAGGGGGGCGAATTTATCCGCTGTCCATCCTAGAGACTCAAGCTATGTCTGATTATATACAAGAGAATTTAACCAAAGGATTTATTAGACCATCTTCCTCACCTGCAGGAGCTGGATTCTTCTTCGTTAAGAAGAAAGACTGTGGTTTACGGCCATGCATAGATTATCGCGGACTTAATGAGATCACTGTGAAGAACAAGTACCCATTGCCATTAATTCCAGAATTATTTGACCGGGTAAAGGGAGCTACTGTGTTTACAAAATTAGATCTTCGTGGAGCCTACAATTTAATCCGCATCCATGCAGGGGACGAATGGAAGACTGCCTTTAATACCCGGGATGGGCATTACGAATACCTTGTAATGCATTTTGGTCTTTGTAATGCTCCTGCAGTTTTCCAAAGCTATGTGAATTAACTTTTTCAAGCTCTTCTCTACAAGTGTTCCAAAGCTATGTGAATTAACTTTTTCAAGCTCTTCTCTACAAGTGTTTAGTAGTGTACTTGGATGATATCTTAATAATCTCCCAGGATCTGAAGTCTCACCTTCACCAAGTTAAAGAGGTACTGACCCGCTTGAGGAAAAATCAACTATATTGTAAGTTGGAGAAGTGTACATTTGAAGTATCTTCTATACCGTTCCTTGGTTACATTATTTCTGGATCAGAGCTATGTATGGATCCTGTAAAGGTAAAAGCTGAGACTGGGCCACTCCTACAACTCTCAAGGGGATTCAGCGATTGCTTGACTTTGCTAATTTTTATGGGAAATTCATTAAGAATTACTCTACGTTGGCTGCTCCCATCACAGCCCTGACTTGTAAGGGAGCAAATCCTACGAACTGGTCTTCTGAAGCAATCAAAGCCTTCTACGATTTAAAGCAAGCCTTTGTGTCAGCCCCCATTCTTCGACCGCCGGATTTGAACCGTCCCTTTCTAGTGGAGGTAGATGCATCTACGGAAGCAGTGGGAGCCGTCTTGTCACAAGTCTTTGAAGATAAAAAAGTCCATCCCTGCGGATATTTCTCCCGTAAGTACCTACCAGCCGAACGTAATTTTGCAATTGGGGAGCAGGAATTACTTGCCATTAAATTGGCGTTTGAGGAGTGGCGATACCTTTTAGAGGGAGCACAACACCCCATTACAGTATATACTGATCATGATTCTTCTTTATCTGCAGTTGGCTCAGTGTTTGAATCCACAACAAGCTTGATGGGCTCTTTTCTTCACTCAATTTAATTTTAAGCTCACCTATCGTCCAGGGTCTCAAAACAAAAAAGCAGATGCCCTTTCTCGGTCTTTCAATTCTTCTGAATCAAATGATGCTACCCCGAATCAAGCCATTGTGAGTCCTACGTCCTTTCTAACGACTCAAACTTCTCTGGTCCCAGTTCCTCCGCCTGGCAAAACCTTAGTCGCCACAAACCTTCGAAAATGACTACTTACTTGGGCTCACTCTTCATCTTTCATGGGTCATCCTGGGGTCCTAAAGACTTTCAAATTTATTCAACAGTCTTATTGGTGGCCATGTTTCAAAGCCGATGTTCAAGAGTTTATAGCAGCATGTCCTAAATGTGCCCAACATAAGAGTCCAAAGGGTTCTCCTCCTGGTTTGTTCCATCCTTTATCTATACCCAAACAACTGTGGACTCATATCTCAATGGATTTTGTGACCGATTTACCTCCATCAAAAGGGCGGAATACCATTTGGGTGATAGTGGATCGATTTTCGAAAATGGCGCATTTCATTCCATTAACTGGATTACCATCAGCCCCTTCACTAGCCAGATTGTTCATTTCTGAGATCTTTAAGTTGCATGGCCTTCCTAAAGACATAATCTCTGATCGGGGCACACAGTTTGTATCCAAGTTTTGGAGGTCGCTTTGTTCATCTTTAAACATTAAGTTAAATTTTTCTTCGGCATATCATCCCCAGACAGATGGACAAACTGAGAGAATAAATCCGGTTATTCATATCTTCATATCTTCCTCACAGGATGATTGGATTGACTACCTTCCATTGGCAGAATTCGCTCATAATAATCTCTTTCATTCTTCTTCAGAATCTACACCATTTTATACTTACTTTGGTTTTCATCCTCGTGTGCCAGAGTTCCATCCGTTGCCAGCTCAAGAGGTTCCAGCAGCAGATCAAGTGCTTCAACATTTGTCTAGAATCTGGAGTTGTGTGCGCAAATCGTTGATTAAATCCTCAGCTCGTTATAAATCTTTCGCTGATAGAAAACGTAAGGCTGTACCAAACTACAAGGTAGGAGACCAAGTTTGGATTTCTACTCACAATCTTAAGTTCAAAGTTCCTTCTAAGAAGTTTGCTCCCAAGTTTATTGGTCCATTTCCCATTGAAAAGGTACTCAATTCTGTGTCATACAAAGTCAAGTTGCCACCTTCTTTGAAAACTCCTAACGCCTTTCCTACATCGTTGTTGAAACCTTTGATTCTCAATATGTTTCGTACTGCCCTGTCCAAACCTCTTAAAGTTCACTCTTTGCAGGATGAGGAATTTGAGGTTAAGGAGATTGTGGACTCACGTCGTCGATATGGACGTCTGCAGTTTCTGGTTGATTGGAAGGGTTATGGTCCTCGGTTTTGCAGAATATGTTCATGCTCCAAGACTGGTACAAAAATTCTATTCCAATAATCCTGACAAAGCTCAAAGGTGTCCGGAGTCCACCCTTAAAGGGGGGGATACTGTCACGAACCGATCACTCACCTCTGCGGGTTCTGGGGTCCGTCCGTTGCCGGCGCATTTGCTCGCGGTGCTGTGCGGCCATGTAGGGATGCGGCGTGGTCAGTGGCAGAGGTGATGCAGGTTCTGGGAGCCGGGAGTGCGGGGACCAAATGGCCAAAGGCACCGCTGAGTGTCTGCAGTATAGGGGGCGGACATGTTGGAGACCAAATGAGCACCTGAGAGCACTTGTGAAACACCTGTGGGTAAGTGTTAGCCAATCCTGTACTTGTGCTGCCTTTAAGTAGGCTGGGATTATGTTATTCTGAGCCAGTGCTTTATAGTAGCTACTCTGTACCCTAGCTCTGTGCTCTCTCCGTGGTTTTCTGTGTGATCCCAGTGGTCCAGATATCGCCTCCACTCCCAGAGGTCTGCCTGCAGCCTTCACTGCAAAAGATCCACCAGCTCCCTGCTGTGCTGTCAGTCAATTGCTCTTCCAGTGTCAAACATGTGGATTTCCAGAGTCTTATGAGAGGTTATCATGTCTGCCTGCTTCAATCACACAGCCTTTGGAAGATTCTACTAACTTAGGTGCTCGTTTAATCAGCTCTCAGTTTAACTAATTCTTCACCATTATCGTCTTCTGCAGTTTTACAGTGCTTCTTCACACTTTACAAGTATTCTATTCAGTATTGTATTTTCATTGTTGCTGCAATCAAGGACAATTCTTCACAGCCTTCCAGTTTAACCCTTTAAGCTTCAGTACAAGTCTATACAGTTATTCATTTATGTCTGCAATATCCAGTTAACAATCCTTACAGTTTGGCACCAGTCATTGTTTATTTTGGACAATTCTTCACAAGCCTGTTTAAACTCAGTTGTATGAACCTTTCTTCAATGCATCTTTAAGACTGTTCCTGCTTATCATTATAACATTCATTGCAATACGTCAGTATATATATATGGTGACTAATAATTGTCATTTAACTCCTTACTGGAATTGTTGCCTTTAATAAATATATGAAACGGAACTTTCTTCGTCCTCCCTGCTTTCATCATACATCAGCACCTACACCTTTGATTGGTCCAGGGTTAACGGATTCACAAAAACACTCGGCCCTGATAACCACTCGGAGTGAGTTTTATATAATTCAATGGGTATACCGTCCACTCCTGGGGCCTTGCCTCCCGGAAAGGATCTAATTGCTATATCAACTTCCTCTTCAGTGATCGGGCATCTAAAAAAGTCATAGCCTCAGCAGATAAAGTGGGTAAGTCGATAGACGAAATATAATCGAACAGCTCATCCGCGGGGCAGGTTAACCTAGTCCTATAAATTAAATATCCATAAAGAAATTAAGAAATATATCAATAGCCAGGTGGTGGTCGCTAAATTACCATCAGGGTCATAAAGTTGAGTAATAGTATTTGTAGGACGGTCAGAATTAACCAGATGAGCCAGAAACTACCAGTTCTATCAGCATGCATATAGAAATGGTGGGATTTGAACAAGAGGCTACGTATATTACGTTCCTCTATGTGAGATAACCAGGCAGACTGAGCATCATCCCAGAGAAGTCTAGTATCATCCAGACCGTCCTCCAAATATTTGGCCTCCAAATCATAACACGCTAATTCCAACTCGAGTTCTCGCTTTCTATAGAATAATTTGAGAGAAGCTATTCTTTTAATCAAAGTGCCTCTCAAATACGCCTTGAAAGAATCCCAAACAACTGGAACAGGCGCCGTACCCAAATTTACATCAAAATAACCCCCCCATAATGACTTTAAATCAGGGGCCTCTTCAATTACAACAACCAGGAGGGGTGTAGTTTCCAAAAAGACTGCCCCCTTTGGCACTCCATGTCTAAAGTTATAGCAAGGGGCGAGTGATCAGATACACCTCGGGCATTTTTTAATGAGCATCAGTAAGTTTAGGTAGCAATGGGGGCGAGACCAAAACAAGATCTATACGGGAAAAGGAGTGGTGAGTTTTGGAGAAACAGGAATATTGTTTAAGGGAGGGGTTTCTAATCCTCCAGGCATCCCGAAGACCCATGGAAGTGACATAATCAGAAAATTTGGAGGATTCGTATCCCTGGGAAGACGGGCAAGGCCCCTTCCATTTATTGAGATGATAGTCCATAATGTTATTAAAATCCCCATGGCATATAACTGGTGTGTTAGGTGACTGAGCAATAAAAGAAGCTGTCTGTTTCAATACATCATGATTAAAGAGGGGGGGGATTAAAACTGCTAGGATAAGTAAGGGCTGGGCAAAGATTTTACAGTCAAGAGAGACAAATCTACCGAGGGGATCCGTTTTTACAGAAATCAATACAAACGGTACGGTTTTTATAATGAGTATTAAGACCCCCAAGAATGAGAAGTATGAGTGGCGTGATACCATTGGCGTTTCTATAATGGGTGCAGTGTGTGCGAGGCACACGGGCCCCCAGGTCCAGGGGGGCCCACCCCGCACACACTGCACCCATTTGCTTAATACTTACCTCTCTGAAGTCCCCCGTCGAAGCCATCCCTTTTCAGCAGCGCAATAGAGTTTAAACACTAGGGGGAACAAACTCTATTGCGCCTGCTGAACACTATGGAAAGATGGCACGGCGGCCATTTTTCCGGAGTTACGCACATGCGCATGAACAAAATCTTTGGGAAAATGGCCACAGTGCCGTGTTGACGGAGGTTTGCGCATGCGCAATAGAGTCTCTTCTCAGACTCTATTGCCGCTGCCGCGGAGAAGGATGGCGCCGCCGGGGGACTCCGGAGAGGTAAGTATTAAATCCTGTGCATCAGTCAGAGAAGAGGGGGCCCCTGAAGCAGAAGGCTGCACATGGGCCTCCTCCTCTCTTAAAATGCCTCTGCGTGATACATCCATCCCACCCAAGGTTTGCGCAGTGACAACAGTTTGTTACCCTCCAAATGGGTCTCAGAAAGGCACATCACATCTGCGTTGTATTGTTTAAGCAATTTTTGTACCAAGGACCTCTTTACCCTCTCATTGATACCACGAATATTCCATGTTATTACATTTAAGTGCGACATTATAAGAGTTGCATATAAAAAATCCAGACAAATAATGTACCCCCATAGCTATCCAAATGGGAAGAAGCAAGCAGATTTGCCGCCATAGCGACATGAGACACATATCAAAATAATAAAACAACAGGCCATGTAAAAAAGAAAAAGAAAAACAACAAATATAAGGGAACAATAAACCCCACAACAGCGAACCTCCAACCCGTATACCTCCCCCAACTGTGGCATACTTGGATCCCAAACCTTATAAGAGAAAAAAGTCAATGCAAAAAAAGAAATAACCAACACTAAGCAGTACACAGGGCAAAACCCCGGTAAGGGCAATGGATAATAAAGCTACCAATGCAAGGGAGCTCCCCGGCCCAATTAGCCAGTAGTCGAAAGCCGGTGCAGTAAACAACTAGAAAAAAAGGAAATAAAGTAAATAAACAGGAGAGCCATGTACCGTTGATGGCCCCCAAAAATATTTAAAAATGACAAGGAGAAAGAAAAAAAAACATCAGGTACAAAACATCAGAAAATAAAAAAGATAATAATAAATAATCAGCAGTATCATAAACCATATCCGCCCATTATAGAAGACACAGTAATGCTCCTCGTGGATAACGGAACAGGAGCTGAGTACATATACATATCATCAGGAGAGGAATGATGAGCAATCAGTCCGGAGCCAGCTGCCAACCACCCGGGGCAAATCGATCCAGCCAGGCGGCCACCTCCCGCGTGTGATTAAAGAGCTTTGTTTCGCCCTCCGCCACCACACGCAGTTTGGCCAGAAAGAGCATGAATAAGGGAGGTTAAAATCCCGGAGTCTGCGCTTCACTGGAACAAACAGAGCACGGTCCTCTTGAACGTTTGCAGCAAAATCAGGAAAAGCAGAGATTTTAGCTCCATTTCTGGTCAGAGGGCCGTTAGTGCGGCCTAATTGCAGCACAGTGTCTCGGTCCTTATAGTGGAGAAATTTATCGATAAATGTACGGGGCGGTGCCCCTGGCGGCAAGGGACGGGTGGGAATCCGGTGAGCCCTCTCACTGCAAACTGGGAAGTGAAGGATTCCTTGCCATATAATTCAAGAAGCCAGGTTTCCAAAAACGCTTCAGCAGAGGAGCCCTCCTCCTTTTCAGGAAGGCCGACGAAGGGCACGTTGTTTCTGTGAAGACGACCTTCCATATCTAACAGCTTGTTTTGCATAGTATACATTTGCTGGGAAAGTGAGATTACTGTAGTTTTCATTGGGCCAAAGGAGTCTTCCACGTGGGTTTCTACCTCACCAACCCTCTCACGTATGCACTGAACATCCAGCTGCAGAAGTGATAGGTCGCACTGTACCTTCTCAATTTTATCAGAAAGTCTCCGTTCACTGCTGGCAATGGCCTCCAGTACCTGTTGCAAAGAGTCCTGGGATAAAGCACCGGCAGCATCTTGTGAAATATCAGAGTCCCCAGAGTCAGGTAGATTGCATGCAGCAGGTAGGGTTGCCACATCATCCCTTTAATTTTGGACACATATTAATTACACAGGTTCTGTGGCTAATTAAAACCAGGGGAAATGAAGTCTTGAAGTCAGGCAGCCACAGAACCTGTGTAATTAATATGTGTCCAGAATTAAAGGGATGAGGTGGCAACCCTAGCAGCAGGGGGTGCAGGATCCTGCAAGGGGATCAGTACGTAATCCCGCCGGACGGGATCCCGGCGATCGGAATACTGACACCGGGATCCCGACTGGCACAATCCCAACAGGGGGGCGAGCGCAACGCAGCCCCTTGCGGGCTCGCTGCGATTGCCACGCTGCGGGCACGGTGCCTCGCTACGCTCGGCACACTAATTTATTCTCCCTCCATGGGTGTCGTGGACACCCACAGAGGGAGAATATGTCAGAATTCTGCCGGTCGGGATCCCGGTGTCGGTATATCTTGACCGCATCCCCCTGCAAGGCAGAGTTTCTAGCATACTTTCCCAGCTTAGCAGCTGCAGAGGGGTGATGATGTTTTACCATGTTAAATCAACACAGCAGGAATAAAGTATTTAAACCAGATGCTGAATCTTCCAAGTGGCCCCAGCAAGCAGGGCAAGGCACAAGCAGGAGAGGGTTAAATACAGGGGCTGTGCACTCAGACGGAAAACTCCTCAAGATGGCCACTATCCCCTCAGCCCAGCACTCCCAGGCAGGCTGTGTATGGCATACTTGCCGACTTCTGGGCTGCTCTCTCCGGGAGAGAGCAGCCGGTCGGCTCATCAGGGCAGGCAGGAAGTGAGGTGACGTCCAGAGGGGGGCGGGCCAGAGGTGGAACGGGGCGGGCCAGAGGCGGAACGGGGGCGTGGCTGATTGATCGCGTCATGTAAGCCACGCCCCCGCTGTGTAATGCCGCTATTCTCGGCATTATACAGCAGGGGGCGTGGCTATGATGACGCGATTCAACAAGAATCGCGTCATCGCCTGCTCGGACCGCCCACTTTACTCGCTAAGTGGGCGGCCGGGCAGGGGGTGACCGCTGAAATCGGGAGACTTGTCTGCCCTTCCGGGGGGCCGGGAGGGTCACCCGATTTTCGGGAGCCTCCCGCCCATTCCGGGAGGGTAGGCAAGTATGGTGTATGGCTATCCAGCAGGGTAAAGACAGAGCAGAGGCAGGGCGCAGGGGGGATCAAGCTATCCGTTATTTGTGTGTTGCACTGTGATGGTTTGGCTGGAGAGGTTTGGGGGTGCCCTGCACCCCGGAGACGAATTCCTATAATGTTATGGACCTGTCCGATGAGGTTACCTTGACAATTGGTGGGTAGCCTCATAATATTTGCCAATTTTATGATTTTATGCCAAAAACCTCGTACAGGATGTGTAATTAATTATTACATGTAATAGAATTCTAATGGTTGTATGTTGCACCTGCTCTCTTGCCTCTAATCTCTGTTTAGTTTATACCTAGAGTGTAGAGTTCTCTACGCATATTTATGCACAAAAAAAAGAAGTGGACTTACATCCTTAAAAAACATCTATTTATCTGTATCCCTGACTGAAGGGAAAATTATACTGTGCCTCTGCTCTAAATAGGCATTTCACTTGTAGCTGCGGGAATGTTCATTATCTTAGTAGGTGGCACCGAGAGGGCTGTACTCATGCAAATATTTCAAGGTCAGTAATGTAAGAGCAATATTTTTTTTAAATGAACAAAGATAAAACCGCTGATATGTAGGTTGGAAGTAAATTTAGAAGAGGCACAAAAATATTTAGTAAATACATAACTGCTAATTGGTTTTAAAGCATACACATTCAAGGATAAACTCTACCAGCAATACGCTAATAGTTTCCCAAGTAGTTTGTTTATCCTATTTCTTTCTCCCCCCCCCTAGTAAAACACTTTGTAGGGAATTCTGTGAAAAGTATTTTGTAGCTTAATTCAATTGCGGCTTGGTTGCGATGTTCACAGCAAATAAATAGCCCCAAAATGTCAACAAATTAAATGTCACCACAGGCAGAATGTTGATATGTGAAATCTTGACACTCAAAGGGTGGAATTCAATTGTTTGAAAAGTCCCAGTTGGGTGTCTGTCTTTTCCTGTCTATTAGATAGGAAAAAACATACACCCAACTGACTTTTCAAACAATTGAATACCCACGAAAATGTCAACAATAGAAAGTTTAGGGTTAGGCACACTTGACTACTCTCCTGGAATGGTCTTGAGGCTCCCAAAAATCGTGATGCCCTCCCGGCACCCCGGAAGAACAGGCAAGACTTCCAATTTCACAGGTACCCCCCCAACACCCACTGCCGCCCGTTTAGTGAGCAAAAGGACAGTCCGGGCAGTTGATGAAGCGATTCTCACTGAATCACATCATCATAGCCACGTCCCGCTACAGTATAATGGCAGAAATCTTGGATTACAGAGCAGGGTGCCCCCTTCGATGCGTCATACCTACGCCCGCCCTGTCTCACCTCCCCCTGCTGAGACGACCTAACTGTTCTCTCCCGGAGAGAGCAATCAGTATGTCGACAGCTATGGGGTTAGGCTTAAATGTGGCTATCGACATTATGTACCTGTCGACTCTTTGAACATGTTGACATTTTGACAAGTTTTTTAGTGGTTAAACTGTTACCTTGTAATGCAAGTTTCATTACAAGGTGTAAGATGTACAGAAGAGTGCCCAGATCAGTGAGAACCGTGCATGCTTCTGTGTGTAAAAGTAATAAAATAGTAAAAAATCGACGTGGCGTCCCCCCCAAAGCATAACTACCCCAGACTCTTTGAGCCAGTCCTGGTTCTAAAAATACAGGGGGGAAAATGTGTGTGGTTCACCTGTATTTTAAGAACCAGCACCAGGCTCTTGAACCAGTCCTGGTTATAAAAATGCAGGGGGGAAAATGAGTAGGGGAAAAATGCAGGGGGAAAAATGTGTGTGGTTCCCCCGTATTTTTAGAACCAGCTTTGGGCTCCACTAGCAAAGGGGGTAATGCCACAGCCAGGGGACACACTTAATGGGATCGAGTGGATGAAACATTCAATCCCTCTAACTAGTCAGCCTAGGCCAGGGTTTCCTTGGGGAGTGGGGTCCCCCCCAATAAAGGGGGTTCTCCGCTCTCCAGGACTACCGAGGCCTGGGCTGAAGCCCAGGCTATCCCTGGCACCACTGGGCTGTAGGAGTTCACATTTAGGTGCATTTACACTTAGCCAAACACAAGTTAGACTTCATCTATGTACTGCCAATTAGAAAATGAAAGCAAGTTTTTGATTGGCTGCTAAAGGCTGATGTAAACCGTTGCATCTGAATGCATTGTCAATAAATAAACCCTTGTATTGAAGAAAGTAAGCAAGAGAAGTAAACAGTTATACTTCTTTGTATACTCAAAACATATTTCTTTATCTGTATGAACAAGGATTAAGGGCAGTGACGGACTGGGCCGCCATTTCGGCCCAGACAATTGTGAAAGCGCGCGCTCATCATGGGGGGGTGCGCGCACGTCACGGGGGTGCGCTGTCACGTAATTCCATGGAGACCGTGGGGGGGGGCTCAACCAGAGAGCTGAAGGTTGCGCTGCGCGCGCCCTTCCCGGCTCTCTGAGGGACTGGACCGGCCCACCTACCCATCAGCCCTAATTAAGGGGGTCATTCAGACCTGATTACTATCTGCTAATTTTGCTGTTCTGCGTTCAGATAGTCGCCACCTCCAGGGGGAGTGTATATTCGCCGTGCAAGTGTGCGATCCCGTGTGTACGCTGAGCTGGTAAAATCCAGTGTGTGCAGTCTCTGTGCAGCCCAGGACTTACTCCTACAGTGCGATCACATCAGGCTGATCGGGGCCGGAGCTGACGTCAGACACACTCCCTGAAAATGCATCGGCACGCCAGCGTTTTTCCGGACACTCCCAGTAAACGATCAGTTACCACCCACAAATGGCCTCTTCTTGTCAATCACCTTGCGATCGCCCGTGCAATCGGATTTTCGCACCATCCCGTCTCTGACCAGCGATGCCCTTTGTTGATGGCCGAAGTGGGTGCGCATGCGCAGTTAGTACCTGATCGCCCGCTGAGCGAAAATGCACAGCAGCAATCAGATCTGAATGACCTCCTGAAATACTTATTTAGGCCTAATACTCTTTTACATTAATAATTTTGTCAAAAATATAACTACTGAGCTCGTTTTGTTAATCATTAGCAAACTAAGCCACCTAGGTAAAGATGCATTAAGCCATGGAGAGTGATACAGCGGAGAGAGATAAAGTACCGGCCAATCAGCTCCTGACATTTTTCAAACATAGCCTGTAATATGACAGCTAGGAGCTGATTGGCTGGTACTTTATCTCTCTCCACGTTATCACTCTCCAAGGCTTAGTATACATAGACCCCTTAATATTTTAAATATGTCTAGATTCCTATTAGAGATGAGCGGGTTCGGTTCCTCGGAATCCGAACCCGCCCGAACTTCAGGTTTTTTTACACGGGGCCGAGCGACTCGGATCTTCCCGCCTTGCTCGGCTAACCCGAGCGCGCCCGAACGTCATCATCCCGCTGTCGGATTCTCGCGAGGCTCGTATTCTATCGCGAGACTCGGATTCTATATAAGGAGCCGCGCGTCGCCGCCATTTTCACACGTGCATTGAGATTGATAGGGAGAGGACGTGGCTGGCGTCCTCTCCGTTTAGACTAGAGTACTAGAGAGAGACACAAATTTTGGGGAGCATATTATTAGGAGGAGTACTACTTGCTGCTGATAGTGTGACCAGTGACCACCAGTTTAATTAATCCGTTCTCTGCCTGAAAAAAAACGATACACAGTGTGACACAGTCACATACCATATCTGTGCTCAGCCCAGTGTGCTGCATCATATGTAATACTGTATATCATTATCTGACTGTGCTGAGTGCTCACTGCTCACACAGCTTAATTGTGGGGGAGACTGGGGAGCAGTTATAGCAGGAGTACATTTAAGTACAGTGCACACTTTTGCTGCCAGAGTGCCACTGCCAGTGTGACTGACCAGTGACCACTGACCACCAGTATTGTGATTGTCTGCTGACCACCAGTATATTGTGATTGTCTGCCTGAAAAAGTTAAACACTCGTCGTGTGGTGTTTTTATAAACGCATTCTGCAGACAGTGTCCAGCAGGTCCGTCATTACATAATATATACCTGTCCGGCTGCAGTACTAGTGTGATATATATATATATATTTTAATTTGATCTCATTATCATCCAGTCTATATTAGCAGCAGACACAGTACGGTAGTCCACGGCTGTAGCTACCTCTGTGTCAGCAGTCGCTCGTCCATCCATAATTGTATACCACCTACCCGTGTTTTTTTTTCTTTCTATCTTCTTGATACTAGTAGCTTACTTTAGGAGTCTGCAGTGCTGAGTCTGACAGACAGTGTCCAGCAGGTCCGTCATTACATAATATATACCTGTCCGGCTGCAGTACTAGTGTGATATATATATATATTTTAATTTTATCTCATTATCATCCAGTCTATAATAGCAGCAGACACAGTACGGTAGTCCACGGCTGTAGCTACCTCTGTGTCGGCAGTCGCTCGTCCATCCATAATTGTATACCACCTACCTGTGGTTTTTTTTTCTATCTTCTTGATACTAGTAGCTTACTTTAGGAGTCTGCAGTGCTGACAGACAGTGTCCAGCAGGTCCGTCATTACATAATATATACCTGTCCGGCTGCAGTACTAGTGTGATATATATATATATTTTAATTTTATCTCATTATCATCCAGTCTATATTAGCAGCAGACACAGTACGGTAGTCCACGGCTGTAGCTACCTCTGTGTCGGCAGTCACTCGTCCATCCATAATTGTATACCACCTACCCGTGTTTTTTTTTTTTCTATCTTCTTGATACTAGTAGCTTACTTTAGGAGTCTGCAGTGCTGAGTCTGACAGACAGTGTCCAGCAGGTCCGTCATTACATAATATATACCTGTCCAGCTGCAGTACTAGTGTGATATATATATATTTTTTAATTTTATCTCATTATCATCCAGTCTATATTAGCAGCAGACACAGTACGGTAGTCCACGGCTGTAGCTACCTCTGTGTCGGCAGTCGCTCATCCATCCATAATTGTATACCACCTACCCGTGTTTTTTTTTTTTATATCTTCTTGATACTAGTAGCTTACTTTAGGAGTCTGCAGTGCTGACAGACAGTGTCCAGCAGGTCCGTCATTACATAATATATACCTGTCCGGCTGCAGTACTAGTGTGATATATATATATATTTTAATTTTATCTCATTATCATCTAGTCTATATTAGCAGCAGACACAGTACGGTAGTCCACGGCTGTAGCTACCTCTGTGTCGGCAGTCGCTCGTCCATCCATAATTGTATACCACCTACCCGTGGTTTTTTTTTTTTCTATCTTCTTGATACTAGTAGCTTACTTTAGGAGTCTGCAGTGCTGAGTCTGACAGACAGTGTCCAGCAGGTCCGTCATTACATAATATATACCTGTCCGGCTGCAGTACTAGTGTGATATATATATATATATTTTAATTTTATCTCATTATCATCCAGTCTATATTAGCAGCAGACACAGTACGGTAGTCCACGGCTGTAGCTACCTCTGTGTCGGCAGTCACTCGTCATCCATAAGTATACTAGTATCCATCCATCTCCATTTTTTACCTGAGGTGCCTTTTAGTTGTGCCTATTAAAATATGGAGAACAAAAATGTTGAGGTTCCAAAAATAGGGAAAGATCAAGATCGACTTCCACCTCGTGCTGAAGCTGCTGCCACTAGTCATGGCCGAGACGATGAAATGCCAGCAACGTCGTCTGCCAAGGCCGATGCCCAATGTCATAGTACAGAGCATGTAAAATCCAAAACACCAAATATCAGTAAAAAAAGGACTCAAAAATCTAAAATAAAATTGTCGGAGGAGAAGCGTAAACTTGCCAATATGCCATTTACCACACGGAGTGGCAAGGAACGGCTGAGGCCCTGGCCTATGTTCATGGCTAGTGGTTCAGCTTCACATGAGGATGGAAGCACTCAGCCTCTCGCTAGAAAAATGAAAAGACTCAAGCTGGCAAAAGCACAGCATAGAACTGTGCGTTCTTCGAAATCCCAAATCCACAAGGAGAGTCCAATTGTGTCGGTTGCGATGCCTGACCTTCCCAACACTGGACGTGAAGAGCATGCGCCTTCCACCATTTGCACGCCCCCTGCAAGTGCTGGAAGGAGCACCCGCAGTCCAGTTCCTGATAGTCAGATTGAAGATGTCAGTGTTGAAGTACACCAGGATGAGGAGGATATGGGTGTTGCTGGCGCTGGGGAGGAAATTGACAAGGAGGATTCTGATGGTGAGGTGGTTTGTTTAAGTCAGGCACCCGGGGAGACACCTGTTGTCCGTGGGAGGAATATGGCCATTGACATGCCTGGTGAAAATACCAAAAAAATCAGCTCTTCGGTGTGGAAGTATTTCAACAGAAATCCGGACAACATTTGTCAAGCCGTGTGTTGCCTTTATCAAGCTTTAATAAGTAGGGGTAAGGACGTTAACCACCTCGGAACATCCTCCCTTATACGTCACCTGCAGCGCATTCATAATAAGTCAGTGACAAGTTCAAAAACTTTGGGCGACAGCGGAAGCAGTCCACTGACCAGTAAATCCCTTCCTCTTGTAACCAAGCTCACGCAAACCACCCCACCAACTCCCTCAGTGTCAATTTCCTCCTTCCCCAGGAATGCCAATAGTCCTGCAGGCCATGTCACTGGCAATTCTGACGAGTCCTCTCCTGCCTGGGATTCCTCCGATGCATCCTTGCGTGTAACGCCTACTGCTGCTGGCGCTGCTGTTGTTGCTGCTGGGAGTCGATGGTCATCCCAGAGGGGAAGTCGTAAGCCCACTTTTACTACTTCCACCAAGCAATTGACTGCCAACAGTCCTTTGCGAGGAAGATGAAATATCACAGCAGTAATCCTGTTGCAAAGCGGATAACTGAGGCCTTGACAACTATGTTGGTGTTAGACGTGCGTCCGGTATCCGCCGTTAGTTCACAGGGAACTAGACAATTTCTTGAGGTAGTGTGCCCCCGTTACCAAATACCATCTAGGTTCCACTTCTCTAGGCAGGCGATACCGAGAATGTACACGGACGTCAGAAAAAGACTCACCAGTGTCCTAAAAAATGCAGTTGTACCCAATGTCCACTTAACCACGGACATGTGGACAAGTGGAGCAGGGCAGGGTCAGGACTATATGACTGTGACAGCCCACTGGGTAGATGTATGGACTCCCGCCGCAAGAACAGCAGCGGCGGCACCAGTAGCAGCATCTCGCAAACGCCAACTCTTTCCTAGGCAGGCTACGCTTTGTATCACCGGTTTCCAGAATACGCACACAGCTGAAAACCTCTTACGGCAACTGAGGAAGATCATCGCGGAATGGCTTACCCCAATTGGACTCTCCTGTGGATTTGTGGCATCGGACAACGCCAGCAATATTGTGTGTGCATTAAATATGGGCAAATTCCAGCACGTCCCATGTTTTGCACATACCTTGAATTTGGTGGTGCAGAATTATTTAAAAAACGAGAGGGGCGTGCAAGAGATGCTGTCGGTGGCCAGAAGAATTGCGGGACACTTTCGGCGTACAGGCACCACGTACAGAAGACTGGAGCACCACCAAAAACGCCTGAACCTGCCCTGCCATCATCTGAAGCAAGAAGTGGTAACGAGGTGGAATTCAACCCTATATATGCTTCATAGGTTGGAGGAGCAGCAAAAGGCCATTCAAGCCTATACAATTGAGCACGATATAGGAGGTGGAATGCACCTGTCTCAAGCGCAGTGGAGAATGATTTCAACGTTGTGCAAGGTTCTGCTGCCCTTTGAACTTGCCACACGTGAAGTCAGTTCAGACACTGCCAGCCTGAGTCAGGTCATTCCCCTCATCAGGCTTTTGCAGAAGAAGCTGGAGACATTGAAGGAGGAGCTAACACAGAGCGATTCCGCTAGGCATGTGGGACTTGTGGATGGAGCCCTTAATTCGCTTAACAAGGATTCACGGGTGGTCAATCTGTTGAAATCAGAGCACTACATTTTGGCCACCGTGCTCGATCCTAGGTTTAAAACCTACCTTGGATCTCTCTTTCCGGCACACACAAGTCTGCTGGGGTTCAAAGACCTGCTGGTGAGAAAATTGTCAAGTCAAGCGGAACGCGACCTGTCAACATCTCCTCCTTCACATTCTCCCGCAACTGGGGGTGCGAGGAAAAGGCTCAGAATTCCGAGCCCACCCGCTGGCGGTGATGCAGGGCAGTCTGGAGCGACTGCTGATGCTGACATCTGGTCCGGACTGAAGGACCTGCCAACGATTACGGACATGTCGTCTACTGGCACTGCATATGATTCTCTCCCCATTGAAAGAATGGTGGAGGATTATATGAGTGACCGCATCCAAGTAGGCACGTCAGACAGTCCGTACTTATACTGGCAGGAAAAAGAGGCAATTTGGAGGCCCTTGCACAAACTGGCTTTATTCTACCTAAGTTGCCCTCCCACAAGTGGGTACTCCGAAAGAGTGTTTAGTGCCGCCGCTCACCTTGTCAGCAATCGGCGTACGAGGTTACTTCCAGAAAATGTGGAGAAGATGATGTTCATTAAAATGAATTATAATCAATTCCTCCGTGGAGACATTGACCAGCAGCAATTGACTCCACAAAGTACACAGGGAGCTGAGATGGTGGATTCCAGTGGGGACGAATTGATAATCTGTGAGGAGGGGGATGTACACGGTGATATATCGGAGGATGATGATGAGGTGGACATCTTGCCTCTGTAGAGCCAGTTTGTGCAAGGAGAGATTAATTGCTTCTTTTTTGGTGGGGGTCCAAACCAACCCGTCATTTCAGTCACAGTCGTGTGGCAGACCCTGTCACTGAAATGATGGGTTGGTTAAAGTGTGCATGTCCTGTTTATACAACATAAGGGTGGGTGGGAGGGCCCAAGGACAATTCCATCTTGCACCTCTTTTTTCTTTCATTTTTCTTTGCGTCATGTGCTGTTTGGGGAGTATTTTTTTGAAGGGCCATCCTGCGTGACACTGCAGTGCCACTCCTAGATGGGCCAGGTGTTTGTGTCGGCCACTAGGGTCGCTTATCTTACTCACACAGCTACCTCATTGCGCCTCTTTTTTTCTTTGCGTCATGTGCTGTTTGGGGAGTGTTTTTTGGAAGGGCCATCCTGCGTGACACTGCAGTGCCACTCCTAGATGGGCCAGGTGTTTGTGTCGGCCACTAGGGTCGCTTATCTTACTCACACAGCTACCTCATTGCGCCTCTTTTTTTCTTTGCGTCATGTGCTGTTTGGGGAGTGTTTTTTGGAAGGGCCATCCTGCGTGACACTGCAGTGCCACTCCTAGATGGGCCAGGTGTTTGTGTCGGCCACTAGGGTCGCTTAGCTTACTCACACAGCTACCTCATTGCGCCTCTTTTTTTCTTTGCGTCATGTGCTGTTTGGGGAGTGTTTTTTGGAAGGGCCATCCTGCGTGACACTGCAGTGCCACTCCTAGATGGGCCAGGTGTTTGTGTCGGCCACTAGGGTCGCTTAGCTTAGTCATCCAGCGACCTCAGTGCAAATTTTAGGACTAAAAATAATATTGTGAGGTGTGAGGTGTTCAGAATAGACTGAAAATGAGTGGAAATTATGGTTTTTGAGGTTAATAATACTTTGGGATCAAAATGACCCCCAAATTCTATGATTTAAGCTGTTTTTTAGTGTTTTTTGAAAAAAACACCCGAATCCAAAACACACCCGAATCCGACAAAAAAAATTCGGTGAGGTTTTGCCAAAACGCGGTCGAACCCAAAACACGGCCGCGGAACCGAACCCAAAACCAAAACACAAAACCCGAAAAATTTCAAGTGCACATCTCTAATTCCTATATGATGGTGATAAATATGAGGTTAAAACAACTTTAAAAGGTCCATATTTTGGATTTGATGTATCAAGTAGTGAAAGGAGTGGAAAAATACCGTGTATAAGTTTCCATACTGTACCAACCAATCAGGTTCTAACTATCACTTTACACCTAAAACATGATCGGCTGCTATGGGCAACTTCTCTACTGGTCCACTTCTCCACTCTTATCACTGCTTGATACATCAATCCATTACCTCTGTAAGAATAATGGGTCTATTCATGAAGCAGTGAAAAGAGTGGAGAAGTGAGCCTATGGAGAAGTTGCCCATGGCAACAAATCAGCTGCTCCATACAATTGTATAGTATGCAAATTATAAATGTTAATTCAATGCTGATTGGTTGTGGTTGCCATGGGCAACTTCTCCACTGGCTCACTTCTCCACACTTTTCACTACTTCATGAATAGACCCCTAAATAACAAAAAAAACATCAGCAGCAGTTCTTGGCCAATCAGTTATTTTTGGCCAAGTGACAATGTGATAGAGCTCATTTTCTACTTTGCGTATATTATGATAGTCCTCAGTTCTGCACAGTTTGACCCTTTTTCTAAATATTTCATACAGTAGATCTGTTTTATACATAGTGTGGGGTACTTTGACCCACCCCCTGTATCTAGGCAACTGTACACTTTTGTTGCTATTTAACCAGTGGTGCAAGTAGAAAAAATATTGTCAGTGGTACTGTGTGTGCACGCACCAAAAAATGGGTGTGGCCACATACCACATGGGGCGTGTCCAATGAAAATGGGGGCGTGATACACATATGACCCCAATAGTGCAGTGCCAGATACACATATGCCCCCAATAGTGCCAGATACAAATATACCATCACGGTGCCAGATACACATATGCCCCCACGGTGCCAGATATGCCCCCACGGTGCCAGGTATGCCACCATGGTGCGAGATACACCCGCACGGTGCCAGATACACATGCCCTCACAGTGCCAGATACACATGCCCTCACAGTGCCAGATACACATGCCCCTTCGGTGCCAGATATGCCCCCACAGTGCCAAATGCACATGCCCCCACAGTACCAAATATGCCCCCATATTGCAAAATACACAATCCGCCACAGTGCCAGATATGCCCCCACATTACCAAATACACATGCCCCCATAGTGCCAGCTATGCCCCCACGTTGCCAGATATGCCCCCACGTTGCCAGAAATGCCCCCACATTACCAAATACACATGCCCCCACAGTGCCAGATATGCCCCCAGCAGAGCAACTCACCATTGTTGCTGCTGCTGTCTGGGGCTGGCTGTGCAGTGTGACTGTTAGGGAGAGGAGAGCACAGCACGCGCCTCTTCTGCCCCTCTCCTGCCTGCTCAGTCTGGTCTCCTCTCCACCTGCAGCGGCGTCGGCATCCTGTATCTTAGATCTGGCGCCGGTTCGTGAGCCAATCAGAACTTGCGGCGGCGGCTCCTGATTGGCTCACGAACCGGCGCCAGATCTAATGTACAGGACGCCAAACACATGAAAAGGAGAGACAGCCGGTCACCGGAGTCCGGACTCACTGGGTAGGCAGGAGAGGAGAGGCGCATGCTGCACTCTCCTCTCTCCGACACTGGGTGTCTGCAAGGTGGCAGCCCGGCGGTACTGCGTACCGGCTGGGAATTTTTATTACCGGTACGCAATACCGTCCCGTACCACCACACTTGCAGCACTATATGTAACCATAAATTCAGGAAGCACCCATCATTTCTGCCTGGCTGTGATGTAGAGAAGCATGTGGTGAAATGGTATCTTTTTTTACAAGAAACAGTTTTCTCATACGTCCTAGAGGATGCTGGGGTCACTTCAAGAACCATGGGGTACAGACGGGATCCGCAGGAGACATGGGCACTTTAAGACTTTCAAAGGGGTGTGAACTGGCTCCTCCCTCTATGCCCCTCCTCCAGACTCAAGTTTAGAATCTGTGCCCAGGCAGACTGGATGCACACTGAGGAGCTCTACTGAGTTTCTCTGAAAAGACTTTATGTTAGGTTTTTTATTTTTAGGGAGTACTACTGGCAACAGGCTCCCTGCATCGTGGGACTTAGGGGAGAGAAGTCAGACCTACTTCTGTGAGTTTCAAGGCTCTGCTTCTTTGGCTACAGGACACCATTAGCTCCTGAGGGTTTGATCACTAGGTACGCCTAGGGGCTCATTTCCAGAGCCGGCCGTCACCCCCCTTGCAGAGCCAGAAGTCAGAAGACAGGTGAGTAGAAGAAGAAAAAGAAGACTTCAGTGACGGCTTTGAGGTACCGCACAGTGATCGCGCTGCATGCCATGCTCCCACACACAGCGGCACTACAGGATGCAGGGCGCGGGGGAGGCACCCTGGGCAGCATATCTGACCTCCATAATGACTGGCAAGAGTGAACATAGTGCCACGGCACTGTACAGACCCCCGCCAGTATAAAAATTATTTAAAAAAGAGCGGTTCTGAAGCGCTCCATTATGGGGGCGGAGCTTAGCCCTCACAGCCCACATCCCGGCGCCATTTCTCTTCACAAGGCTGCAGAGATGCTGGTCCTTCCTCACACTGCTGCATGAGTATCAGGGTGAAAAACGAGGGGGGGGGGGGGCACAGCTATTTTGGTGCATTGTTGATAAATTATAAAATTGCTGCAGGTCTGGGGCATTTCTGTGGTGTTCAGACCGGGTTGGGCGCCGGGGTGTGGGCTGGCAATAATTCCCTCTGTGTCCCTCTGACAGGCTTTACTGTGGGTCTGTCCCCTTTAGGCTAGTGTGTCTGCGTGTGTTGGGTGCACGTGTGTCGACATGTCTGAGGCGGAGGGCTCTTCCCAGGAGGAGACTATGTCAGGGACACAAACGGCTGTGGGAGTGTCCCTGTCGGCACCGCCGACACCTGACTGGGTGAATGTTTTGAATGCTCTGAATGCTAATGTGGCTCTGATAAATAAGAGATTGGATAAATCTGAGTCTCAGAACCAGGCATGGAAGAAATCCGTAGAGGATGTGTTGTTACAAGTCCAGACCCCCTCGGGGTCACAAAAACGTTCATTTTCCCAGCTGGCAGACACGGATACCGACACGGACACTGACTCAAGTGTCGACTATAGTGAAGCCAGATTAGATCCCAAACTGGCTAAGAGCATTTAGTACATAATTGTGGCAATAAAAGACGTATTACATATCACTGAGGACCCTACTGTTCCTGATACTAGGGTCTGTATGTACAAAAGGAAAGAAACCTGAGGTAACGTTTCCTCCCTCTCATGAACTGAACACGCTTTGTGAAAAGGTTTGGGAAAATCCTGACAAAAAGTTTCAGATTCCCAAAAGGATTCCAGTGGCGTATACGTTTCCCTCTGGGGATAGGGAAAAATGTATGTCACCCCCCATTGTGGACAAAGCTCTATCACGGCTGTCCAAAAAGGTGGCTCTTCCGTCCCCCGACACGGCAGCCCTAAAGGATCCTGCGGATCGTAGGCAGGAAAATACATTGAAATCCATTTATGTCACCACGGGTACGCTACTCAGACCAGCCATTGCATCTGCATGGGTGAGTAGTGCTATCGAAAAATGGACAGATAACTTGTCATCTGAAATAGATACCCTGGATAGGGATAGCATTCTTTTGACACTAGGTTATATCAGGGACGCTGCAGTCTACCTAAAGGAAGCTGCGAGGGATATTGGCCTCTTGGGATCAAGGGCCAATGCCATGGCAGTCTCATCTAGGAGAGCATTGTGGATTCATCAATGGAATGCTGATGCGGACTCTAAGAAAGCTATGGAGTCTCTTCCGTATAAAGGTGGTGTATTGTTTGGTGACGGCCTCGCTGATTTGGTATCTACGGCTACCGCGGGTAAGTCTTCATTTTTACCTTATGTGCCTGCACCACAAAAGAAAGCACACCACTATCAGATGCAGTCCTTTTGGCCCAATAAATACAGAAAAGTCTGAGGGTCTTCCTTCCTTGCTACTAGAGGAAAGGGAAAAGGTAAACGATCACCGGCCGTGGCCGGTTCCCAGGAGCAGAAGTCCTCCCCGGCTTCTGCCAAATCCACCGCATGACACTGGGGCTCCTCTGCGGGAGTCCGCACCGGTGGGGACACATCTCAAGCTCTTCAATCAGTTCTGGGCTCATTCGGCCCTGGACGCATGGGTTTTAGAAATAGTGTCCCAGGGGTACAAACTGGAGTTTCAAGACGTTCCCCCTCACCGATTTTTCAAATCGGCCTTACCAGCTTCTCTTCCGGACAGGGAGGTGGTATGCGCCGCAATACAAAAATTGTGTCACAATCAATTCATTGTCAGGGTTCCCCCGTCACAACAGGGAGAAGGCTTTTATTCGAGCCTGTTTGTGGTCCCGAAGCCAGACGGCTCAGTCAGACCAATCCTGTACCTCAAATCCCTCAATTTCTACCTAAGAAAATTCAAATTCAAGATGGAATCTCTCTGGGCAGTGATCTCCAGTCTGGAGGAGGGGGATTTTATGGTGTCGGTAAACATAAAGGATGCCTACTTACATGTTCCCATTTATCCTCCACATCAGGCTTACCTGAGGTTTGCAGTTCAGGATTGTCATTACCAGTTTCAGACGTTGCCGTTCGGTCTGTCCACGGCTCCGAGGATTTTCCCCAAAGTAATGGCCGAAATGATGGTTCTCCTGCGCAAGCAAGGAGTCACAATTATCCCGTACTTGGACGATCTCCTGATAAAGGCGAGATCCAGGGACCAATTACTGCAGAACATTACGCTCTCCCTGACAATTCTGCAGCAACATGGTTGGCTCCTAAACTTGCCAAAATCACAGTTGGTTCCGACGCGACGGCTGTCTTTTTTGGGAATGATTCTGGACACAGAATTACAGAGAGTTTTTCTTCCAGTGGAAAAGGCTCTGGAAATTCAGAACCTGGTCAAACAAATTCTGAAACCAGCAAAAGTATCGATCCGTCAATGCACTCGATTGCTGGGGAAGATGGTGGCGGCTTACGAGGCCATTCAGTTTGGCAGATTCCATGCCAGAGTGTTTCAGTGGGACCTGTTGGACAAGTGGTACGGGTCCCATCTACACATGCACCGAAGGATAACCCTGTCTTCCAAGACCAGATTCTCACTCCTGTGGTGGTTGCACAGCTCTCACCTCCTAGAGGGACGCAGGTTCGGGATCCAGGACTGGATCTTAGTGACCACGGATGCGAGTCTCCGAGGCTGGGGAGCAGTCGCACAGGGGGAAAGCTTCCAGGGAAGATGGTCAAGCCAGGAAATGTGTCTAGACATAAACGTTCTGGAATTAAGGGCCATTTACAACGGCCTTCTGCAAGCGGATCATCTTCTTCGCAATCGGCCCGTCTTGATTCAGTCGGACAACATAACAGCAGTATCGTACATAAACCGCCAGGGCGGAACAAAGAGCAGAGCGGCAATGGCAGAGGCCACAAAGGTTCTCCGCAGGGCGTAAAGGCATACAAGCGCTCTGTCAGCAATCTTCATTCCAGGATTGGACAACTGGGAAGCAGACTTCCTCAGCAGACACGATCTCCATCCAGGAGAGTAGGGTCTTCATCAAGAGGTCTTTGCGGAAGTGACAAGTCTTTGGGGAATTCCTCAAATAGACATGATGGCATCTCGCCTCAACAAGAAACTTCAGAGATATTGTTCCAGGTCGAGAGACCCTCAAGCAATAGCAGTGGACGCCCTAGTGACACCGTGGGTGTTTCAGTCGGTGTACGTGTTTCCTCCGCTTCCACTCGTTCCAAAAATAATAAAGATCATAAGAAGAACAAAGGTTCAAGCTATCCTCATTGTTCCAGACTGGCCAAGGAGGGCTTGGTATCCAGATCTTCAGGAATTACTCATAGGAGATCCCTGGCCCCTTCCTCTACGTGAGGATCTGTTACAGCAGGGGCCGTGCGTGTTCCAAGACTTACCGCGACTTCGTTTGATGGCTTGGAGGTTGAACTCTGGATCCTAGCCCGAAAGGGTATTCCCAAGGAAGTCATCCCTACTCTTATTCAGGCAAGGAAAGGAGTAACGTCTAAACATTACCACCATATTTGGAGAAAATACGTGTCTTGGTGTGAATCCAAGAAGGCTCCTACGGAAGAATTTCAGTTAGGACGTTTTCTCCATTTTCTAAAAGCCGGTGTGGATGCGGGCCTAGTGTTGGGCTCCATTAATGTACAAATTTCAGCCTTATCGGTTTTCTTCCAGAAACAATTGACCTCCCTTCCAGAAGTTCAGACTTTTGTGAAAGGCGTGTTGCACATCCAACCTCCCTTTGTGCCCCCTGTGGCACCGTGGGATCTTAACGTGGTGTTGCAATTCCTTCAATCTCATTGGTTTGAACCTTTACAAAAGGTGGAGTTGAAATTCCTCACTTGGAAAGTGGTCATGCTGTTGGTCTTGGCATCCGCCAGGCGGGTGTCTGAATTGGCGGCCTTGTCTCACAAGAGCCCTTATTTGATCTTCCATGAAGATAGAGCAGAGTTGAGGACTCGTCAGCAATTTCTCCCGAAAGTGGTTTCGTCGTTCCACTTGAACCAACCTATTGTGGTGCCAGTGGCTACTGAAGCCTTGCTGGAATCGAAGTTTCTCGACGTTGTCAGAGCTTTGAAAATGTATGTGGCCAGAACGGCTCAGATTAGGAAAACGGAGGCTTTGTTTGTCCTGTATGCTCACAGCAAAATTGGGGCTCCTGCTTCCAAGCAAACTATTGCGCACTGGATCTGTCATACGATTCAGCAGGCTTATTCTACGGCTGGATTGCTGTTACTGAAATCGGTGAAGCCCCATTCTACCAGAAAGGTGGGCTCGTCCTGGGTGGCTGCCCGGGAAGTCTCGGCATTACAGCTTTGCCGAGCGGCTACTTGGTCGGGTTCAAACACCTTTGCAAAGTTCTACAAGTTTGATACCCTGGCTGATGAGGACCTCATGTTTGGTCAATCGGTGCTGCAGAGTCATCCGCACTCTCCCGCCCATTCTAGAGCTTTGGTATAAACCCCATGGTTCTTGAAGTGACCCCAGCATCCTCTAGGACGTATGAGAAAATAGGATTTTAATACCTACCGGTAAATCCTTTTCTCTTAGTGTGTGAGCTGGTATGTATCTCACCTTAGTTTAACAATAAATCCTTTTCCTCGAAATGTCCATCTCCCTGGGCACAGTTCCTATATCTGGAGTCTGGAGAAGGGGCATAGAGGGAGGAGCCAGTTCACACCCCTTTGAAAGTCTTAAAGTGCCCATGTCTCCTGCGGATCCCGTCTATACCCCATGGTTCTTGAAGTGACCCCAGCATCCTCTACGGACTAAGAGAAAAGGATTTACCGGTAGGTATTAAAATCGTATTTTTTTGCTTGTCAGATTCAATGTTTTACAGTACATGTCAGCAGGGACTGGAGTCAGGGCCGGTGCTAGGGTGTTCCGCGCCCCCCTGCAATTGTAAATGATAAATGTGCACCCTCTCATATTTTACAAAGGGACAGCGTGTGGCAAAAGTGGTGTGGTCTCACAAGGAAGGGCGTGGCCACACAATAGTACCCCCATTTCAAATTACGCCACACAGTAGCACAATCTTATTCACATTACCCGGCGCATAGTAGTGCTGTTTATACACATAATGTCCCCTGTAGTAGTGCCGGTTATACACATAATAGCCCCTGTGGTAGCGCCGGTTATACACATAATAGCCCCTGTGGTAGCCCCGGTTATACACATAATAGCCCCTGTGGTAGCACCAGTTGTACACATAATAGCCCCTGTAGTAGCGCCAGTTATACACATAATAGTCCCTGTAGTAGCGCCGGTTATATATAATGCCCTCAGAAGTGTAATTTATACAAATTATGCCCCCCCTCCCACCAGTGGTGCAAGTAGAAAAAATGACTTAGTGGTACTGTGTGCACGCGCCGAAGGCACGCATGCCAAAAAATGGGTGTGCCCACATGGGGCGTGGCCAATGAAAATGGGGGCCTGATACACATATGGGGGCCAGTCATATACACATACGACCCCAATAGTGCCACATACACATATGCCCTCACCGTGCCAGATACAGTATGCTCCTACAGTGCCTGATATGCCCCCACAGTGCCAGATACATGAATGCCCCACAGTGCCAGATACACAAATGCCCCACAGTGCCAGATACACAGTGCCCCACAGTGCCAGATACACAGTGCCCCACAGTGCCAGATACACAGTACCCTATAGTGCCAGATAAACATTGCCCCACAGTGCCATATACACTGCCTTCTACACACACACATACACATAGATACACACACACATATACACACACACACACACACACACACACGCATACTGTGGATACACATACACAGATAGATTCACACACAGATACACACACACACTTTCTCACTCACGCTACTTCAACATACCATCTGGCTGGCTGGATTTGTAGCAGTTTCTGTCCTCTTCAGCCTGGTACCGTGTAGCGCCGCCCCTCCACTCCACACTGACGGACACTGCAGGGGGGTAGGGGGAAGCTTCAAGCTGCCGGCGCTGCTGCCTGTCAAACGGTGTGACAGGCACAGCAGCCGGAGGCCCAGGGGCAGCATCGGGGGATGCAGAGTAGGGAGAGCTCATCTCCAGTCAGGCGCCTACCTATTTTGCATCCCTTTGCTGAGCAGGTAGCACCGGCCCGGTTGCAGTTAAAATACTGTCTGTCGTGATCCCGTCGGTCAGGATACCGACGCTGAAATCCTGACAGCCAACAATGCAGACAGCTGGAATCCCGGCGCACCAGGGCTATTCCCACGACACCCATAGAGTGGGAATAAAATCTGTGACAAGTGCAGTGAGCCCACAAGGGGACTCTTAGCACTCGCCTGGTTGCCGGCATTCTGGCGGGTGGAATACCGCTGTTGGGATATTGACATTCGGCATCCCGTCCGCTAGTAAAACATATGTAATCTGTCAGCTGTTAGGATCTCCTATATAATAGCCCAGATCTGTGACTTTGTGCCTGTGTGTATAACACTGGGCGTGGCTAGGCGCTCTCATTGGGATAGCAGCAGGTCTATCACACCCAGTCCACAGCTGATTGGGCAAGAAATGCCCTCCCACACAGGTTACATCCAATGGGAGGCTCTGCCCTTTGGCTGCTGACTGTTCCCAGAGCAGGATTAACAATGGGCCTGATGGAGCTGCAGCTCCAGGCCCACAGCCTAAAATAGGCCCATTGCATCTGCGGTGACCACGATCGGTGCCTCCCAACCCCATTTTACACCTTATAATAATGATTAGAATAATAAAAAAGATACGTATGACACAGAATATGTGTCATAAGTACTATCTTTGTATTATTTTAATCATTAATGACTGCACGTCCCTGCCCTTGTAACAGACTGTGCTTGAAAAATTACAGTTAGGAGCTGGTTGGTTGGTATTTTATCTCTGCCCACTCCACCACTCTCCAAGGCTTACTACATAGGCCCCTAAGTACCAGCCAACCAGTTCCTGTTATTTTTCAAGCACAGCCTGTAACATGGCAGTTAGCAGCTGAGTGGCCATACTTTATCACTCCCCACTTTATCGCTATCCTAGGCTTAGTATATAGGCCTCTTAATCTCCCTCTACTTTATATCTTTGCAAGGATTGATGCATCCCCCCATAATGAGAACTGGGGAACTACGGTGTGGCATAATGTCAACTGGGAGCACTGCAGCATAATGTGTACAGGGACCACTACAATGTGGCATAATGTGGATTGGAAGCACTACAGTGTGGCAATGTGAACTGGAAGCACTGTGTGGCATATTGTTAACTGGGGGCACTACAGTGGGTTCAACATACTTGTGATACTGGGAGTATGTACAACATATACTTTTTTATAACATAGCCAGTATATAATTTTGATAATTTTATTGTTAGGGTCCCACAAGTCCATTGCCCTGGGGCAAGTCCGATGCTTAGGTGTTCAGTGCCCCACTGCAAATTATACTAAGAGGTCCATACTTAATAAAGGGACACCATGCCGGGATATGGTCTCATAAGGAAGGGGCGTGGCCACACAATATTACCCCCAATTAAAATGATGCCACAAAGTAGTACAATCTTAGTCACATTACAACGCATGTAGTGCCCCTGATTCAAATTCCACCACATAGTGTGGCTAATTTACATTACAACATACCTTATCCACATTACATCACACAGTAGTGCCCCTTATTTTTGCAACGCTACACAGTAGTACCCCTTATACATGTTACACCACACAGAAGTGCCCCATATACAGAATGTCCACTTTAGTGTCCCTTATACAGATAATGTCCACAGTAGTAGTGCTACTTAAACACATAATGCCTACAGTAGTAGTGCCCCTCATACACAATGTCCACAGTAGTACCCCTTATACACATTATGCCCACAGTAGTAGTGTCCCTTATACACACTGCCCAGAGTGGTGCCCCTTATACACATAATTCTAACAGTAGTAGTGCCCCTTACATATAATGCCTACAGAAAGGGGGCGGCGCTGATGACTGAAGTACCTTCAGTGATGCTGCCTTAGCCATACCTCCCAACTTCTTGGTTTTCTAAAGAGGGACACACGCTCCCAAAAAAGGGCGTGACCTAAGAAAAGGGGGCGTGGTTTCGCGGGAGGACCCGCGATCGCGAGTCACGCCCCGTTTTCGTCACTGAGGGGGCATGCCCAGCGCTCTGTGAGCTGCTGGCATGCCCCCTCTCCCTTTGACTCAAGTGAATAGACGCTGTGCGCATGCACACAGCATCTATTCACCGCTGCTCTGCTAAGCAGGGCAGCGAGACACAGAGCCTCCCAACTGCCCCCCCCCCCCCACCACGGGACACTGCGGCCCGCGGGTGGGACAGCGGGACAGTCCCCAAAAAACGGGACTGTCCCGCGAAAATCGGGACAGTTGGGAGGTTAGCCTTAGCCTTCCGCTGCTGCCTGCATGTTATACAGCTTGACAAATGCAGCGGGGAGGAGAGGGGAGGGAGGGACCTGACACAGGAGATCAGCGGGTGGACTGGAGATTTAATAGGTCATGGGTTCAATTCCCACCATGACACTGTGTGGAGTTTGTATATTCTCCATGTACTTCCTCCCACAATCCAAAAATTTGCTGGTAGGTTAATAGGCTCCCAACAAAATAAACCTAGTGTGAATGTGTCTGTGGTAGGGAAGGGATTCGGTCGCTCAGGATACCGTTGGTCACCATGTAGATGCCGTAATCCCGTCCGCTTACCAGCCCGACAGTCGGCATGCCGACTGACAGGGACTATTCCCGCTCGTGGGTGTCCATAACACCCATAGAGTGGGAATAGAACCTGCTGCGAGCGCAGCGAGCCACCAAGCCCGTTGAGTGACGGGCGCAGTGAGCCCGCCCCCCTCCCCCAGCATTCTGCTGCCGAGATCCCAGCGCCGGTCTCCCAGTCCCAACCCATAGGGAATATAGGGGGAAAATCCAAGTTGATCGCAGCAGGATTTTTGTTAGCAGTTGGGCAAAACCATGTGCACTGCAGGGGAGGCAGATATAACATGTGCAGAGAGAGTTAGATTTGGGTGTGGTGTGTTCAATCTGCAATCTAATTTGCCGTGTAAAAATAAAGCAGCCAGTATTTACCCTGCACAGAAACAAAATAACCCACCCAAATCTAACTCTCTCTGCACATGTTATATCTGCCTCCCCTGCAGTGCACATGGTTTTGCCCAACTGCTAACAAAATTCCTGCTGCGATCAACTTGGAATTACCCCCATAGATTGTAAGCTCCACTGGGGCAGGGACTGATGTGAATGGCCAAATAGTCTCTGTAAAGCGCTGCGGAATATGTGTGCGCTATATAAATAACTGTTAATAAAATAATATCAGTGCAGCAGCAGTTCAGCCCAGGAGTCACTCCGCTTTCTACATGTGCACTGCTGTGCATAGACCTACAGGCGATAATAGGAGAGTGTGGTGCATTACAGAAGGATAGTGTTGTCCTCCCCTCTCAACAGTGACCGTCCAGTGGTAGCCATAATCCCCACTCCCTTCTGTCTTAAATCTCTGCCATCCTCCTGGCTACTGGTCATTGCTGTAGGAAATTTGTCTTTTAAATACAACTCATATTACAAATATCCAACCATACAGTAGTAACTATTAATTATGCATCATGGGGGTAATTCCAAGTTGATCGCAGCAGGATTTTTTTTAGCAGTTGGGCAAAACCATGTGCACTGCAGGGGGGGTGGGGGGGGGCAGATATAACATGTGCAGAAAGAGTTAGATTTGGGTGGGTTATTTTGTTTCTGTGCAGGGTAAATACTGGCTGCTTTATTTTTACACTGAAAATTAGATTGCAGATTGAACATACCACATCCAAATCTATCTCTCTCTGCACATGTTAAATCTGCCTCCCCTGCAGTGCACATGGTTTTGCCCAACTGCTAACAAAATTCCTGCTGCGATCAACTTGGAATTACCCCCCATGTTTCATCTTAGATGTTATTTACTATTTACTGTATTTCAGATGATATGTTTGGGTTAATTCCATTCAAGTATACCTTATGTTTGCTAGTTCTCTGGCCAAATACAAATTCTCAAGGGTGATGAGCAAAAGTTACTGTAGCATCTGTGGGTGGAGAAATGAAATCAGCAGCTTGGGGCAGCTGTCAGAGACACCTGTGTATTTCTGGCAACAGAGCGACATCAGAGCGCCAATATAAAGTTAATGTGTGACTTTGAAAGACTGCGTTGTCTGTTCCACTTTTCTATCCATCCATAAAGAATGTGACCTCAGGTGACTAGCAATGGAAATCCTCTGCTGTCTAGCAGCCGGCATAGAGGCAGGGGGTTAATCATCTGCACTGTCATCTACAATTAGCTGGTACGTGTTCTACAGTCAACATTTTCTTTTAGCTTTTAAAGATGATTGTATAATGGCCCTCATTCCGAGTTGATCGCTCGCTGGCTACTTTTAGCAGCCGTACAAACGCATAGTCGCCGCCCACGGGGGAGTGTATTTTCGCTTTGCAAGTGTGCGAACGCCTGTGCAGCAGAGCGGCAGCAAACACATTTTGTGCAGAACAAGACCAGCCCTGTAGTTACTTATTCTGTGCGATGATTACTGCGACGAACGACACGGTAATGACGTCAGATAACCACCCAGCAAACTTCCGGCCATGCTCCCAGAAAACGGTCAGTTGCCACCCAGAAACTCCCACTTCCTGTCAATCTCCTTGCGTTTGACTGTGCGATTGGAATCGTCACTAGAACCAGTGCAAAACCACAAAGGACTTCGTACCCGTACGACGCGCATGCGCATTACAGTGCATACGCATGCGCAGATTAGCCGGTTTTTCCACTGTTTGTTACGCAGCGAACACCGGCAGCTAGCGATCAACTTGGAATGACCCCCTAAGATGATTGCTTATTTCTGAAATAAAATATAAAATCGTTTAAACATTTTGATTAATGATGTTATCAATGTGTATTAAATATGACCGTAAATCTGTTTCTCCAAAAGTATTTATTTAGGAAATTTGGTGTACAGGGAAAACATGTTGTACCCAGAGCTGTAATGAGACTTTTTGGTGCCTTGTGCCAGAGAGAGAACTGGAGCCCCCTCCCCCATTATATTTCAATAGGGACAGAGGAAGCATGCCTCGTGGGGAAGGAGCATGCCATGATTGATCCCAGAGAAAGCCCATGCTATGATGCCACTTCCCACATTATATATGGGATACGGTCATTAGGTCGACCACGCTATGGTCGACAATCATAAGGCCGACCACTATTGGTCGACATGGAAAAAGGTTGACATGCGTTTTTCCCATTCACCCCCCCCCCGCCCCCCCCCCCCCCCCCCCCCATTTTTTGACCTTTTTCATACTTTACGATCCACATGGACTACGATTGGGAACAGTAACCAATGCCGAGCGCATCGGTAGTGAAGCGAGCCATGCGAGGGGACACAGTGCACTAATTGGGGTTCCCCGTCACTTTACGATGAAAACAACACCAAAAAAGTTTAAAAAAACTTGTCAACCTTTTTTCATGTCGACCGTGTTCATGTCAACCTAATGATTGTGTCGACTTATTTCAGGTGTCGACCTAGTCACTGTCGACCAATAGTGGTCGACCTAATGACTGTCAACCCTATGACCCATACCTATATATATATATATATATATATATATATATATATTACACACACATGTACAGATCACTGCAAGAAAATGGAATTGGACACAAATCCTTTTTGTACCACATGCACTTAACTTGGGCGCTCGCTGTTATTCAGTTACAATACCCTTTGTTAAATAACACATTTCAATATACTGCCATTTTTTCACAATGTACAAGGTAAGTTTCAAATAGTTCGAATTCTCGAAATTAGAATTATCTACCTTTCTATGCAAGGGCAGATAGCTCAATGAATAGATTGACTGCAGTGCTACAGGCAATGGGTTTGAATCCCGGGTATGTCAGCATTTTGAAGTGTAATAAAGGACAGTGTGACTGAATAAAAAATAAATCTCAAGTTGACTTCATGAATGTTGTATAGGTATTAGCGACAGAAGGGGTCAGGGTAGGAGACAGTGGTGGTCAGGAGATTCTGGGCTTCAAAAATAAGAATTTACTCACCGGTAATTCTATTTCTCGTAGTCCGTAGTGGATGCTGGGGACTCCGTAAGGACCATGGGGAATAGACGGGCTCCGCAGGAGACTGGGCACTCTAAAAGAAAGATTAGGTACTATCTGGTGTGCACTGGCTCCTCCCTCTATGCCCCTCCTCCAGACCTCAGTTAGGGAAACTATGCCCGGAAGAGCTGACACTACAAGGAAAGGATTTGGAATCCAGGGTAAGACTCATACCAGCCACACCAATCACACCGTATAACTTGTAGTGATGAGCGGGTTCGGTTTCTCGGAAACCGAACCCCCCCGAACTTCACGCTTTTTACACGGGTCCGAGGCAGACTCGGATCTTCCCGCCTTGCTCGGTTAACCCGAGCGCGCCCGAACGTCATCATCCCGCTGTCGGATTCTCGCGAGGCTCGGATTCTATCGCGAGACTCGGATTCTATATAAGGAGCCGCGCGTCGCCGCCATTTTCACACGTGCATTGAGATTGATAGGGAGAGGACGTGGCTGGCGTCCTCTCCGTTTAGAGTAGACTAGAGAGTAGTAGAGACACTTGATTTACTAATTTTGGGGAGCATATTAGGAGTACTACTTGCTGATAGTGTGACCAGTGACCACCAGTTTAATTAATCCGTTCTCTGCCTGAAAAAAAACGATACACAGTGTGACACAGTCACATACCATATCTGTGCTCAGCCTCAGTGTGCCCTCAGTGTGCTGCATCATCTATGTAATACTGTATATCTGACTGTGCTGAGTGCTCACTGCTCACACAGCTTAATTGTGGGGGAGACTGGGGAGCAGTTATAGCAGGAGTACATATTTTAACAGTGCACACTTTTGCTGCCAGAGTGCCACTGCCAGTGTGACTGACCAGTGACCACTGACCACCAGTATATTGTGATTGTCTGCCTGAAAAAGTTAAACACTCGTCGTGTGGTGTTTTTATTCTATAAACGCATTCTGCTGACAGTGTCCAGCAGGTCCGTCATTATATAATATATACCTGTCCGGCTGCAGTAGTGATATATATATATTTTTTATATCATTATCATCCAGTCTATATTAGCACTGCAGCAGACGCAGTACGGTAGTCCACGGCTGTAGCTACCTCTGTGTCGGCAGTCGCTCGTCCATCCATAATTGTATACCACCTACCCGTGGTGTTTTTTTTTTTCCTATCTTCTTGATACTAGTAGCTTACTTTAGGAGTCTGCAGTGCTGAGCTGACAGTGTCCAGCAGGTCCGTCATTATATAATATATACCTGTCCGGCTGCAGTAGTGATATATATATATTTTTTATATCATTATCATCCAGTCTATATTAGCAGCAGACGCAGTACGGTAGTCCACGGCTGTAGCTACCTCTGTGTCGGCAGTCGCTCGTCCATCCATAATTGTATACCACCTACCCGTGGTGTTTTTGTTTTTTTCTATCTTCTTGATACTAGTAGCTTACTTTAGGAGTCTGCAGTGCTGAGCTGACAGTGTCCAGCAGGTCCGTCATTATATAATATATACCTGTCCGGCTGCAGTAGTGATATATATATATTTTTTATATCATTATCATCCAGTCTATATTAGCAGCAGACGCAGTACGGTAGTCCACGGCTGTAGCTACCTCTGTGTCGGCAGTCGCTCGTCCATCCATAATTGTATACCACCTACCAGTGGTGTTTTTTTTTTTTCTATCTTCTTGATACTACTAGTAGCTTACTTTAGGAGTCTGCAGTGCTGAGCTGACAGTGTCCAGCAGGTCCGTCATTATATAATATATACCTGTCCGGCTGCAGTAGTGATATATATATATTTTTTATATCATTATCATCCAGTCTATATTAGCAGCAGACGCAGTACGGTAGTCCACGGCTGTAGCTACCTCTGTGTCGGCAGTCGCTCGTCCATCCATAATTGTATACCACCTACCAGTGGTGTTTTTTTTTTTTCTATCTTCTTGATACTACTAGTAGCTTACTTTAGGAGTCTGCAGTGCTGAGCTGACAGTGTCCAGCAGGTCCGTCATTATATAATATATACCTGCCCGGCTGCAGTAGTGATATATATATATTTTATATCTCATTATCATCCAGTCTATATTAGCAGCAGATGCAGTACGGTAGTCCACGGCTGTAGCTACCTCTGTGTCGGCAGTCGCTCGTCCATCCATAATTGTATACCACCTACCTGTGGTGTTTTTTTTTTTTTCCTATCTTCTTGATACTAGTAGCTTACTTTAGGAGTCTGCAGTGCTGAGCTGACAGTGTCCAGCAGGTCCGTCATTATATAATATATACCTGTCCGGCTGCAGTAGTGATATATATATATATTTTTTATATCATTATCATCCAGTCTATATTAGCAGCAGACGCAGTACGGTAGTCCACGGCTGTAGCTACCTCTGTGTCGGCAGTCGCTCGTCCATCCATAATTGTATACCACCTACCCGTGGTGTTTTTTTTTTTTTTCTATCTTCTTGATACTAGTAGCTTACTTTAGGAGTCTGCAGTGCTGAGCTGACAGTGTCCAGCAGGTCCGTCATTATATAATATATACCTGTACGGCTGCAGTAGTGATATATATATATATATTTTTTATATCATTATCATCCAGTCTATATTAGCAGCAGACGCAGTACGGTAGTCCACGGCTGTAGCTACCTCTGTGTCGGCAGTCGCTCGTCCATCCATAATTGTATACCACCTACCTGTGGTGTTTTTTTTCTTCTATCTTCTTGATACTACTAGTAGCTTACTTTAGGAGTCTGCAGTGCTGAGCTGACAGTGTCCAGCAGGTCCGTCATTATATAATATATACCTGTCCGGCTGCAGTAGTGATATATATATATATTATATCTCATTATCATCCAGTCTATATTAGCAGCAGACGCAGTACGGTAGTCCACGGCTGTAGCTACCTCTGTGTCGGCAGTCGCTCGTCCATCCATAATTGTATACCACCTACCCGTGGTGTTTTTTTTTTTCTATCTTCTTGATACTAGTAGCTTACTTTAGGAGTCTGCAGTGCTGACAGTGTCCAGCAGGTCCGTAATTATATAATATATACCTGTCCGGCTGCAGTAGTGATATATATATATTTTTTATATCATTATCATCCAGTCTATATTAGCAGCAGACGCAGTACGGTAGTCCACGGCTGTAGCTACCTCTGTGTCGGCAGTCGCTCGTCCATCCATAAGTATACTAGTATCCATCCATCTCCATTGTTTACCTAAGGTGCCTTTTAGTTGTGCCTATTAAAATATGGAGAACAAAAATGTTGAGGTTCCAAAAATAGGGAAAGATCAAGATCGACTTCCACCTCGTGCTGAAGCTGCTGCCACTAGTCATGGCCGAGACGATGAAATGCCAGCAACGTCGTCTGCCAAGGCCGATGCCCAATGTCATAGTACAGAGCATGTAAAATCCAAAACACCAAATATCAGTAAAAAAAGGACTCAAAAATCTAAAATAAAATTGTCGGAGGAGAAGCGTAAACTTGCCAATATGCCATTTACCACACGGAGTGGCAAGGAACGGCTGAGGCCCTGGCCTATGTTCATGGCTAGTGGTTCAGCTTCACATGAGGATGGAAGCACTCAGCCTCTCGCTAGAAAAATGAAAAGACTCAAGCTGGCAAAAGCACAGCAAAGAACTGTGCGTTCTTCGAAATCACAAATCCACAAGGAGAGTCCAATTGTGTCGTTTGCGATGCCTGACCTTCCCAACACTGGACGTGAAGAGCATGCGCCTTCCACCATTTGCACGCCCCCTGCAAGTGCTGGAAGGAGCACCCGCAGTCCAGTTCCTGATAGTCAGATTGAAGATGTCAGTGTTGAAGTACACCAGGATGAGGAGGATATGGGTGTTGCTGGCGCTGGGGAGGAAATTGACCAGGAGGATTCTGATGGTGAGGTGGTTTGTTTAAGTCAGGCACCCGGGGAGACACCTGTTGTCCGTGGGAGGAATAGGGCCATTGACATGCCTGGTGAAAATACCAAAAAAATCAGCTCTTCGGTGTGGAAGTATTTCAACAGAAATGCGGACAACATTTGTCAAGCCGTGTGTTGCCTTTGTCAAGCTGTAATAAGTAGGGGTAAGGACGTTAACCACCTCGGAACATCCTCCCTTATACGTCACCTGCAGCGCATTCATCATAAGTCAGTGACAAGTTCAAAAACTTTGGGCGACAGCGGAAGCAGTCCACTGACCAGTAAATCCCTTCCTCTTGTAACCAAGCTCACGCAAACCACCCCACCAACTCCCTCAGTGTCAATTTCCTCCTTCCCCAGGAATGCCAATAGTCCTGCAGGTCATGTCACTGCCACTGGCAATTCTGACGAGTCCTCTCCTGCCTGGGATTCCTCCGATGCATCCTTGCGTGTAACGCCTACTGCTGCTGGCGCTGCTGTTGTTGCTGCTGGGAGTCGATGGTCATCCCAGAGGGGAAGTCGTACTCGTAAGATCACTTTTACTACTTCCACCAAGCAATTGACTGTCCAACAGTCCTTTGCGAGGAAGATGAAATATCACAGCAGTCATCCTGCTGCAAAGCGGATAACCGAGGCCTTGCCATCCTGGGCGGTGAGAAACGTGGTTCCGGTATCCATCATTACTGCAGAGGCAACTAGAGACTTGTTGAAGGTACTGTGTCCCCGGTACCAAATACCATCTAGGTTCCATTTCTCTAGGCAGGCGATACCGAAAATGTACACAGACCTCAGAAAAAGACTCACCAGTGTCCTAAAAAATGCAGTTGTACCCAATGTCCACTTAACCACGGACATGTGGACAAGTGGAGCAGGGCAGGCTCAGGACTATATGACTGTGACAGCCCACTGGGTAGATGTATGGACTCCCGCCGCAAGAACAGCAGCGGCGGCACCAGTAGCAGCATCTCGCAAACGCCAACTCTTTCCTAGGCAGGCTACGCTTTGTATCACCGCTTTCCAGAATACGCACACAGCTAAAAACCTCTTACGGCAACTGAGGAAGATCATCGCAGAATGGCTTACCCCAATTGGACTCTCCTGTGGATTTGTGGCATCGGACAACGCCAGCAATATTGTGTGTGCATTAAATCTGGGCAAATTCCAGCACGTCCCATGTTTTGCACATACCTTGAATTTGGTGGTGCAGAATTATTTAAAAAACGAGAGGGGCGTGCAAGAGATGCTGTCGGTGGCCAGAAGAATTGCGGGACACTTTCGGCGTACAGGCACCACGTACAGAAGACTGGAGCACCACCAAAAACGCCTGAACCTGCCCTGCCATCATCTGAAGCAAGAAGTGGTAACGAGGTGGAATTCAACCCTCTATATGCTTCAGGGGTTGGAGGAGCAGCAAAAGGCCATTCAAGCCTATACAACTGAGCACGATATAGGAGGTGGAATGCACCTGTCTCAAGCGCAGTGGAGAATGATTTCAACGTTGTGCAAGGTTCTGCAACCTTTTGAACTTGCCACACGTGAAGTCAGTTCAGACACTGCCAGCCTGGGTCAGGTCATTCCCCTCATCAGGCTTTTGCAGAAAAAAGAAATGCAATATGAGAGTGCGCTTTTCAAATCCAATGTAGATTTTATTAATTTTTAAAAAATTATTATTGTATACACACAATTATATATAATCTGCCGGCCGGCTACATAAAAAGCTTAGTTCAATTTAATGTAAAAGATATTTATGTATATAAAAAAACTTGCTTTCAATAAACAATCCTAAATACTTATATTCTCATTGTGCTGAGTTTTTATCCAAATACTCCAGTCACATTTCCCAAGTCACTCTGCCCAAGTCCATATATGTATAAGAACGTTTAGCAGCTTATTGCACCAGTTGTATTTGTTAGCAATCTGTTGAACAAATTAAAGCCAAGCAGGTGGTTAATAATAATCTAAACCACAGCCTTACTCACGGCTGAACAGTTCCATTTAGGCAGTTCATAAATTGATTTTGTTACAGCTGTAACTGATTAGAAGTACTATGTATCAAGTTAAAATTTGTATACCATACAGAATGTCTCTGTTGTCCACCTTGAAAGCATGCATACGGCGTCCCTCCTGGTTAGTGTTTCTCGTCACTGTCCATTTTCTCTGGAGGGGAATCACTTTATATATCACTCGCCGTTCTTACCCTCCCGGCGCCTGGCCGTACGGCTGGTATTTTTCCTCGTCAGCCTTACTGGAGGTTCGTGGACTGATGTCAGGCAGTGAGGGCACACGCTTCCCCTCACCTTCGGGATGTTTGTGATCGCCGACCAGCTGATGTACAGAGTGCTGCGGTCTGCGTGAGAGTGTATGACAGACGCGTTTCCCCGCCTACTCAAGAGCATCGGCGGCTTCCTCAGTTTTGCAGAAGAAGCTGGAGACATTGAAGGAGGAGCTAACACTGAGCGATTCCGCTAGGCATGTGGGACTTGTGGATGGAGCCCTTAATTCGCTTAACAAGGATTCACGGGTGGTCAATCTGTTGAAATCAGAGCACTACATTTTGGCCACCGTGCTCGATCCTAGATTTAAAACCTACCTTGGATCTCTCTTTCCGGCAGACACAAGTCTGCTGGGGTTCAAAGAACTGCTGGTGACAAAATTGTCAAGTCAAGCGGAACGCGACTTGTCAACATCTCCTTCTTCACATTCTCCCGCAACTGGGGGTGCGAGGAAAAGGCTCAGAATTCCGAGCCCACCCGCTGGCGGTGATGCAGGGCAGTCTGGAGCGACTGCTGATGCTGACATCTGGTCCGGACTGAAGGACCTGACAACGATTACGGACATGTCGTCTACTGTCACTGCATATGATTCTCTCCCCATTGAAAGAATGGTGGAGGATTATATGAGTGACCGCATCCAAGTAGGCACGTCAGACAGTCCGTACTTATACTGGCAGGAAAAAGAGGCAATTTGGAGGCCCTTGCCCAAACTGGCTTTATTCTACCTAAGTTGCCCTCCCACAAGTGTGTACTCCGAAAGAGTGTTTAGTGCCGCCGCTCACCTTGTCAGCAATCGGCGTACGAGGTTACATCCAGAAAATGTGGAGAAGATGATGTTCATTAAAATTAATTATAATCAATTCCTCCGTGGAGACATTGACCAGCAGCAATTGCCTCCACAAAGTACACAGGGAGCTGAGATGGTGGATTCCAGTGGGGACGAATTGATAATCTGTGAGGAGGGGGATGTACACGGTGATATATCGGAGGATGATGATGAGGTGGACATCTTGCCTCTGTAGAGCCAGTTTGTGCAAGGAGAGATTAATTGCTTCTTTTTTGGTGGGGGTCCAAACCAACCCGTCATTTCAGTCACAGTCGTGTGGCAGACCCTGTCACTGAAATGATGGGTTGGTTAAAGTGTGCATGTCCTGTTTATACAACATAAGGGTGGGTGGGAGGGCCCAAGGACAATTCCATCTTGCACCTCTTTTTTCTTTCATTTTTCTTTGCGTCATGTGCTGTTTGGGGGGTGTTTTTTGGAAGGGCCATCCTGCGTGACACTGCAGTGCCACTCCTAGATGGGCCAGGTGTTTGTGTCGGCCACTAGGGTCGCTTAGCTTACTCACACAGCTACCTCATTGCGCCTCTTTTTTTCTTTGCGTCATGTGCTGTTTGGGGAGTGTTTTTTGGAAGGGCCATCCTGCGTGACACTGCAGTGCCACTCCTAGATGGGCCAGGTGTTTGTGTCGGCCACTTGGGTCGCTTAGCTTACTCACACAGCTACCTCATTGCGCCTCTTTTTTTCTTTGCGTCATGTGCTGTTTGGGGAGTGTTTTTTGGAAGGGCCATCCTGCGTGACACTGCAGTGCCACTCCTAGATGGGCCAGGTGTTTGTGTCGGCCACTAGGGTCGCTTAGCTTACTCACACAGCTACCTCATTGCGCCTCTTTTTTTTTTTGCGTCATGTGCTGTTTGGGGAGTGTTTTTTGGAAGGGCCATCCTGCGTGACACTGCAGTGCCACTCCTAGATGGGCCAGGTGTTTGTGTCGGCCACTAGGGTCGCTTAGCGTACTCACACAGCTACCTCATTGCGCCTCTTTTTTTCTTTGCGTCATGTGCAGTTTGGGGAGTGTTTTTTGGAAGGGCCATCCTGCATGACACTGCAGTGCCACTCCTAGATGGGCCAGGTGTTTGTGTCGGCCACTTGGGTCGCTTAGCTTAGCCATCCAGCGACCTCGGTGCAAATTTTAGGACTAAAAATAATATTGTGAGGTGTGAGGTGTTCAGTATAGACTGAAAATGAGTGGAAATTATGGTTATTGAGGTTAATAATACTTTGGGATCAAAATGACCCCCAAATTCTATGATTTAAGCTGTTTTTTAGGGTTTTTTGAAAAAAACACCCGAATCCAAAACACACCCGAATCCGACAAAAAAAATTCGGTGAGGTTTTGCCAAAACGCGTTCGAACCCAAAACACGGCCGCGGAACAGAACCCAAAACCAAAACACAAAACCCGAAAAATTTCCGGTGCTCATCACTAATAACTTGTGATAACCATACCCAGTTAACAGTATGAACAACAACTGAGCCTCAATCAACGGATGGCTCATAACAATAACCCTTTAGTAAGCAATAACTATATACACGTATTGCAGAAGAAGTCCGCACTTGGGACGGGCGCCCAGCATCCACTACGGACTACGAGAAATAGAATTACCGGTGAGTAAATTCTTATTTTCTCTGACGTCCTAGTGGATGCTGGGGACTCCGTAAGGACCATGGGGATTATACCAAAGCTCCCAAACGGGCGGGAAAGTGCGGACGACTCTGCAGCACCGAATGAGCAAACTCAAGGTCCTCCTCAGCCAGGGTATCAAACTTGCAGAACTTAGCAAATGTGTTTGAACCCGACCAAGTAGCAGCTCGGCAAAGCTGTAAAGCCGAGACCCCTCGGGCAGCCGCCCAAGAAGAGCCCACCTTCCTTGTGGAATGGGCTTTTACTGATTTTGGATGCGGCAATCCAGCCGCAGAGTGAGCCAGCTGAATCGTGCTACAGGTCCAGCGAGCAATAGTCTGCTTCGAAGCAGAAGCGCCAACCTTGTTGGCTGCATACAGAATAAACAGCGAGTCAGACTTTCTGACTCCCGCCGTTCTGGAAACATAAATTTTCAAAGCCCGGACTACGTCCAGCAACTTGGAATCCTCCAAGTCCCTAGTAGCCGCAGGCACCACAATAGGTTGGTTCAAATGAAACGATGATACCACCTTAGGGAGAAATTGGGGACGAGTCCTCAATTCTGCCCTGTCCATATGGAAGATCAGATAGGGGCTTTTACATGACAAAGCCGCCAATTCTGACACACGCCTAGCCGAAGCTAAGGCCAATAGCATGACCACTTTCCACTTTTAGCTCCACGGTCTTAAGTGGCTCAAACCAGTGGGATTTCAGGAAATCCAACACAACGTTAAGATCCCAAGGTGCCACTGGTGGCACAAAAGGAGGCTGAATATGCAGCACTCCCTTTACAAACGTCTGAACCTCAGGCAGTGATGCCAGTTCTTTTTGAAAGAAAATGGATAGGGCCGAGATCTGAACCTTTATGGACCCTAATTTGAGGCCCATAGTCACACCTGACTGTAGGAAATGCAGAAAACGACCCAACTGGAAGTCCTCTGTAGGGGCCTTCCTGGCCTCACACCAAGCAACATATTTCCGCCATATGCGGTGATAATGCTTTGCTGTCACATCCTTCCTAGCTCTTATCAGCGTAGGAACTACTTCATCCGGTATACCCTTTTCCGCTAGGATCCGGCGTTCAACCGCCATGCCGTCAAACGCAGCCGCGGTAAGTCTTGAACAGACAGGGCCCCTGCTGCAACAGGTCCTGTCTGAGAGGCAGAGGCCATGGGTCCTCTGTGACTATCTCTTGAAGTTCTGGGTACCAAGTCCTTCTTGGCCAATCCGGAACAATGAGTATTGTTCTCACTCCTCTTTTTCTTACTATTCTCAGTACCTTGTGTATGAGAGGAAGAGGAGGAAACACATATACCGACTGGAACACCCACGGAGTTACCAGTGCGTCCACAGCTATCGCCTGAGGGTCCCTTGACCTGGCGCAATATTTTTTTTTAGCTTTTTGTTTAGGCAGGACGCCATCATGTCCACCTGTGGCCGTTCCCACCGATTTGCAATCTGCTTGAAGACTTCTTGATGAAGTCCCCACTCTCCCGGGTGGAGGTCGTGCCTGCTGAGGAAGTCTGCTTCCCAGTTGTCCTCTCCCGGAATGAACACTGCTGACAGTGCTTGTACGTGATTCTCCGCCCAACGAAGAATCTTTGTGGCTTCCGCCATCGCCACCCTGCTTCTTGTGCCGCCCTGTCGGTTTACATGGGCGACTGCCGTGATGTTGTCTGACTGAATCAGCACTGGTTGGTCTCGAAACAGGGGCTCCGCTTGACTCAGAGCGTTGTATATGGCCCTTAATTCCAGTATGTTTATGTGCAGACGAGTCTCCTGACTTGACCACAGCCCCTGGAAGTTTCTTCCCTGAGTGACTGCCCCCCATCCGCGGAGGCTTGCATCCGTGGTCACCAGGACCCAGTCCTGTATGCCGAACCTGCGGCCCTCGAGAAGATGAGCACTCTGCAGCCACCACAGATGAGACACCCTGGCCCTCGGGGACAGGGCGATCAGCCGATGCATCTGAAGATGCAATCCGGACCACTTGTCCAACAGATCCCACTGAAAGATCCTGGCATGGAACCTGCCGAAAGGAATGGCTTCGTATGACGCTACCATCTTTCCCAGGACTCGCGTGCAGTGATGCACCGACACCTGCTTTGGTTTCAGGAGATCCCTGACCATGGTCACTAACTCCTGAGCCTTCTCCTCCGGGAGAAATACCTTCTTCTGTTCTGTGTCCAGAATCATGCCCAGGAAGGGCAGACGCGTCGTAGGAATCAGCTGCGACTTTGGAATATTCAGAATCCAGCCGTGCCGTAGCAACACTTCCTGAGAGTGCGCTACGCTGACCAACAACTGCTCTCTGGACCTCGCCTTTATGAGGAGATCGTCCAAGTACGGGATAACTGTAACTCCTTGCTTCTGGAGAAGTACCATCATCTCCGCCATTACCTTGGTAAAGACTCTCGGTGCCGTGGATAGACCAAACGGCAACGTCTGGAATTGGTAATGACAGTCCTGTACCACAAACCTGAGGTACTCCTGGTGAGGCGGATAAATGGGGACATGCAAGTACGCATCCTTGATGTCCAGAGATACCATAAAATCCCCCTCTTCCAGGCTGGCAATGACCGCTCTGAGCGATTCCATTTTGAACCTGAACTTTTTCATGTAAATGTTCAAGGATTTTAAATTTAGAATTGGTCTTACCGAACCGTCCGGTTTCGGTACCACAAACAGTGTGGAATAGTAACCCCTTCCCTGCTGAAGGGAGGGTACCATTATTATCACTTGTTGGAGGTACAGCTTGTGAATAGCCGTCAGGACTATCTCCCTCCCCGTGGGAGAAGCTGGCAAGGTGAATTTTAGGTAACGGTGAGGGGGCGTCACTTCGAATTCCAGCTTGTATCCCTGAGATACAATTTGTATAGCCCAAGGATCCACTTGTGAGCGAACCCACTGGTTGCAGAAATTTCGGAGACGCGCCCCCACCGCTCCTGGCTCCGCCTGTGGAGCCCCAGCGTCATGCGGTGGACTTAGTGGAAGCAGGGGAGGACTTTTGTTCCTGAGAACTGGCGGCATGGTGCAGCTTCTTTCCTCTACCCCTGCCTCTGGCAAGAAAGGATGCACCTCTGACTCTCTTGCTTTTTTGAGAACGAAAGGACTGCATTTGGTAATACGGTGCTTTCTTAGGCTGTGAGGAAACCTGTGGCAAGAAAGTCGACTTTCCAGCTGTCGCTGTGGATACGAGGTCCGAGAGACCGTCCCCAAACAATTCCTCACCCTGTGTTTTTTAGAGTCGGCATCCCCTGTCCATTGCCGAGTCCATAAGACCCTCCTGGCAGAAATGGACATTGCATTTATTCGAGAGCCCAGCAGGCAAATGTCCCTCTGGGCATCCCGCATATATAAGACGACGTCTTTAATATGGCTAAGTGTTAGCAATACGGTATCCCTGTCCAGTGTATCCAACCCCTCTGACAGAGTATCTGTCCATGCTGCAACAGCACTGCACATCCAAGCAATAGCCGGTCTCAGTAGAGTACCAGAGTGTGTATACACAGACTTCAAGATACCTTCCTGCTTCCTATCCGCAGGTTCCTTTAGGGCGGCCGTATCCTGAGACGGCAGGGAAACTCCTTTAGATAAGCGCGTCAGGGCCTTGTCAACCCTAGGGGAGGATTCCCAGCGTAACCTATCCGTTGGCGGGAAAGGGTACGCCATTAGTATTCTCTTGGGAATCACCACTTTCTTATCAGGGGAAGACCACGCTTCTTCACATAACTCATTTAATTCATGTGACGGGGGAAAAGTCACTGGCTGCTTTTTCTCCCCAAACATATTTACCCTCTTGTCAGGGACAGGGTCAGCCTCTGAAATGTGTAATACATTTTTCATTGCAATAATCATGTATCGGATGGCCTTAGTCATTTTGGGCTGTAATAGTGCCTCATCCTCGTCGACGCTGGAGTCGGACTCCGTGTCGACATCTGTGTCAACCAACTGAGATAGTGGGCGTTTTTGAGACGCTGACGGCCTCTGAGGCGCCTGGGCAGGCCCGGGTTGAGAGCCCGGCTGTCCCCCGGCAGCAACATAATCAAATCTCTTATGTAATGAGTTTACATTGTCATTTAAGACCTTCCACATATCCATCCAATCGGGTGTCGGCACCGACGGGGGCGACACCACATTTATCTGCACTTGCTCCGCCTCCACGTAACCCTCCTCATCAAACATGTCGACACAGCCGTACCGACACACAGCACACACACAGGGAATGCTCTGACTGAGGACAGGACCCCACAAGGTCTATGGGGAGACAGAGAAAGAGTATGCCAGCACACACCACAGCGCTATATACACAGGGATACACACTACCAGAAGTGAATTTTTCCCAATAGCTGCTGTATCAATACACCTTTTGCCTAAATGTATGTGCCCCCCCTCTCTTTTTACCCTCTTAGTGCCAGGAGACTGCAGGGGAGAGCCTGGGGAGCGTCCTTCCAGCGGAGCTGTGAAGAGAAATGGCGCTGGTGTGCTGAGGAAGAAGGCCCCGCCCCCTCAGCGGCGGGCTTCTGTCCCGCTGTTTCTGACTAAAAAATGGCGGGGGCTTGCACACATATACAGTCACAGACTGTATTATGTGTCTTTTTTATGCCAAAGGTATTCTTATTGCTGCCCAGGGCGCCCCCCCCCCCCCCCTCCCAGCGCCCTGCACCCTACAGTGACCGGAGTGTGTGGTGTGCAGTGGGAGCAATGGCGCACAGCTGCGGTGCTGTGCGCTACCTTAATGAAGACAGGAGTCTTCAGCCGCCGATTTCATCACCAACTTCTGATCTTCTGGCTCTGCGATGGGGACGGCGGCGCGGCTCCGGAAACGGACGACCGAGGACCTTTGCCTGTGTTCGAACCCTCTGGAGGTAATGGTGTCCAGTAGCCTAAGAAGCGCAACCTAGCTGTGAACAGGTACGTTTGCTTCTCTCCCCTCAGTCCCACGTAGCAGTGAGTCTGTTGCCAGCAGATCTCACTGAAAATAAAAAACCTAACATTACTTTCTTTACTAGCAGGCTCAGGAGAGCCCACTAGGTGCATCCAGCTCTGGCCGGGCACAGATTCTAACTGAGGTCTGGAGGAGGGGCATAGAGGGAGGAGCCAGTGCACACCAGATAGTACCTAATCTTTCTTTTAGAGTGCCCAGTCCCCTGCGGAGCCCGTCTATTCCCCATGGTCCTTACGGAGTCCCCAGCATCCACTAGGACGTCAGAGAAAAGGGGAGAATCTGCAAGTAAAAGTAATTAAAGCAAATAATTGACAAGTGCTGCCAACAGCGCCCCCTACCCTGCAGCACTATGTGCGGTGCCCCCTCTGCACACACCTATTTACAGACCTGGTTGTACCCCATATACCATATGATACTTATCACTGCTGATTCCGCCACTAATTGGTACCCAATCTTATCGGATCCCTCTTAGCAACCTGGACCTCATTCCCTTTGGAAGGAGTGGAGCTCCAGGAACAAACATCATCTAAAAATGGCGTAGGTTTGATCAGTCAAACCCATGAAAACTAGAGATGTGCTAATCGTTTCTCCTGGAATCCGAATCCACCCGAATTTTGTGGATCCGAACCAAACCAAAACCCAGTCCGGATCCCCTGAAGAGATCCAATTTGAATCTAGTACCAGTTCAAATCTTCCCACGATTCAGAATTTGGATTTTAAATCCAAAGTTTGAGTTTTGCATTGCACAATGTACATGATTTGTGCTGTGTTTATCGATTTTTATCAATGATTATCAGTTTTAAACTGAATTGAAATCCGAACCAAAACATTTGAAAGTGGTTGTGCCGAAACCAAAACACGATGATGAACTAGAACCAAAACACGTTCTCTAATGAAAACATTCCGTTTTCGGCACTTGCTGAAATGGGGTGGCCATATTGGGCCCCTAATAAAGAATGGACCCATTTCCAAAAACAAGCGGAAACTAGTGTATAGTGGAGTGGAGTGTTTTGCCAATATAAATTATTTTGGAAATTATGTGTGTGCAGATGTTATATAGGCACACACCAGCTGATGACTCAAACTATGAACAGCTCACTTAACCAGTGGTGTTGATTTATTGCTATATAGCCGTACTCACTGTTAAATGTACAGTTAAGTGAAGTGGGGTTTTATACAGCTTGTCAGCCAGTGAGTGTATTTATACTGCAAACGGGTAGCAGTGCAGGGAAGCTGGAACAGCTTTAAAGCTGTATTAACCAGGTCTCCCATGTCAATATACAGTCTTTAGCTGGCTCCCAAACAAGCTCAGTAGTAACCTCGGCAGCCATCTTGGGATAAGGCATGAAGCCTCTCTGGAGGACAGGAAGAATGGAGTCTGCAAACTCCCCTTCCAACAAATAACACAAGTAGAAATATGCAACATTAGGTTGAAAAATGTGTTTAGAGTTTGGTAGAGGAAGATGCTGTTTCACAAAGTTCTGGTCATACAATGTTTGAGTTACCATTTCCGTGACAGCTATAAAACTGGTAATTTGTCAGACAATGGGGTCTGAAGAGTTGGGCTTCATTCAGAGTGCGCATAAGATATAACAATTCATCTTGCATATATTTTGATGCATTGAGCGTGTACACAACCTGCTCCTGTATTATGAACTAAACATGTTTTATGTATGTCATTCACTACACTAAGGGAATACAAAACCAATTTAAGATCACCCATTATAAATGAGCCCAGTTCAGAGTCACACATATCTATTAGATGGACCTTTAGCAACTGTGTATTTGCCTATTATTATTATTATTATTATTATTATTATTAATGATGATGATGACGACTGTCGTATTTTTTTGCTAAAGACACATCTATAGCCTAGATTTAAAATTGCACTTATTTTAATTTGCATTCCATTCTAAACACAGTAGATGTTTCAAAATATGAGTTTGGCCCCTACGTTCAGAACGGCCATATAAGGGACTCTGTGATTAAACAAAAGCAAATGTCTCTGCAGCAGCAGCCGAGCTATTGTTGAACAGAAACAGCGTCTGCTATTATTTCAAGTCACAGGAACAGTAAAACCTTCCTGCTCTTTGCAGCCTCTGGGATTTCCAGCAGACGTGCTTGAGCTTCTGATCATCAGCGGATACTGCTTACGTCCACTTTCAGACAGACCAGGGGTCATTCTCAAGCTGGTTAGAAATAGATGAGCAATTTTATTTCCAAGAAACTTTCACCTGAAATAACATGAGTCAGAGAGCAGGGAGACAGTGGCGAAAGCTAAGACAAAAATGATGATGGCTGTATTAGTATCATAGGCACCATTGTATAACATCTAGCAATGATGTATCACTCTTCATCCACCAATACTGTAACGCTACATCATCAATCATTAACTCCATGAACTCAACTAATTATTACCAACAGCTTTATCGCATATATCCTCATACCTCCCTTTACCGTCAGGTGTCAATAAACCATTGGCATTTTCCTTTCATTGTTGTTGTTTTTTTGCCAATACTAGTGTCACGATCCGGGTATCTGGACGCCATTACTTACCCTTCAGATGCCTCCTAAGGCGGGCTCAGCGTTCCAGGACCAGATTCCGCTGTTCCTGAGTTTCCACATGCAGAGTGTCAGAGTGGTGTTTTCATCAGCCGCGGCCTCCGCTGTGCCCGCGTGGTTAAATGTGCATCTATCAGCCTGGCGTCTCCTGTCTCCGGTGGCCGGCGCCGCCATTACTGTTTCCCAGACCACATGGATTACAAACCAAACTTCCCTCCAAGTGTCTGCATGGGCGCAGCCATCTTGGATTCTGTCATCTGATCATTTCCACCAATCTGCTGTTTGTATTGTTGATTTGCATAATTGCCTAGCCAACCCCTTCCTTGCTGCAGGTATAAGTAAGCTGTGCCTGAGCAAGGAAGACGTCAGTGCTTTGGTTGTCAAACCTAGTTCCTGTTTGTCTCTCTTCTATGATTGTCTTCCAGGTTCCAGCTCCTGTCTCAAGACTTCCACCATAGAGACCCGCACCAGCATTCCACCTGCGGTGTAGCCTGACTCTCCAATCCATTGTGGATTCATCTGTTTCCAGCTACAACACTACCTGCTTCCAGCCTCAGCTTCCAGCAGAATACAGCTTCCTTAATCGGCCGGTGTCCTTTCTACACTTTACCACTCTCCACCGGAATTATTATTTCTCCGCTCTCAAGTTCTACATTTCAGTTCACATTTCATCGCTCCCAAAGTTCATTTATTATTTAACTGGTTCCAGCCAGTATCCACTCCGTGCTAACAACAGTCTGGTTCCAGCCAGTATCCACAGCAGCTGTTTTACCTTCAGCAACCCAGCTCTTCCTGGAACACCAGCTGGTACAATCCTGGGTTATCTCCATTGCTACAGCCGGGCCTGGTAAGGACTTTCCATCTAGAAGATCATAAGAACTATCTCACACTACCAGTGCCCTGTGGCTCCTGCCATGCTGTAGTACTCAGGAACTGTATTTATTCTTTGCTGACTTTTACGTTTTCTTTTATTGCTGCTGTGATGCGGAGTTGTCATAATAAACATCATTGACTTTTATCTAAGTTGTCGTGGTCACGCCTTCGGGCAGTTATTATCCATGTTACTTACATGTCCAGGGGTCTGATACAACCTCCCAGGTTCCGGTACATCTCAGCCCCTACAACTGAGGCTGCCTCCCGTCAGCTCAGGCCCTCAGTTGTGACAGTAAGCACTGACCTAATGAATCCAGCCGGAGACCAGGATCAAGCGGCTAGGCCGATGCAAGAACTGGCAGCCCGACTAGAACATCAGGAGGCTGCACAGGGCCACATCATCCGCTGTCTCCAGGATCTCTCTACTCGGCTGGATGGGATTCAGACCACTCTCCGTGGATCAGGCGCGTCTGGTACGTCAACCACAGTGACTCCAGCTATAACCCCACCCACCTTACCCATTCCTGCTCCACGTCTTCATCTTCCAACGCCAGCAAAATTTGACGGATCTCCAAGATTCTGCAGGGGATTTCTCAACCAGTGTGAGATTCAGTTTGAGCTACAACCTGGCAATTTCCCCAGTGACCGTACAAAAATTGCCTACATTATTTCTCTTCTCAGTGGCTCAGCCCTCGATTGGGCATCACCGTTATGGGAGAGGTCCGACACCCTGCTATCTTCTTACACTGCATTCGTGTCAACATTCAGGCGCATCTTCGACGAGCCAGGCCGGGTAACTTCAGCTTCGTCTGAGATTCTCCGTTTACGCCAGGGATCACGTACTGTAGGACAATATCTTATACAGTTCCAGATCCTGGCATCCGAACTGGCATGGAACGACGACGCCCTGTATGCTGCATTCTGGCATGGTTTATCCGAGCGTATTAAAGATGAGTTAGCTACCAGAGACTTACCCTCCAAGTTAGATGAGTTAATCTCACTTTGTACGAAAGTTGACTTACGTTTCAGAGAGAGAGCAACTGAGCGTGGAAGATCATCTGCTCCAAAATCTTCTGCTCCTCCTCCTCGCCAACTGTCACCAACTAAAGATGAACCCATGCAAATTGGCCGTTCCCGTTTAACTCCTGCTGAGCGCCGAAGACGTCTCTCCGAGTTTCTCTGTTTGTACTGTGCAGCTCCGTCTCACACCATTAATGCCTGTCCCAAACGTCCGGGAAACTCCAAATCCTAGCTCGCCAAGGAGAGGGCCGGCTAGGAGTAATGATCTCCTCTCCATCTCCTCAAGATTGTAACCTCCCAGTCTCGCTTCAAGTTGCTCAACGTTATCAGAACGTCATTGCCCTCCTGGATTCCGGAGCAGCTGGGAACTTTATTACCGAAGCCTATGTTAAACGGTGGTCCCTACCCACCGAGAGACTTCCTTCGTCCTTTTCCTTAACTGCTGTGGATGGCAGTAAAATTTTTGATACAGTTATTTCTCTAAGGACTCTACCAGTTCGTCTGAGAGTGGGAGTTCTTCATTCCGAACTTATTTCACTTTTAGTGATTCCAAGAGCCACACATCCTGTGGTCCTGGGCCTTCCATGGCTCCGTCTTCACAATCCTACAATTGATTGGACGACTACGCAAATCCTGGCATGGGGTTCCTCCTGTACTAAGACATGTTTGTTTAAAGTGTTGCCTGTCTGTTCCTCCTCCCCCAGGTCGTCTGATGTTCCACCTCCTCCATATCAAGATTTCACGGATGTGTTCAGTAAAGCTTCTGCTGATATCCTTCCCCCTCATAGAGAATGGGACTGCCCGATTGATCTCGTTCCAGGGAAGGTTCCACCTCGAGGCCGAACTTATCCGTTGTCTCTCCCCGAGACGCATTCTATGGAGGAATACATAAAAGAGAACCTAGCAAAGGGGTTCATTCGACCTTCTTCTTCTCCAGCCGGCGCAGGCTTCTTTTTTGTAAAGAAGAAAGATGGTGGTCTGCGGCCGTGCATCGACTACAGAGGTTTGAACGACATTACCATCAAGAACCGCTATCCTTTACCCCTGATTACTGAGCTCTTTGACAGAGTTAGCGGAGCTACCATCTTTACAAAGCTGGACCTGAGAGGTGCATACAATCTCATCCGGATCCGTGAGGGTGACGAGTGGAAGACCGCATTTAACACCCGTGACGGACATTATGAGTACCTCGTCATGCCCTTCGGATTGAGCAATGCTCCAGCTGTCTTCCAGCATTTCGTCAATGAGATCTTCAGAGACATTCTATACCGTCATGTCGTGGTCTATCTAGATGATATCCTCATTTTTGCCAACAATTTAGAGGAACATCGTTTCTGGGTAAAGGAGGTTCTGTCCCGTCTCCGTGTCAATCATCTTTACTGCAAATTAGAGAAATGCGTCTTTGAAGTCAAGTCCATTCCGTTTCTAGGGTACATTGTGTCCGGTTCCGGACTAGAGATGGATCCTGAGAAACTACAAGCAATCCAGAATTGGCCAGTACCCTTAACCCTCAAAGGGGTCCAGAGGTTCTTAGGGTTCGCCAATTATTACCGAAAGTTTATACGAGACTTTTCCACCATTGTGGCGCCTATTACTGCTTTCACCAAGAAGGGTGCTAACCCGTCCAAGTGGTCTGAAGAAGCCATGCAAGCTTTTCATCTTTTAAAACAGAGGTTCATCTCTGCACCTGTCCTGAAACAGCCTGACGTCGACTCTCCTTTCATCTTAGAGGTGGATGCCTCCTCCGTTGGAGTAGGAGCGGTGTTATCTCAGAGGGCTAAAGATGGTCATTTACATCCTTGCAGTTTCTTCTCACGGAAGTTCTCCCCAGCGGAGCGCAACTATGCCATTGGCGACCAGGAGTTGCTAGCCATCAAGCTCGCTCTAGAGGAGTGGAGATATCTGTTGGAGGGAGCTTCTCATTCAATCACCATCCTTACAGACCACAAGAACCTTCTATATCTAAAAGGCGCACAATGTCTCAACCCTCGTCAGGCCAGATGGGCACTTTTCTTTTCCAGGTTCGACTTTAAACTCCAGTTCTGTCCGGGCTCTCAGAATCGCAAGGCCGATGCCCTTTCCCGCTCATGGGAGCAAGAAAATGAGTCAGAGTCTTCAGACAAGCATCCTATTATAAATCCGTTGGCATTCTCCACGGTAGGGATGGACTCTACGCCCCCATCAGGGAAAAGTTTTGTGAAGCCGACACTAAGGAAGAAGCTCATGCATTGGGCCCATGCTTCCCGTTTTGCCGGACATACAGGTATCCAAAAAACCCTGGAGTTTATCTCTAGGTCCTATTGGTGGCCAACTCTGAAAAAGGACGTTTTGGAGTTTATTGCATCTTGCCCAAAGTGTGCTCAACATAAAGTATCCCGCCAGTCGCCTGCGGGGCAACTGGTTCCACTATCTGTTCCCCGTCGACCATGGACCCATTTGTCGATGGATTTTATTACAGATTTGCCCATGTGCAACAAGTTCAATACCATCTGGGTGGTAGTTGACCGGTTCACCAAGATGGCACACTTCATTCCTCTCACCGGTCTTCCGTCAGCTTCCAAGTTGGCTCAAGTATTCATACAAGAGATCTTCCGACTCCACGGTCTTCCAGAAGAAATTATCTCAGATCGAGGAGTTCAATTCACAGCCAAATTCTGGCGAAGTTTATGTCAAGTCCTCCAAGTCAAGTTAAAGTTTTCCACGGCTTACCATCCTCAGACCAATGGTCAAACTGAGAGGGTGAATCAGGACTTGGAGGCCTTCCTCCGCATCTATGTGTCCTCCTCTCAAGATGACTGGGTTCAATTACTTCCCTGGGCCGAGTTCTGTCATAACAACCAGTATCATTCTTCATCTTCTTCAACACCATTCTTCACCAACTTTGGATTCCACCCTAAAGTCCCTGAGTTCCAACCGCTTCCAGCAACTTCTGTTCCCGCAGTGGATATCACCTTGCATCAGTTTGCCAATATCTGGAAGAGCGTACGATCAGCTCTGCTCAAGGCATCGTTCAGGTACAAGAAGTTTGCGGATAAGAAGCGTCGAGCAGTTCCTGCTCTCAAGGTGGGTGATCGGGTATGGTTATCCACGAAGAATTTGAGGTTAAGAGTTCCCAGTATGAAGTTTGCACCTCGCTACATCGGTCCTTTTAAAATTGATCAAGTCATCAATCCTGTTGCTTACAGACTCCAGTTACCTCCCTTCTTAAAAATACCCAGGACATTCCATGTTTCCCTGTTGAAACCGCTAATCTTGAATCGGTTTCATTCCTCACTTCCACCAACTCCGAAAGTCCAAACTCAACGAGGCGTTGAGTATGAAGTGGCCAAGATCCTGGACTCACGTCACCGTTACGGTCAACTTCAGTATCTCATTGACTGGAAGGGCTATGGTCCTGAAGAACGCTCTTGGACCAATGCCTCTGACGTCCATGCTCCTGCCTTGGTCCGAAATTTCCACGCAAAGTTTCCTTTAAAGCCTAAGAAGTGTCCTGGGGCCACTCCTAAAGGGGGGGGTGCTGTCACGATCCGGGTATCTGGACGCCATTACTTACCCTTCAGATGCCTCCTAAGGCGGGCTCAGCGTTCCAGGACCAGATTCCGCTGTTCCTGAGTTTCCACATGCAGAGTGTCAGAGTGGTGTTTTCATCAGCCGCGGCCTCCGCTGTGCCCGCGTGGTTAAATGTGCATCTATCAGCCTGGCGTCTCCTGTCTCCGGTGGCCGGCGCCGCCATTACTGTTTCCCAGACCACATGGATTACAAACCAAACTTCCCTCCAAGTGTCTGCATGGGCGCAGCCATCTTGGATTCTGTCATCTGATCATTTCCACCAATCTGCTGTTTGTATTGTTGATTTGCATAATTGCCTAGCCAACCCCTTCCTTGCTGCAGGTATAAGTAAGCTGTGCCTGAGCAAGGAAGACGTCAGTGCTTTGGTTGTCAAACCTAGTTCCTGTTTGTCTCTCTTCTATGATTGTCTTCCAGGTTCCAGCTCCTGTCTCAAGACTTCCACCATAGAGACCCGCACCAGCATTCCACCTGCGGTGTAGCCTGACTCTCCAATCCATTGTGGATTCATCTGTTTCCAGCTACAACACTACCTGCTTCCAGCCTCAGCTTCCAGCAGAATACAGCTTCCTTAAAGGGCCGGTGTCCTTTCTACACTTTACCACTCTCCACCGGAATTATTATTTCTCCGCTCTCAAGTTCTACATTTCAGTTCACATTTCATCGCTCCCAAAGTTCATTTATTATTTAACTGGTTCCAGCCAGTATCCACTCCGTGCTAACAACAGTCTGGTTCCAGCCAGTATCCACAGCAGCTGTTTTACCTTCAGCAACCCAGCTCTTCCTGGAACACCAGCTGGTACAATCCTGGGTTATCTCCATTGCTACAGCCGGGCCTGGTAAGGACTTTCCATCTAGAAGATCATAAGAACTATCTCACACTACCAGTGCCCTGTGGCTCCTGCCATGCTGTAGTACTCAGGAACTGTATTTATTCTTTGCTGACTTTTACGTTTTCTTTTATTGCTGCTGTGATGCGGAGTTGTCATAATAAACATCATTGACTTTTATCTAAGTTGTCGTGGTCACGCCTTCGGGCAGTTATTATCCATGTTACTTACATGTCCAGGGGTCTGATACAACCTCCCAGGTTCCGGTACATCTCAGCCCCTACAACTGAGGCTGCCTCCCGTCAGCTCAGGCCCTCAGTTGTGACAACTAGTGTTAAACGACATGTTTCTAGAGGTGACGAGGAATATGAGTAGGAAACAAGAATAACAATTATGTACATTGCAATAAATTACTGTTAAAATTTTTCAGTAACTTTTGTAAAACGTGCACAAATTGTTACGAAACTTGTTTTGGAAACAAGAAATAAGAACTAGAACACTTTCCTGTCCTTCCGGCTGTTCAGAATCCCCCTGACCGTTCTGAGTGACAATAGGAGGATCATCAGGATCACTTTCACTTCTATTCCCATCAGAATCAGAGTTCTGAGGTACAAAAATTCTCATCACTACTTGTTTCGTCGGATTTAGATTCCTCCCTTCCGGACTGGGCAGGAGACATGTCCCTCAGAGACTGGAAAATTTTGGAATCGGCAAGACCTTGCCGTATGTATGGCATGTTGGCGCAGCGAAGCAGGCAGAAAGACTGAGTGACTTGTAAACAAAACCACAATGCGCCAACATCAGTAAGTTGTAATTTGCACATGGCTGCATTATTGAGAGTCAGAGCGGTCTGTAACTGAGTACCTCCAAGGGGGATCCGTTCTGCATACCAGAGTTCAGTATTCTGGCAGTCGGAATACCGACACTGGAATCCCGACACTGCTCTGACTGCAGACGCCGGAATCCCGATCGACCTTTGCCGGGACTGCAGAGAGGTAAGCCGCAGGAGGGGAGGTTAGGTTTAGACTGCGCAGGGGGGAGGGTAAGGGTTAGGCTGCAGGAAGGGAGGGTTAGGGTTAGGCTGCGGGGAAGGGAAGGCTAGGGTTAGGCTGTGGGAAGGAGGGGGTTAGGTTTAGGCATCACCAGGGAGGGTTAGGGTTAGGCTGTGGGGAAGGAAGGGTTAGGGTTAGGCTGCAGGGAAGGGAGGGCTAGGGTTAGGCTGCGGGGAAGGGAGGGCTAGGGTTAGGCTGTGGAAAGGAGGGGGTTAGGTTTAGGCATCACCAGGGAGGGTTAGGGTTAGGGTTAGGCTGCGGGGAGAAGAAGGTTAAGGTTATGCTGCCAGAAGGGAACATTGGGGGGGTAAGAAGGGGGTGTAAAAATACTTACCCGACCCCTGTTGGGATTCTCTGCATCGGGAAGCCGGTGTCGGTCATATGACTGCCGGCGTATCGTATGTATTCCATTAAAGGAAACTCAGCGCAACAAAGTGGAAATTGCACTTTGTCAACTCCACAGAGATTTTTCTGAAGCCAGAGAGTGAGTTATTCTCCTCCAGATATAATATATGGAAACCAAAAATGTGCAACCCGTGCAAGCAAGTCATGTCTTATGGTAATGTACAAATGCAGATAAATGCATTATTACAATTATTACAATAGAGGGCCTCTTTTACCAAAAATATACGGTTTATAAGCATCATACTGTACATGGTAACAAAAGAAACATCAACAAATAAAATCATCACATTTTTCTATTGGTACGGCAACAAAACATACAGTAGGAGCAGTTAAATGACCACTCCTGTTAAAGAGAGGTAAAGATCTTCTAATGGTTTTTCTAAAAATAATTTTATCACTATTTTATACAGTCGCCCAAATTATTAAAAGTCACAAATTTTTGTAGCCGTAAGCACCCAACCAACAGAGCAGCAACACTTCCAAATTTGAAAAAGGTTTAACTGACCGCCCTCGGTAAACCTAGTATTAACCTCTTAGTGTAGGGCCACACATAGCGGCCAAGTGGGTCCCGCTGAACGGGACCCGCTTGTCCGGAAGGAGAGTGCACATGGGCGCCTAAGCAGACGCCCACACATGTGCGGCAGTACCGCCGCCCCTGGCTCCAGCCGCAGGATGCAACCGCTGGATACAATAGAGAAATGATAGACGTACAGATGGAGCCATGCTCATCTTGGCCTCTCTGCTGCGCCTAGGTGCACCATGGTTTATTAGCATAATCCTTTCATCTATTGTTCTCAGCTGCAATACAATACAGAGAGAACAATACAGCAGGGGATTAAGGTGGTCATTCCGAGTTGTTCGCTAGCTGTTTTCGGTCGCTGCGCAGTGATCAGGCAAAAAAGCGACACTTCTGTGCATGCGTATGCGGTGCAATGCGCACGCGCGACGTACTTTCACAACGGCCGATGCAGTTTTACACAAGGTCTAGCGAAGCATTTCAGTCGCACTGCTGGCCGCAGAGTGATTGACAGGAAGAGGGCGTTTCTGGGTGTGTACTGACCGTTTTCAGGGAGTGTTCGAAAAAACGCAGGCGTGCCAGGAAAAACGCAGGCGTGGCTGGGAGAACGCAGGGCGAGTTTGTGACGTCAAAACAGGAACTGAATAGTCTGAAGTGATCACAAGCGCTGAGTAGGTCTGGAGCTACTCTGAAACTGCACAAAAAAACTTTGTAGCCGCTCTGCGATCCTTTCGGTCGCACTTCTGCTAAGCTAAGATACACTCCCAGAGGGCGGCGGCATAGCGTTTGCACGGCTGCTAAAAACTGCTAGCGAGCGATCAACTCGGAATGACCACCTAAGTCATTACAGCAGGGATATAAATCCGACTGCCCTGGCTATCCTATTAAATCCTATTAAAAAGATGACTCCATCTGTAACCTGATTGGTTGCTACATCACCACTTTTTATTTTTAGAAGCTTTAGTAAATTTACTCCTAACTGTAATTTTATAAACACAGCCTGTAACATGGCAGCTAGGAGCTGATTGGCTGGTACTTTATCTCTGTCCACTTTATCTCTCTCCAAAGCTTAGTACATCGGGCCCCATGTCCCTGCATAAAGTGTCCCCAATCTTCTCCTCCCGGGAGTATAAGTACCCTGCTGTTATTTTGAGCACTTACTCAGCATTCATGTTATAAAGTCTGATGTATAGGGAAAAGAAGGTAACATAAACATAAAGCGTTACATTCGTACCACTTTAACAATGAATATATAAATAAAAAGTAGGGTTTCGCATATTTAAATCTGTTAAAAGAATGATAATAATCCACAATTCATTTTAATAAGGAAATCAAATTAAATGGCTCATTAAATCCCTGTGGTTGTATAATATAAATTTTATGAATCCATAATATTTCTCTTCTTAATAACTGCAATTTATGGTCTCGTCCCCATACATCAAACTGTATAACTTCAATACTTATGCATTTTAACGAAGATGAATCACAATCACGTACTTTGGCATGATGCGTAAGCAAATGTATAAGAGGCTTATTCTCTAATTGCCTTTTAGAAATATTTATATAATACTGTTGATGTTTCCCCCATAGTCTCATCTTAAGTTTATAATCATTTTCCAATATATTGTAGAAAACAGGAGCACATTATTCAACATATTCCAAAAGTTTTTAAATTTAAATTCATCTTTAGTAATAAAGGATGATATTGTGTTTAACAGTACAATAAACGTTACTAAACATACATATCCTGCAATGAGCACATGTCATTTCATTTTGTTCTTTTCTCTTTTCAGGATAGACCATAGTTGCCGACATTATAGTTGCCTCCTTCGGGAGGAGGCAGCCAGGTCGGCTCAGCAGGGGGCATGGCGCAGCACACGGGGGCATGATGGGGTGGAGCAGGGGGCGTGGTATGGCACAGGGAGGCATGGTGGGGAGGAGCAGGGGACGTGGCCATAAGATTGCATCATCGTGGCCCCGCCCCCACTACACTATGCCAAGATTACCGGCATAGTGGGGCAGGGGGCGGGGTCATCGGCGAGGGATCTATGAGTATTTCTTCTTGGGGTGCGGGGGCTTGGCTGCCGGCCGAGAAATTTGCAAACTTTTCCAGGTGGCCGGAAGCGCCAACCAATTTTCTGGAGCATCCCGGCCATTCTGGGAGAGTAGATACAGTAAGTATAGGATGGACAAAGTTATAGGTTTAAATTAGGGGCTTTGGTGTGTACTATTTTTGGGCAACTGGACAAAAGTAATGTTAATGGATTAGTTTGTAATATACCCATTATTTCGTCAAAACATTTCTCAATAATCATAGATAATGAATTACATGTATGATAAACAGTGGATATTGTTTATTTTGAACACTTTATATTGTTGTTTGACTTTTTAATGAGACTTAAACAGGCCAGGTCAGAACACCAGCCCTCATTCCGAGTTGATCGCTCGCTAGCTACTTTTAGCAGCCGAGCAAGCGCATAGTCACCGCCCACGGGGGAGTGTATTTTCACTTTGCAAGTGTGCGATCACATGTGCAGCTGAGCGGTACAAAAACATTTTGTGCAAAACAAGACCAGCCCTGTAGTTACTTATCCTGTGCGATGATTCTAGCGTTGGAGGTCTCGGAATTGACGTCAGATATCCGCTCTGCAAACGCCTGCGGTTTCCCTACCACTCCCAGAAAACGGTCAGTTGACACCCATAAACGCCCTCTTCCTGTCAATCTCCTTGCAATCGGCTGTGCGAATGGAATCATCTTTAGAAGCAATGCTCAGCAACGATGCTGTTTGTACCCGTACAACGCGCCTGCGCATTGCGGTGCATACGCATGCACAGTTTTGAAGTTTTTTTACCTGATCGCTGCGATGCGAAAATCGGCAGCGTGCGATCAACTCGGAAATGACCCCCACAGTCGTGCCAAAATATAGCAGAGTAGCTCAGACAGGATGCATCAAAATGTACTGTCTGGTCAAACCTCCAAATTGCATCTTACCACATATGCTCCAAGATCCGGAATGAGATAGATTCCGGAGCTTGGACCCAGTTGTACTCAGTAGAAGCCTATGGGCTTCTTTTTCTGAGATGGATTCAAATGGTCCAAAAGTGTCCTCTGCGGAGCGTGCTTCATCCGCGTCACCCACAAGTCCTTCTTTTGCAAAGAACAGCTCTTATCAGGAGAACTGTCCTTTCTGATTTTCTTCAAGCATACAGCGTTATTAAATGCTGCTATACTTGTGATTAGTAGTGGGATGAATCGCATGCAAAATGCAACGCTTGATTCATCCCACCCAGGACCTGGTGCACTATTCAGGGCACTGTTGATTTCATACCTTCTGTCACAAATCAGCAGAGGATTCGGGTTCCCGATATATCAGCTAGTATTTGCGCAGTCAGATACAATAGTGCGTAATCTAATGTTTATTCACTAGGGCAGGGGCAGTTTAAGAGTAAAGGGGGCCCATGTGCAGGCTCTGTATGAGCCCCCTCCTCTATGGCAGAGCAGTAGATTCTGGCTTTGTGCCAGAGTCTACTGCCCATGTACAGATCTCCAAGAACATGGCACCCACACTATGGGGTACATTTTCTAAGCAGTGATAAGAGTGGAGAAGTTGTCCCATCAACCAATCAGCAGCTCTGTATAATTTCATATTATGTAAATTATAGATATTACTTCAGTGCTGATTGGTTGATGGGGCAACTTCTCCACTGGCTCACTTCTCCGCTCTTATCACTGGTTAGTAAATGTCCCCCTATGTTCCTAGAGATTTTCTTTACTGCGCATGCGCAAATCTCTGGGAAAATGGACACAGCACAATTTTCCCAGTGATTTCTGTCTGCAGCACCAGCTGACACTCTACTCGGGAGAGGTAAGTAAATTATATGGGGGCAGCGTGTCACGATCCGGGTATCTGGACGCCATTACCTGCCTTTCAGATGTCTCCTGAGGCTCGCTCAGCGTTCCAAGGCCGGATCTCATCTGTGTCCACATACTGCACATTCCTCCTGTCACGCTGAGATGCTGTCACAGCGGCGCCATGTTTGAATCCTGCATGGCGTCTCCCGTTCTCCGCGGCCTCCGCCGCCGCTCCTGTGTTATAGGTGCAGGTTGTCAGTGTGGTGTTCCATGCCTGCTGCGGCCTCCGTTGTCATCCACGAGTCTCAGCATACATTTGTCAGTCTGGCATCTCCTGTCCTCTGTGGCCGGCGCCGCCATTACAGTTATGTTTCCACATGGTTTCCCAAGCCAGTTTTCCCTCCAAGTTCTAACATGGGCGCAGCCATGTTGGATCTAATCACATGTTTCAGTTCCTCCAATCCACTGCCTGGAAATCTGCATAATTGCCCAGCCAATACCTGCATTGCTGCAGGTATAAGTATCCTGTGCCTGGGCCAGCAAATGGTCAGTGCTTTGTTTGTCATACCTTGTTCCAGTCTCTCTCCTGTGGTTGTGTTTCCAGGTTCCAGCTCCTGTCTCCAGCATCCACCAAAGAGACCCGCACCTGCCTACCATCCTGCGGTGCAGCCTGACTCTGCAGTCCTCCGTGGCTGATCCAGTTTCCAGCTTCCAGCTATTTCATCTGCTTCCAGCAGTATCCACTACCACCGGTAATCATCCTTCAACTCCTCTGTTTCCACGCTCCCTAGCATCTTAATATATTCACTCCGTGTTTCATCACCTGGCTGGTTCCACCCAGCATTCATTCAGTGACTTTATCTTCTGGCTGATTCCATTCCGCATCCACTCCGTGTCTTACCACCTGGCTGGTTCCATCCAGCAATTACAACAGCTGATTCAAGTTACCAACTTCATCTGTTCCATCTACTGGCATGTTCCTTGGATATCTCCACTACTACAGCCAGGCCTGGTAAGGTTATTCCATCTAAGGACTGTAACAGCTGTTCTTACCTACCAGTGTCCTGTGTAACCATTTCATGGTCAGAGTGCTCCAGGAATCATATTATTTATCATTGCCATTATTTACCTTGAATGCTGTTTGTTTACACGGAGTCTGTTAAAAAACTTTTATTTTGACTTTTACCTGGTTGTCATGGTCACACCTTCGGGTTTCCTTTTAACACTTACATGTCCAGGGGTCTGATTAAACCTCCCCGGTTTAAGTTCCTCTCAGCCCCTACAACTGAGGCTTTCTCCTGTCAGCCAAAACCCTCAGTTGTGACACAGCGTATGATGTGTGGGCCCAAATGTACCTATGGGCCTGTGTCCATCCATTATAGATACTCCAATGTACAATGGCCCCACCCCAAGTGTATTTGGGCTTTGCTGGTTCCTTGCATGTTAGGCTGGTAGAACTTTACACAAGGATGAGGAGACCAACCATGGTCAGGTTCTCTAGGAGCTACAAATGATGAGCCACAGGTGTATGGCAGAGTTACAAACAGGCTTAGGTCTATGCATAGGGTGGTCTTTGACGCCCCATAGAATTACCGGAGAATGGTCATAGACAAGTCAGGGTTCATACAGGAGAGGTATGAGAAGCCACAGGGATTTATCAGGAAATGGTCGTAAGCCAAGGTTCATACACAAAGAAGTATCGGAAGCCTCAGGATAGCAGCAGAGATTAGCCAGTAACAAGTAGTGATGAGCGGGTTCGGTTTCTCGGAAACCGAACCCCCCCGAACTTCACGCTTTTTACACGGGTCCGAGGCAGACTCGGATCTTCCCGCCTTGCTCGGTTAACCCGAGCGCGCCCGAACGTCATCATCCCGCTGTCGGATTCTCGCGAGGCTCGGATTCTATCGCGAGACTCGGATTCTATATAAGGAGCCGCGCGTCGCCGCCATTTTCACATGTGCATTGAGATTGATAGGGAGAGGACGTGGCTGGCGTCCTCTCCGTTTAGAGTAGACTAGAGAGTAGTAGAGACACTTGATTTACAAATTTTGGGGAGCATATTAGGAGTACTACTTGCTGATAGTGTGACCAGTGACCACCAGTTTAATTAATCCATTCTCTGCCTGAAAAAAAACGATACACAGTGTGACACAGTCACATACCATATCTGTGCTCAGCCTCAGTGTGCCCTCAGTGTGCTGCATCATCTATGTAATACTGTATATCTGACTGTGCTGAGTGCTCACTGCTCACACAGCTTAATTGTGGGGGAGACTGGGGAGCAGTTATAGCAGGAGTACATATTTTAACAGTGCACACTTTTGCTGCCAGAGTGCCACTGCCAGTGTGACTGACCAGTGACCACTGACCACCAGTATATTGTGATTGTCTGCCTGAAAAAGTTAAACACTCGTCGTGTGGTGTTTTTATTCTATAAACGCATTCTGCTGACAGTGTCCAGCAGGTCCGTCATTATATAATATATACCGTCCGGCTGCAGTAGTGATATATATATATTTTTTATATCATTATCATCCAGTCTATATTAGCACTGCAGCAGACGCAGTACGGTAGTCCACGGCTGTAGCTACCTCTGTGTCGGCAGTCGCTCGTCCATCCATAATTGTATACCACCTACCCGTGGTGTTTTTTTTTTTTTTCTATCTTCTTGATACTAGTAGCTTACTTTAGGAGTCTGCAGTGCTGAGCTGACAGTGTCCAGCAGGTCCGTCATTATATAATATATACCTGTCCGGCTGCAGTAGTGATATATATATATATTTTTATATCATTATCATCCAGTCTATATTAGCAGCAGACGCAGTACGGTAGTCCACGGCTGTAGCTACCTCTGTGTCGGCAGTCGCTCGTCCATCCATAATTGTATACCACCTACCCGTGGTGTTTTTTTTTTTCTATCTTCTTGATACTAGTAGCTTACTTTAGGAGTCTGCAGTGCTGAGCTGACAGTGTCCAGCAGGTCCGTCATTATATAATATATACCTGTCCGGCTGCAGTAGTGATATATATATATTTTATATCTCATTATCATCCAGTCTATATTAGCAGCAGACGCAGTACGGTAGTCCACGGCTGTAGCTACCTCTGTGTCGGCAGTCGCTCGTCCATCCATAATTGTATACCACCTACCTGTGGTGTTTTTTTTTTTTTCTATCTTCTTGATACTACTAGTAGCTTACTTTAGGAGTCTGCAGTGCTGAGCTGACAGTGTCCAGCAGGTCCGTCATTATATAATATATACCTGTCCGGCTGCAGTAGTGATATATATATATTTTATATCTCATTATCATCCAGTCTATATTAGCAGCAGACGCAGTACGGTAGTCCACGGCTGTAGCTACCTCTGTGTCGGCAGTCGCTCGTCCATCCATAATTGTATACCACCTACCTGTGGTGTTTTTTTTTTTTTCTATCTTCTTGATGCTAGTAGCTTACTTTAGGAGTCTGCAGTGCTGAGCTGACAGTGTCCAGCAGGTCCGTCATTATATAATATATACCTGTCCGGCTGCAGTAGTGATATATATATATATATTTTATATCATTATCATCCAGTCTATATTAGCAGCAGACGCAGTACGGTAGTCCACGGCTGTAGCTACCTCTGTGTCGGCAGTCGCTCGTCCATCCATAAGTATACTAGTATCCATCCATCTCCATTGTTTACCTGAGGTGCCTTTTAGTTATGCCTATTAAAATATGGAGAACAAAAATGTTGAGGTTCCAAAAATAGGGAAAGATCAAGATCGACTTCCACCTCGTGCTGAAGCTGCTGCCACTAGTCATGGCCGAGACGATGAAATGCCAGCAACGTCGTCTGCCAAGGCCGATGCCCAATGTCATAGTACAGAGCATGTAAAATCCAAAACACCAAATATCAGTAAAAAAAGGACTCAAAAATCTAAAATAAAATTGTCGGAGGAGAAGCGTAAACTTGCCAATATGCCATTTACCACACGGAATGGCAAGGAACGGCTGAGGCCCTGGCCTATGTTCATGGCTAGTGGTTCAGCTTCACATGAGGATGGAAGCACTCAGCCTCTCGCTAGAAAAATGAAAAGACTTAAGCTGGCAAAAGCACAGCAAAGAACTGTGCGTTCTTCGAAATCACAAATCCACAAGGAGAGTCCAATTGTGTCGTTTGCGATGCCTGACCTTCCCAACACTGGACGTGAAGAGCATGCGCCTTCCACCATTTGCACGCCCCCTGCAAGTGCTGGAAGGAGCACCCGCAGTCCAGTTCCTGATAGTCAGATTGAAGATGTCAGTGTTGAAGTACACCAGGATGAGGAGGATATGGGTGTTGCTGGCGCTGGGGAGGAAATTGACCAGGAGGATTCTGATGGTGAGGTGGTTTGTTTAAGTCAGGCACCCGGGGAGACACCTGTTGTCCGTGGGAGGAATAGGGCCATTGACATGCCTGGTCAAAATACCAAAAAAATCAGCTCTTCGGTGTGGAAGTATTTCAACAGAAATGCGGACAACATTTGTCAAGCCGTGTGTTGCCTTTGTCAAGCTGTAATAAGTAGGGGTAAGGACGTTAACCACCTCGGAACATCCTCCCTTATACGTCACCTGCAGCGCATTCATCATAAGTCAGTGACAAGTTCAAAAACTTTGGGCGACAGCGGAAGCAGTCCACTGACCAGTAAATCCCTTCCTCTTGTAACCAAGCTCACGCAAACCACCCCACCAACTCCCTCAGTGTCAATTTCCTCCTTCCCCAGGAATGCCAATAGTCCTGCAGGCCATGTCACTGGCAATTATGACGAGTCCTCTCCTGCCTGGGATTCCTCCAATGCATCCTTGCGTGTAACGCCTACTGCTGCTGGCGCTGCTGTTGTTGCTGCTGGGAGTCGATGGTCATCCCAGAGGGGAAGTCGTACTCGTAAGACCACTTTTACTACTTCCACCAAGCAATTGACTGTCCAACAGTCTTTTGCGAGGAAGATGAAATATCACAGCAGTCATCCTGCTGCAAAGCGGATAACTGAGGCCTTGGCATCCTGGGCGGTGAGAAACGTGGTTCCGGTATCCATCATTACTGCAGAGGCAACTAAAGACTTGTTGGAGGTACTGTGTCCCCGGTACCAAATACCATCTAGGTTCCATTTCTCTAGGCAGGCGATACCGAAAATGTACACAGACCTCAGAAAAAGACTCACCAGTGTCCTAAAAAATGCAGTTGTACCCAATGTCCACTTAACCACGGACATGTGGACAAGTGGAGCAGGGCAGGCTCAGGACTATATGACTGTGACAGCCCACTGGGTAGATGTATGGACTCCCGCCGCAAGAACCGCAGCGGCGGCACCAGTAGCAGCATCTCGCAAACGCCAACTCTTTCCTAGGCAGGCTACGCTTTGTATCACCGCTTTCCAGAATACGCACACAGCTAAAAACCTCTTACGGCAACTGAGGAAGATCATCGCAGAATGGCTTACCCCAATTGGACTCTCCTGTGGATTTGTGGCATCGGACAACGCCAGCAATATTGTGTGTGCATTAAATCTGGGCAAATTCCAGCACGTCCCATGTTTTGCACATACCTTGAATTTGGTGGTGCAGAATTATTTAAAAAACGAGAGGGGCGTGCAAGAGATGCTGTCGGTGGCCAGAAGAATTGCGGGACACTTTCGGCGTACAGGCACCACGTACAGAAGACTGGAGCACCACCAAAAACGCCTGAACCTGCCCTGCCATCATCTGAAGCAAGAAGTGGTAACGAGGTGGAATTCAACCCTCTATATGCTTCAGAGGTTGGAGGAGCAGCAAAAGGCCATTCAAGCCTATACAACTGAGCACGATATAGGAGGTGGAATGCACCTGTCTCAAGCGCAGTGGAGAATGATTTCAACGTTGTGCAAGGTTCTGCAACCTTTTGAACTTGCCACACGTGAAGTCAGTTCAGACACTGCCGGCCTGAGTCAGGTCATTCCCCTCATCAGGCTTTTGCAGAAGAAGCTGGAGACATTGAAGGAGGAGCTAACACAGAGCGATTCCGCTAGGCATGTGGGACTTGTGGATGGAGCCCTTAATTCGCTTAACAAGGATTCACGGGTGGTCAATCTGTTGAAATCAGAGCACTACATTTTGGCCACCGTGCTCGATCCTAGATTTAAAACCTACCTTGGATCTCTCTTTCCGGCAGACACAAGTCTGCTGGGGTTCAAAGACCTGCTGGTGAGAAAATTGTCAAGTCAAGCGGAACGCGACCTGTCAACATCTCCTCCTTCACATTCTCCCGCAACTGGGGGTGCGAGGAAAAGGCTCAGAATTCCGAGCCCACCCGCTGGCGGTGATGCAGGGCAGTCTGGAGCGACTGCTGATGCTGACATCTGGTCCGGACTGAAGGACCTGACAACGATTACGGACATGTCGTCTACTGTCACTGCATATGATTCTCTCCCCATTGAAAGAATGGTGGAGGATTATATGAGTGACCGCATCCAAGTAGGCACGTCAGACAGTCCGTACTTATACTGGCAGGAAAAAGAGGCAATTTGGAGGCCCTTGCACAAACTGGCTTTATTCTACCTAAGTTGCCCTCCCACAAGTGTGTACTCCGAAAGAGTGTTTAGTGCCGCCGCTCACCTTGTCAGCAATCGGCGTACGAGGTTACATCCAGAAAATGTGGAGAAGATGATGTTCATTAAAATGAATTATAATCAATTCCTCCGTGGAGACATTCACCAGCAGCAATTGCCTCCACAAAGTACACAGGGAGCTGAGATGGTGGATTCCAGTGGGGACGAATTGATAATCTGTGAGGAGGGGGATGTACACGGTGATATATCGGAGGATGATGATGAGGTGGACATCTTGCCTCTGTAGAGCCAGTTTGTGCAAGGAGAGATTAATTGCTTCTTTTTTGGTGGGGGTCCAAACCAACCCGTCATTTCAGTCACAGTCGTGTGGCAGACCCTGTCACTGAAATGATGGGTTGGTTAAAGTGTGCATGTCCTGTTTATACAACATAAGGGTGGGTGGGAGGGCCCAAGGACAATTCCATCTTGCACCTCTTTTTTCTTTCATTTTTCTTTGCGTCATGTGCTGTTTGGGGGGTGTTTTTTGGAAGGGCCATCCTGCGTGACACTGCAGTGCCACTCCTAGATGGGCCAGGTGTTTGTGTCGGCCACTAGGGTCGCTTAGCTTACTCACACAGCTACCTCATTGCGCCTCTTTTTTTCTTTGCGTCATGTGCTGTTTGGGGAGTGTTTTTTGGAAGGGCCATCCTGGGTGACACTGCAGTGCCACTCCTAGATGGGCCAGGTGTTTGTGTCGGCCACTAGGGTCGCTTAGCTTACTCACACAGCTACCTCATTGCGCCTCTTTTTTTCTTTGCGTCATGTGCTGTTTGGGGAGTGTTTTTTGGAAGGGCCATCCTGCGTGACACTGCAGTGCCACTCCTAGATGGGCCAGGTGTTTGTGTCGGCCACTAAAGTCGCTTAGCTTACTCACACAGCTACCTCATTGCGCCTCTTTTTTTCTTTGCGTCATGTACTGTTTGGGGAGTGTTTTTTGGAAGGGCCATCCTGCGTGACACTGCAGTGCCACTCCTAGATGGGCCAGGTGTTTGTGTCGGCCACTAGGGTCGCTTAGCTTACTCACACAGCTACCTCATTGCGCCTCTTTTTTTCTTTGCGTCATGTGCTGTTTGGGGAGTGTTTTTTGGAAGGGCCATCCTGCGTGACACTGCAGTGCCACTCCTAGATGGGCCAGGTGTTTGTGTCGGCCACTAGGGTCGCTTAGCTTACTCACACAGCTACCTCATTGCGCCTCTTTTTTTCTTTGCGTCATGTGCTGTTTGGGGAGTGTTTTTTGGAAGGGCCATCCTGCGTGACACTGCAGTGCCACTCCTAGATGGGCCAGGTGTTTGTGTCGGCCACTTGGGTCGCTTAGCTTAGCCATCCAGCGACCTCTGTGCAAATTTTAGGACTAAAAATAATATTGTGAGGTGTGAGGTGTTCAGAATAGACTGAAAATGAGTGGAAATGATGGTTATTGAGGTTAATAATACTTTGGGATCAAAATGACCCCCAAATTCTATGATTTAAGCTGTTTTTTAGGGTTTTTTGAAAAAAACACCTGAATCCAAAACACACCCGAATCCGACAAAAAAAATTCGGTGAGGTTTTGGCAAAACGCGTTCGAACCCAAAACACGGCCGCGGAACCGAACCCAAAACCAAAACACAAAACCCGAAAAATTTCCGGTGCTCATCACTAGTAACAAGTCGGGTCATACACCGGAACTCACAAGCAGGAGCAGTAACAAGGTATCTAGAGCAAGGTTATAAGCCAAATACTGTGGTGCTATGCTGCAACCAGAGAGAAGTTTAGATAAAGTAGCCTATTTTGACCACCACCATGTCAGCTGTCACATTACTACATGAATAAAACAAAACAAGTGCTGCACGCTAGTAAATATAGCGCCGGCAGTCAGCATGGATCATGTGGGAGCAACAATGAGACAAACAACAAATGTACCCGGTAAGCACACAGTGAGTGCTGCCCATAGAGTTTTGTGACACCAACATTTCAGATATGTGAACAGGGACATTGTGTATGGGCATGTCACACTGGTTTAAAAAGTTGTTTGTATTTGCTTGTTTAAACCATTTTTTTAATCAGGTTTTTTTTTCATTGAAAATATAATAATCCTGCTTATTATATTAAATAATACTGTAAAACATTTGATATGTATTAGAAACTTGGATGAACCATGTTTTAATGCTTTCGAACATTAAGAAGCCAAAGATATTAGGCTTTGATATGATTTATTTTACATCTTTCATTAAAATCTATTTTTTACTGTGCATTATTCCTATTGGACGCTGACAGCAAATAGATCAATTAGATTCTATTGTTGTCAGTACTTTGTAGGTCCACCACGTGCAGTGATTACTGCAGACACCATTCTTGGCTAGCTGTCCACAAGTTGGTGGTATGTGTTGCCATTCCGCCTTGTATATATACTGGATGGATAGATAGATAGATAGATAGATAGATAGATAGATAGATAGATAGATAGATAGATAGATAGATAGACAGACAGACAGACAGACAGACAGACAGACAGACAGACAGACAGACAGACAGACAGATAGATAGATAGATAGATAGATAGATAGATAGATAGATAGATAGATAGATAGATAGATAAACCAGAAACAGGTGATAGAAGATAAATTGCTGTCAATATGATAAGATATCTTTCCTGGGCTAAGTATTGTACCGCTGTACAGCACTGTGATGCTCCAATAGCACAGTGACAGGCTTGGGCATATGCAGACCCTTTTATAGAGCCAAGTAACCAACATGTACCTGCATTCTAATCAACCTGACCTTTAAGTCTAGCGGCTCATACATGTGATGTTATTGTGGCTTACAAGTCATGGACAATAGCACTCAGTTAAGAGACAGCTTGTAGTGTTTATCCATTTAACTACATGTCAACAAGATGGTGATCTCAATTCACGTTGCTACACCATGGCACAGACAGCTGGAGATGTTATCTTGTTTTACTCTGGCTAACCTTTGTACTTTTTTTTATATATATATTTGAAGCCTCTCCCTAAGCTCATTTTTCACAACTATTAAATTAGATCTGTTTCTTTTGCACTTTAAAAAGCCCATCGTGCGCTGATGAATCACAGGTTTATATATAGACACTTTTCATTAGCGAAATCTCACAATGTGGAATATTTGGACTTTTATAGATCACTGTCAGAATGTGTTATGTTGTCATGAAACAATCATTGTATCACTCAAAAACAAAACAAAACATGTCTGTCTTAAAGACATGCAGTATTCAGGAGGGTCAGTACACCTGCCACCTGATTAGAGAGATTGTAGATATGCAGTATAAAACAGTATTCTCACATACAACACTTATAAAATGAACTGCAAGCGGATGCATAGGCAAACGCAGGTGTGATTTCCGGTTTCCCGGAAACCCCCCTCCTCTTGGCAAGTGGCTCAAATTATGACAATAGCAATGGTATATAATACAATTACTAGAGCTGCAGCTACATAATGCAGTTTAAGGGGCAGAGCAGAGCTGCTGCATATGCCCACTTGTACCAGCTTTTTCTACCAAGTTTGCTGTGTGTGGTTCTGAGTCCTCAATCAGTGCACTGGACCAGAGAGTAGTTACCAGGGAGAAGAGAAAGGAGCTGTTACGTTCACTGTGCTCAGAACGAAAGGGACTGGGTGGATAAGCCCCAAGCACAGGAACGTGATGCTGCAAGAAGGGCGAAGTTCAGCAGCAACCCCCAGGAACCCTGACTCCGTTGTCTCACCCGCGTGGTCAGTCTACACCTGCAAGACTATGTTTGCTTGGGCCCACGGCAGCCGCGTTTCAAGGGCGGATTATGTCTGCCCAACTCTGATGCCCCCCTGTCTTAGCTGGAGACAAGGCGTAAACTGAGACGGGGCGAGAACAAGGGGAACCTCTAACTAAACAATACACCGAGCTAGGGGCTACTACAGAACTTTAACCAGTATGTGCGGCGCGGCCGCTAAGACAAAAAGGCAACAAAGGCAACGCTGTCCACACGCCAACCCGACACCGTCGAATTCCGGCGGGAACAGCTAGAGCGGAGACCTCCGCAGAGAACACCAGAGGCCAAATTAAGAGAACAATACAGTCTAGGCCGCAGGGCGCGGCAAAGCTGCTATTCACAACACCAGGGAGAATACACGCAGGTTGAACGGGAACCCCAAGATCATAGGCAAGGCTTCCGGACACCAGGACTCAGGACCAATGGAACAAGGTTGACTGGATCACAGAACACTGGACAAGGAATATTCCAGAGCAGGAAGTAGCCCACAAGAAGCTATCACCGGCGTTTGTGTCAGGCACTGAGGGAGAATATAACAAGGATCTGCTCCAATGGCTGAAGGGAACCCAAATTAGAAATGTCGTGCAGCTGCTCTGCTGCACGACCCAGCACTGACAGGTGAATCTTAATTACAGGACAACAGGGAACGCGGTCCGCCTCTGGCGTCCCCGTTGCTAAGGACCCGGCAGCTCTCCGTGCACAGCGTCCTCTTGTTGCCAGGCGCTGTGCGGGGAGCAGAGGGAGGCGCGGCGGACGTTACGCGCCGGCCCCGTTACCTAGCAACGGCCAGGCGGCAACTAGACCCGCCGCGCCTAACAGGAGCCTTACTATGAGGGGGGAGAATGTGTGTTTACAAAGTGCAGTACTGGTTGTATTATGTTTGTGTATTTATTTATTTATTTATTTATTTATTTATTATGGTATGTTTAACTTTTTCCTGACCACTTATCTTATTTACAGTATATTATTTAAACATGTTTGATACAGCCTATGCTATAGACCATCTACAGTGGTAAATATTAATACTATATTCCATGTTCGGCAGAGTGGGAGATTGTGGACTGGCATTTGGAAAAACCCCTATAGTAATCCTGCATTTGCTAGTGGGATGGCTCCCCGTTGCACAATCACCCTGTAGAAAGATGTTTCCTCGGACATATGACAATAGCTTGGGGTAAAATGAGGTGCTAGCCACTAGTCATTATTAATTCACCTGTAACATAAATAAGAACGATCACAGAGTGATTAGCATAGAATAAAGCTGGAATTTGTTACATTATATAAAGCTGAAGATGACTCCATGGCAGGAATAAAACAGAGCAGAGGCCACAGTCCTTCCCCCGACAGAAGCAACGAACATAATATAAACGCGGTACATTTATTAGTTCACTATTACTAGTTTGTAAGGTTGACAGGCACTCACTGCAGCAATTCATTACAAATTAAAGATAGCAATTAATGAGATAAAGCATCACTATCATCTATGTAATTAGTACATAGATAACGTATGATAATGATTAATAGCTATTATATTGAAAGCTAAATTAAAATAAGCAGAGAGATGTTTGAAGACAGTATACTAAAGAGAATTGGGGCTAAGCTTCAGAATCAGTTCAGCAAGATGGCCATATAAGAATGGGCCTGATGAAGGGACCTGATTATGGTGCCCACACTGCCAATGAGCAGTGGAGCAATTATTTTCTTCTGCAAATGTGTCTATGTATCTAGATAGCTTGTGCGCAAAGTCGGAGTTAAGACTGAGGCGCACGGAAATTCACCATCTCAGATATGTTTTGGAAATGCAGGGCCGGATTAAGGGACAGCTGTCCTAGGGCCCCCACATAATAGGGTCCCCGGCACAGTGTGTTTCTAATTGCAGGAGTTAGTCTCTCTCCGGCGGCTCAGCCGTTTAGTAACAGCGGCCACAGAGGAGACTCGAAGGGATAGGGAAGAGAAATCCTGCAAGAAAAAGACTTGCAGGCGCAGGCATTTGACGCTTCAGCACTGCGTGAGTTACCGCCCTGCTCCGCATGTGTGTGTCAGGGGGGAGGGGGTGGCTTTGTCAGCCACATTAGTACTGGGGGCCCCCACAACATCCATTGCCATGGGCCCCCACCAGCCTTAATCTGGCCCTGGCAGAAGGAGCTTTTGGGCAGTGACAGAGAGGTGGCTTTTTTGCAAGCAAGGCAGTGGTGTATTATTATTATTATTACATTTTATTTATAAGGCGCCACATGTGTTTCGCAGCGCCGTACAAAGGACAGTACAGGGAGACAAAACTTAGCATAACAGTAAATAAATAACAGAAATAGAGTACAGGTAACATAGAGCACCACACATTCTCAAGACATAATACAGCTAAGCTGTAAGTAGTGAGGGAGTGATCATCGTACTACTAGAGGCTGGTGGCCATAGATGGAGATGAGCCTTTACTAGCAGGGTAAAGATGGTCGCTGAGTAGGAGAGAGCTGTGGAAAGAGGGCCCTGCTCTGAAGAGCTAACAATCTAGTGGGGAGGGGCGACAGACAGATGACAAGAGGTGCAGGCAAGCGGGAGGTAGCCTGATGGCAGTATGCAAGCAAAGCTGAGATGTTCACGGCATGAGGCAGGGTGGTGGAGGCGCGGCTTAAGCACTGGGTTATGCATTGGGAGGGTATGCTTTGATGAATAGGTGGGTTTTTAGTGCCCGTTTGAAGCTTTGCAAGGTCGGGGAGAGTCTAATGGAGCGGGGGAGTGCGTTCCAATGAAGGGGTGCATTATCTATAATGGGTGCAGTGTGTGCGCTGCACAAGGGCCCCTGGGTACAGAGGTGCCCACAAAAATTGCACACCCTGCAACCATATTTTTAATACTTACCTCTCCAGAGTCCCACGGCAGTGACAGTTCCTCTGAGCATAGGGTAGTACGCAGGTCTCCGGAAAAATGGTGCAGTGGCCGTTATACCTGCATTCTGCACATGCGCAGCTGGGAAAATCTCTGGAAAAGTGGACACTGCACCCTTTTTTCTGAGACCTGCGCACCACCTAGTGCTCGTAGTCACTGCCGCTGCCTGCAAGAGATGGGGGGGCCCGGACAGAGACTGCACACGGGCCCCCTGCTCTCTTAATATGTCCCTGAAGCAAGGCATGGTACATTTTCTAGATACACATTAAGCAAACTTAGATGTCTTTTTATAATGTGGACACTCCTAGACTCTCCTCAGGGATGTGTGATGTTTCTGAACACACAGTTTGTTCTACTGTCTTAGTGGTTATTATTTTTTTTATACCTCTTCTAGACTCTGAGTGAAAAGTTCTTGCATTGAAAAAGATGCCTCACTGACAGTTGCAGAACCACCACTCATAAATAAAGGCCAAGGCCTGAGCCTTTCCTTGCCACTGCATGTGGTGAATGGCATGTTGCCAATTTTATGTTTTTCTCCACTAACCTTTCCCTTTATTAGAGGTGGGGTTTTTTTCTTTACTACTGTAAAATATTGGTTTTTAGATTTCAGATGCCCTGACTTAAACCTTCTATGCCCTTGGGCATCGGCTTTAGTAGATGATGTTGAAGGACTTGTATAATCATGACTGGTGGCAGCAGCTACAGCGTTAGTATTTGCTTGCTGCTCCTACTCTTCTATCGACTGATCGTCGTGATCCCTATTGATAAACACACTCAAGTTTTACAAAAACTATAGCTGAATAATATTATTTATTTACTTTAACTTTTTTTTTAAATCATCACTCACTGTGGAGTCACAGTACTTGTATGTTATGGATACACAGTGGGGTATGGCCTGCGATGTCAAAGAACTTGTATGCTAAGGATACATAGTAGAGTATGGCCTGTGAAGTCATAGTACTTGTATGTTATGGATACACAGTGGGGTATGGCCTGCATTGTCACAGTACTTGTATGTTATGGATTCACAGTGGGGTACAGCACAAAATAAAACTTTTTATGTTACATTTTTAATTCGTTTTAACTCTTTTAAAAACTGTTTTTGCAATTGACACTGTGAGTCACACTTATGTGTATGCAGTGGGGTACAGCCATCGAAGTCACAATACGTACAGTATATGTTATGGATGCACAGTAGTTACAGTACTTGTATGTTATAGATACACAGTGGGGTACAGCCAGTGAAGTCACAGTATTTGCATGTTATGGATACACAGTGGGGTACAGCCTGCATTGTCACAGAACTTGTAAGTTATGGATACACAGTGGGGTACAGCACAAACAAAAAACTTTTTTTCACTTTTCTTTCACTATTTTTCACTTGTTTTAACTTTTAAACTGTGTTCGCAAATGACACTGCAGAGTCACACCACTTATGAGAATGCAGTGGGGTACGGCCTGCCAAGTCACAGTACTTGTTATGGATACTCAGTAGTCAGAGTGCTTGTATATTATGGATACACAGTAGGGTACTGCACAAAAGAAAATACTTTATTTTCTTTACTGTTTCAAAAGTTCTCTTTTCACTTTTTTTTTTACTCTTAACACTGGAGCAAATGGATGCTGGAAAGGTGTGTCATCAGCACTGGAGCGGATAGACACTGGACAAGTACATCATCAGCACTGGAGTGATTGGACACTGGACAGGTGCATTGTCAGCACTGGAGCAGATGGACACTGGACAGGTGCATTGTCAGCACTGGAGAGGATGGACACTGGACAGGTGCATCATTAGCACTGGAGCAGATGGACACTGGACTGGTGCTTCATCAGTACTGGAGCAGAAGGACACTTTACAGGTGTGTCGGCAGCACTGGATTAGATGGGCACTGGACCACCACTTATTGAACACAGCACAGCCACTTTAGATGGACACAGCACAGCCACTTGTATATGGAGTCTGGACACAGCATAGCCACTTGTATGAATGGACACACAGCACAGCCACTTGTATATGGAGTCTGGACACAGCATAGCCACTTGTATGGATGGACACACAGCACAGCCACTTGATTGGAGTCTGGACACAGCACAAACTCATATGGGCACAGTACAACCACTTGTATGGAGCCTGGGCACAGTCTGGACACAGCACAGCCACTTGAAACAGCAGGGTACAGTGCAGCACACAGCAGCATGCCTTAGAACAGAGTGACATGACACCAAGTCATCACCACGGGTTCCTTATATAGAATCCAAAACCCACAAGAAACCAACGCTGGGATGATGACATTTTTCTTGATTTGGATTCCGGGTAAACCTGAGCCATTGCTCGGATTGACTCGGATACCAGAAGCTCGGGCGGACTTGAATTTCAAGGAATCTGAACCACTCATTTCTAGCTCAAGTGGTAGCTAGCCTAAAGACATGGACAGGAGAACTGGAATTAGAATAAACTTTATTGTACTGCAACAGAGTTCACAAGGAGTGATAAAAGTAGCAGCGAATGAATGAGGCTGATGAAATGACTGGTCTGGAGCTGGAGGTAATTAAACTGTAATTGGAGACAACTGAACTGGCTTGGCAACCAGACTGGAGTTGGAGGCTACTGGTACTGGATTGGCAATCAGACTGGAGACTTAGACAACTGAACTGGCTTGGCAAATGGACTTGAGTTGGAGACAACTGGAATTGGCTTGACAACTGGACGGGAGTTGGAGATAACTGGAACCAGCTTGGCAGCCGGACTGGAATTGGCGACAGCTGGAACTGGATAGATGACCGGACTGGAAGCAAATACAGTAGGTGACTATACTGGAACCAGATCGTTAACTGGACTGGAACCGGATAGGTGACCAGACTGGATCTGGATAGGGGACTGGACTGGAACCAGATAGGTGACCAGACTGGACTCGGATAGGTGACCGGACTGGAACCAAATAGGTGACAATACTAGAACTGGAGATAGCTGGAGTGGAGTCTATTAGGTGACCAGACTGGAACTGGATACAGATAGACTGGAACCAGACAGATACCAGAGAGCACAGTACATAGATATGACTACAAGAGAAGCGATGTTGCACTGGCGGCTTGTAAATACTTAAGAAGTTCCCCTTATAGGGACTGCTGGTCTTCCATTGGATGCTATAGTCAAGTGACCGGGAGCAGCGCACTGTGGGGATGGAGAGACAGCATGCACATCACGGGGAAGAGGATGCGGGTGGGGGGAAAGGATGTTGGCAGGCGGGGGGTCTGTAATTATAGCTGTGGGGTGTGTGGATGGGGGGTATCTATTGAAAGTAACTATTAGCTGCCAGGTTAGCGGTAGAGTTGGGGGGCGAGGTAAAGATGCCGGCAGTGAAATAAATGTAAAAGGCACATGCGTAGTGTGAGGAAGTCCTTAAGGACTGGAGAAAAATATCACTTTTCCGAAAAGCTGCTTCACCAAAATAGCAGTTTTTCGGAAGTGAGTTTATATGGGAGCCATGATGAATAGTGAAAAAATTGTGAAATGAGAGGATGAGAAAACTAAAAATGTGAATTTCACAATTTTTTTCACAATTTTTTCATGATGAATATTGCCCTTAGAAGTCTTAGAATCAAAAAGATATTTCTGTGGCTTCAGCATAAAATATATAGCATATAGGGGGTAATAGTTGATCGCAGCAGGAAATTTTTTAGCAGTTGGGCAAAACCATGTGCAGGGGAGGCAGATATAACATGTGCAGAGAGAGTTAGATTTGGGTGGGGTGTGTTCAATCTGCAATCTAAATTGCAGTGTAAAAATAAAGCAGCCAGTATTTACCCTGCACAGAAACAAAATAACCCACCCAAATCTAACTCTCTCTGCACATGTTATATCTGCCTCCCCTGCAGTGCACATGGGGGGTCATTCCGAGTTGTTCGCTCTGTATTTTTTTCTCGCAACGGAGCGATTAGTCACTAATGCGCATGCGCAATGTCCGCAGTGCCACTGCGCCAAGTAAATTTGCTATGCAGTTAGGTATTTTACTCACGGCATTACGAGGTTTTTTCTTCGTTCTGGTGATCGTAATGTGATTGACAGGAAGTGGGTGTTTCTGGGCGGAAACTGGGCGTTTTATGGGTGTGTGTGAAAAAAACGCTACCGTTTCTGGGAAAAACGCGGGAGTGGCTGGAGAAACGGAGGAGTGTCTGGGCGAACGCTGGGTGTGTTTGTGACGTCAAACCAGGAACGAAACTGACTGAACTGATCGCAGATGCCGAGTAAGTCCCGAGCTACTCAGAAACTGCTAAGAAGTGTCTATTCGCAATTCTGCTAATCTTTCGTTCGCAATTTTGATAAGCTAAGATTCACTCCCAGTAGGCGGCGGCTTAGCGTGTGCAAAGCTGCTAAAAGCAGCTTGCGAGCGAACAACTCGGAATGACCCCCATGGTTTTGCCCAACTGCTAAAAAATTTCCTGTTGCGATCAACTTGGAATTACCCCCATAGAACTAACTTCAGGTAGTGTTAGTTCTTCTTAGTGCAGTTAACGGATCAGCATGTTGTAGAGGGTTCATATCTATACTGTTGAAAGGCAATCAGAATAAGATATTGTGGCATAAGCATGCAAGGGACTTCCCATACATGTCTGGGAGAGATTCCGCTCTTACTCCTGCTGGCAGACTTCAATGCATGGTTGAATTTGAACAGGTCCTACAGAAGTCTTGGGCTAGTAAGCTTTGTATACAAAAGAAGAAGCTGTCACATATTCACGGAGAAGTGGTGAAGATGTTCTACCAACGGGGGAACCTGGAGAAAGTTAACCAGCCCAGCAGCATCCTCTCTCTGGCCCCGGCCAAAGGTCTCTTCAACGAGCCCGGCCCGGGAGCAGCAGCATAGCGATGGTTTGAGCCGGGTTTACTACACCCTAGCTCCTGCACTCTCACTGAACTAGACAGAGCGGCAACTGAGCACTGAAGGGGACCCGGCAGAGAGGTTATTTTTGAATTACATTATTTGCATTATCATGATGACATAATGGTTAGGGCGTCCCCGATCACAGGGTATGGTTCGGGGACTGGACAGGAGCAGGATGTACCTTGTTCTCAGGATGCCAGCTGATCAGGCTGCACTCGCAGCCAGCCCTGTAATGTGGTGCTATTTGTGTAATGAGGTGCTATACGTGTAATGTGGTGCTAGTCGTATAATGCAGTGCTATAAATGTAGTGTGGTGCTATTCATGTTATGTAGTGCTATTTGTGTAATAAAGTTTTATATGTATAGTGCGGTGCTATACATGTAATGTGGTGCTATTCACGTAATGTGGTGCTATTTGTGTAATGCAGTGCTATATATGTAATGCTGTGCTATTCGTGTAATGTGGTGATATTCGTGTAATAATGTGGTGGCTATGTATGTAATACAGGGCGGATTGACCACTGGGACAGATTCCGCTGTGCTGGTCCCCTGTGTCTGTTTCCCAACTTGTGTGTGAACCCTCCCTGTACTGTGCTGTATGTAGTGTGTGCTCCCTCCCTGAACTGTGCTGTATGTAGTGTGTGCTCCCTCCCTGAACTGTGCTGTATGTAGTGTGTGCTCCCCCTCCCTGTACTGTGCTGTATGTAGTGTGTGCTCCCTCCCTGTACTGTGCTGTATGTAGTGTGTGCTCCCACCGTGTACTGTACTGTGCTGTATGTAGTGTGTACTCCCCCTCCCTGTACTGTGCTGTATGTAGTGTGTGCTCCTCCTCCCTGTACTGTATGTAGTGTGTGCTCCCTCCCTGTACTGTGCTGCATGTAGTGTGTGCTCCCTCCCTGTACTGTGCTGTATGTAGTATGTGCTCCCCCCTCCTTGTACTGTGCTGTGTGTAGTGTGTGCTCCCCCTCCCTGTACTGTGCTGTATGTAGTGTGTGCTCCCTCCCTGTACTGTATGTAGTGTGTGCTCCCCCTCCCTGTACTGTGCTGTATGCAGTGTGCATACCTCCCAACTTTGCTGTTTTGTGGAGCGGGACACTCGCGCGGCGAAGCCCCGCTCCCGAAAGGGGGTGTGGCCTATGAAAAGGGGGCGTGGCTTCGCGGGAGGACCCGCGATCGCGAGCCATGCCCCCGTTTTCGTCACTGAGGGGGCATGCCCAGCGCTCTGTGAGCCGCTGGCATGCTCCCTCTCCCTCTGACTCCACTGAATAGACGCTGTGCGCATGCGCACAACGTCTATTCACCGCTGCTCTGCTAAGCAGAGCAGCGATTGACAGAGCCTCCCAGCTGACCCCCCCACCGCGGGACACTGTGGCCCGAGGGTGGGACAGCGGGACAGTCCCCAAAAAACGGGACTGTCCCGCGAAAATCTGGACAGTTGGGAGGTATGAGTGTGTGCTCCCCCTCCCTGTACTGTGCTGTATGTAGTGTGTGCTCCCTCCCTGTACTGTATGTAGTGTATGCTCCCTGCCTGTACTGTGCTGTATGTAGTGTGTGACCCCTCCCTGTACTGTGCTGTATGTAGTGTGTGATCCCTCCCTGTACTGTGCTGTATGTAGTGTGTGATCCCTCCCTGTACTGTATGTAGTGTATGCTCCCTGCCTGTACTGTACTGTATGTAGTGTGTGCTCCCTGCCTGTACTGTGCTGTATGTAGTGTATGCTCCCCCCCTGTACTGTGCTGTATGCAGTGTATGCTCCCCCCCTGTACTGTGCTGTATGTACGTAGTGTGTGCTACCTCCCTGTACTGTATGTAGTGTATGCTCCCTGCCTGTACTGTGCTGTATGTAGTGTATGCTCCCTGCCTGTACTGTGCTGTATGTAGTGTGTGCTACCTCCCTGTACTGTATGTAGTGTGTGATCCCTCCCTGTACTGTGCTGTATGTAGTGTGTGATCCCTCCCTGTGCTGTATGTAGTGTATGCTCCCTGCCTGTACTGTGCTGTATGTAGTGTGTGATCCCTCCCTGTACTGTGTTGTATGTAGTGTGTGATTCCTCCCTGTGCTGTATGTAGTGTGTGCTCCCCCTCCCTGTACTGTATGTAGTGTGTGCTCCCTCCCTGTACTGTGGGGGTCATTCTGACCCGTCCGCTGCGGTGCGAATGGGTCAGAACTGAGCATGCGCGACGTCGCCAGGCAACGGAGCGCCTAGCGTGAAGAAAAGATGCAGCGCTGGACGGAAAGAAGATTGACAGCGGAGAGGCGGATACTCACCGTTGGAGGCCGTTTTCGGGGAGTGGTAAGAAGAACGCAGGCGTGTCCAGGCAAACGGAGGGCGGATGTCTGATGTCAGGACCAGGACCTTCATCGCTGGATCCGTCGCACTGGGTAAGTAGCTGTAGGGCTGGTCTTGTTTTGCAGGAAAATTTGTAAGCATAGCAGGGCTGCACAAGCGATCGCAGCCCTGCTATGCTAAAATACACTCCCCCATAGTCTGGGATTAGTTGATCGCAGCAGCAGCAAAAAGTTGCTGGCTGCGATCAACTCGGAATGACCCCCTGTATGTAGTGTGTGCACCCCCTCCCTGTACTGTATGTAGTGTGTACTCCCCCTCCCTGTACTGTGCTGTATGTAATGTGTGCTCCCTCCCTGTACTGTGCTGTATGTAGTGTGTGCTCTCCCTCCCTGTACTGTGCTGTATGTAGTGTCTACTCCCTCTCTGTACTGTGCTGTATGTAGTGTGTGCTCCCTCCCTGTACTGTGCTGTATGTAGTGTGTGCTCCCTCCCTGTACTGTGCTGTATGTAGTGTGTGCTCACTCCCTGTACTGTGCTGTATGTAGTGTGTGCTCCCTCCCTTTACTGTGGTTTATGTAGTGTGTGCTCCCTCCCTGTACTGTGCTGTATGTAGTGTGTGCTCTCCCTCCCTGTACTGTGCTGTATGTAGTGTCTACTCCCTCCCTGTACTGTGCTGTATGTAGTGTGTGCTCTCCCTCCCTGTACTGTGCTGTATGTAATGTGTGCTCCCTCCCTGTACTGTGCTGTATGTAGTGTGTGCTCCCTCCCTGTACTGTATGTAGTGTGTGCTCCCCCTCCCTGTACTGTGCTGTATGTAGTGTGTGCTCCCCCTCCCTGTACTGTACTGTGCTGTATGTAGTGTGTGCTCCCTCCGTGTACTGTGCTGTATGTAGTGTGTGCTCCCTCCCTGTACTGTGCTGTATGTAGTGTGTGCTCCCTCCCTGTACTGTGTTGTATGTAGTGTGTGCTCCCTCCCTGTACTGTGCTGTATGTAGTGTGTGCTCCCTCCCTGTACTGTGCTGAATGTAGTGTGTGCTCCCCCTCCCTGTACTGTGCTTTATGTAGTGTGTGCTCCCCCTCCCTGTACTGTGCTGTATGTAGTGTGTGCTCTCCCTCCCTGTACTGTGCTTTATGTAGTGTGTGCTCCCCCTCCCTGTACTGTATGTAGTGTGTACTCCCCCTCCCTGTACTGTGCTGTATGTAATGTGTGCTCCCTCCCTGTACTGTGCTGTATGTAGTGTGTGCTCTCCCTCCCTGTACTGTGCTGTATGTAGTGTCTACTCCCTCCCTGTACTGTGCTGTATGTAGTGTGTGCTCTCCCTCCCTGTACTGTGCTGTATGTAATGTGTGCTCCCTCCCTGTACTGTGCTGTATGTAGTGTGTGCTCCCTCCCTGTACTGTATGTAGTGTGTGCTCCCCCTCCCTGTACTGTGCTGTATGTAGTGTGTGCTCCCCCTCCCTGTACTGTACTGTACTGTGCTGTATGTAGTGTGTGCTCCCTCCGTGTACTGTGCTGTATGTAGTGTGTGCTCCCTCCCTGTACTGTGCTGTATGTAGTGTGTGCTCCCTCCCTGTACTGTGTTGTATGTAGTGTGTGCTCCCTCCCTGTACTGTGCTGTATGTAGTGTGTGCTCCCTCCCTGTACTGTGCTGAATGTAGTGTGTGCTCCCTCCCTGTACTGTGTTGTATGTAGTGTGTGCTCCCTCCCTGTACTTTATGTAGTGTGTGCTCCCCCTCCCTGTACTGTACTGTGCTGTATGTAGTGTGTGCTCCCTCCGTGTACTGTGCTGTATGTAGTGTGTGCTCCCCCTCCTTGTACTGTGCTGTACGTAGTGATGAGCGGGTTCGGTTTTACTCGGTTTTACTCGGTTCTCAAAACCGAATCTTATGGGCTATCCAAAACACGTGACATCCGTGAGCCAATAAGATGCCGTTTTGAGAACCGAGTAAAACCGAGTAAAACCGAACCCGCTCATCACTAGGCCTGTACGTAGTGGTTGCTCCCCCTCCCTGTACTGTATGTATGTAGTGTGTGCTCCCCCTCCCTGTACTGTGCTGTATGTAATGTGTGCTCACTGCTCCCCCTCCCTGTACTGTGCTGTATGTAGTGTGTGCTCGCCCTCCCTGTACTGTGCTGTATGTAGTGTGTGCTCCCCCTCCCTGTACTGTGCTGTATGTAGTGTGTGCTCCCCCTCTCTGTACTGTGCTGTATGTAGTGTGTGCCCCCTCCCTGTACTGTGCTGTATGTAGTGTGTGCTCCCTCCCTGTACTGTGCTGTATGTAGTGTGTGCTCCCTCCCTGTACTGTGCTGTATGTAGTGTGTGCTCCCTCCCTGTACTGTGCTGTATGTAGTGTGTGCTCCCTCCCTATACTGTGCTGTATGTAGTGTGTGCTCCCTCCCTGTACTGTGCTGTATGTAGTGTGTGCTCCATCCCTGTACTGTGCTGTATGTAGTGTGTGCTCCCTCCCTGTACTGTGCTGTATGTAGTGTGTGCTCCCTCCCTGTACTGTGCTGTATGTAGTGTGATCCCCCTCCTTGTACTGTGCTGTACGTAGTGTGTGCTCCCCCTCCCTGTACTGTGCTGTATGTAGTGTGTGCTCCCTCTCCCTGTACTTTGCTGTATTTAGTGTGTGCTCCCCCTCCCTGTGCTGTATGTAGTGTGTGCCCCCCCTCCCTGTACTGTGATGTATGTAGTGTGTGCTCCCCCTCCCTGTACTGTATGTAGTGTGTGCTCCCTCCCTGTACTGTGCTGTATGTAGTGTGTGCTCCCTCCCTGTACTGTGCTGTATGTAGTGTGTGCTCCCTCCCTGTACTGTGCTTTATGTAGTGTGTGCTCCCTCCATGTACTGTGCTGTATGTAGTGTGTGCTCCCACCGTGTACTGTGCTGTATGTAGTGTGTGCTCCCCCTCCCTGTACTGTGCTGTATGTAGCGTGTGCTCACTCCCTGTACTGTGCTGTATGTAGTGTGTGCTTCCTCCCTGTACTGTGCTGTATGTAGTGTGCGCTCCCTCCCTGTACTGTGCTGTATGTAGTGTGTGCTCCCTCCCTGTACTGTGCTGCATGTAGTGTGTGCTCCCTCCCTGTACTGTGCTGTATGTAGTATGTGCTCCCCCCTCCTTGTACTGTGCTGTATGTAGTGTGTGCTCCCCCTCCCTGTACTGTGCTGTATGTAGTGTGTGCTCCCTCCCTGTACTTTGAAACATATAAATAAAAAAGGGGGTTTGTAGAATGAAAAATCAATAAAATCAGTAGATTAAAGGCATGACAGCAGTGTCAGTAGACATTGAAAGTATCCGCATATCCAGGGTCGTCTTAACAGCAGTGTAGGCCCCTTGGCACAGCAATGCACTGGGCCCCCTACACATCCTCCAGCGGTAGGAGTGGCTGGTGCTAACAGTGGCAGGTTTGATGTCCCGCGGGCGGATGGACGTGTTCTATCTTCCGCTCAGCATGTAGGACCTGGAACAGTAATTTCTGCTAATTACTCCTTTACTGCAGAGGTGGGGAAGAAGGGAGAACACTAAACTGTAGAAGGGGGCATTGGGCTGAATGAAGGGGCCCTGGTACATGACTTCCAGGGTGGTAGGGGATGTTTAATATGTAGGGGAGGGGTGAATAGCGGAGCGGGCTTAATATTTATAATTTTCCGGTGGGAGGGCAGCTTGCTTGACTGCAGATATCTCCAGTTCCTGAAAATATAGTTCTTAGTTTTGAATGGGATAACAAAAACTAGAGAGTCCCACCTTTCAGGAGGTTCTGGGGACTTGGGGATCAGAGTTGAGGAGCCAGAGCAATTCACCAATGAAAATATAAAACTGCATTCCATGTGTGTGGAGCTGGAGCAGGGAGCAGCTGCTGAAAGGCTGATATCTCTGGTTCTGGGCATAGAGACAAGCTGCCAGTGTCCATCAAAAGGGGAGAGTCGCAGATTTTGGACTGTACCCTCAGAAAAACTCTAAGTCAGACAGCACAGAACCCAAGATATCAGGCTGGGAAGAGCAATTAACAGGCTTGGATGGGGACCACTGCTTTGAAGTTGGATATCTCCGGTTCCCCAGGGCCGATTTAAAAAAAATCTGGTACCCCTGGAAAGAAGGGACCCTCAGCTATCAGCTTAGGGACCTTATACTCATTGGGCCCTTGGGCAAGAGCCCATTGAGCCCATATCAAAAGACGGCCCTGGGCATATCAGTCCTTGTATATTTAGACGTACGGATGTACGTAAAGGAAGGGCATTGTAGCAGCATATGAATAAGGTTGCAGGTAAACTTTATCATAACGTAAAGCAAAGCAGGCCCCAATTGTGTCTATTTCAGAATCAGGACCTTTGAGGAGTGACCCTGCCCTCTTGACAGGCCCCTCCCCCTCAACAGACTCCACCCCCATTAGGGCTGCTTCCATAAATATCCCAGGCTGGTGTTTGATCCCAATCCGCCCCTGGTTAGAGCTCAGGGTTTTATATAGGTGCCGGTTCCTGTGGGTGGAACAATCAATACTGGACGGGATGACCAATCTAGGAGAAATGTGAACTATGTTTGTTTCTGTAAGCAGTCTGCCATCCTAACATATAAAGTAGATTGTTATACAAGACAATTACTTTGTGAGCATCATCTTGAAGGTGTCAGTGTCACATTATTTTTGACTGAAGACAATTTCAATATGTCGTTAATATCAAAGTCATTCTTATGGTGTGACAGAAGTAAAATAAGATGGGTGACCCCACAATTGTTTTGTGTACGTTTTTTTGCTGAACAGTTGGTAAACTCACATTTTAAATAGGACAATATTTTTCTATTTCTATTCTCAATTGTCATCATCCACATCATCATCAAGGGCGTCTCCAGAGGTGGGGCTGCAACTCAGTTCAAAATTCAAATAGGGGAGCCACACCAACTGCCAGTGAGTCAGTTTGAAATGGCAGTTGGTGACAGTTGGTGTGGCTCCCCCATTTGAAATTTGAACTGACCTGCAGTAGGGCAGATGTAACATGTGCAGAGAGAGTTACATTTGGATGGAGTGTGTTCAAACGGACATCTAAATTGCAGTGTAAAAATAAAGCAGCCAGTATTTACCCTGCACAGAAACAATATATAACCCAACCAAATCTAAGGGTGTGTACACACGGTGAGATCCTTGCTATGCCCGATTTTCACTTGCGATTTCCCTTGAACTCCCCGGAGCCCAGCACCACCGATTTTGACTAACTTTTCTTGAGATATGGACTATGTGTGCTTACGATTTTGGCTTATGTGAGACGTCATTGGCATGTGAGATGAACTAGATAGTACACTGATCTAGCAAGGATTGACTTGCCTGCACAGTCTATCTTTTCTTGCGATGCCGACATGGCGGGACTGCGCATCGGGATCGAATCGGGATCACAAGGTGACTTTCACTTTGCGATCTGCACTAACTTCTCTTGCGATTTTGACTATATAGTCAAAATCAAAAGAAAATATCTCACCGTGTGTACACACCCTAACTCTCTCTGCACATGATACATGTGCCCCACCTGCAGTGCAACATGGTTTAGCCCATTAATCCGTTTTTATGGTTTGATAACAAACGTGAATAACCCCTCTAAACCCATGAAAAAAAGCAAAGTTGGCATATAAAATCTTTGCGTTTCTTGGAGGCAAATGATGCAGTGTCAGATTAGGGACTGGCCAGAAGGGAATACTTTGACATTAAGTGGCCGGCTTGACAAATGATTGCAATATTTCGGAACCAACAGTCAGTGAAATACAGTTTGGAGTGTAATCAGGTGCGTGCAAAGCAAGTTTGAGATATATTGCATTAACTTTATGACGAATCAAATATCTGACAGTGGAAAGAAAAGGATCCATGGGAGGTAGAAGGATTAGTCTCCTTTCCCTATACATCCTCTAGTCCTGCTGTCATTTACCACACAAGGGCTATAGGAGGAAAATCAGAATTATAGGCCTTCACTCCCCTGTGATTGACAAAAGAGGAACTGCAGAAGAAGTATTGATCAAACCCTTCAAAATAGCAGTTTTAGTCAGCTGTAACATTCCTTCTAATTATCGCCATGAGTGAACTTTTACATTTCATTCTGCACACAAATTCGTTACCTCATATCACTCAAGATCTGGAAAAGAATATAAATGAATCCTTTTGCTCATCTGTAGGTGGTAGAGAAAATGATGTACACTGTCACGGTAAAGCCATTTCCCCACTTCATGAAGATGTTGCTTATAGCATCAGCACAATGGGACGTAAGGTGCTCAAAAAGGATATATTTTGTTTTTATCGTGTCTAGAATTTTCCTAAGATATAGTTAAAATCAACTCTATTGTTCGTGCAATCACGTCAGTTGGATATAAGTGAATGAATGTGTGATAACTGGAATATTATTTCTGACAGAAAACTTATTTCTATTGACATTTAAGACCAATTTCCCTGATGGATAAGAGTCAACCTCAGAAGACGCTATTCTTTAGATAGCTTTATAGCGGCTGATATAGCAGGTTCTTAAATAACAATACTGAAAAGCTGGCAGCAACTGTGTGTCTTCTGTTGTAAGTACTGGGAAGAAAATACACTCAGGGGACATGTACTAAGCAGTGATAAAAGTAGAGAAGTGAGCCAGTGGAGAAGTTGCCCATGGCAACCAATCAGCATTGACGTAACATTTATAATTTGCATACTATAAAAATATACAGAGCAGCTGATTGGTTGCCATGGGCAACTTCTCCACTGGCTCACTTCTCCACTTTTATCACTGCTTAGTACATGTCCCCCTCAGGCTCATTGAAAGTTATAGTGCTTCAGTTACCATCAGGGCTGGCCTAAGCCTATTTGTTTCGGTAAGCGAATATATCTTTTGGCGCCCCTTAGTGGAATATATAGAGGCGTGGCTTCATTGGGAAGGGGCGTGGTCACGTAATAGTACAAAATCACATTACACCACACAGTAGTGTCTGTTAGTCACATGACACGACACAGTAGAGCCCCTTATACACGTTACACCACAGTAGATCCCCTTTTTAAGATTATTCCATGGTAGATCCCCCGTATACATATTACATGTTGCCCACCCCTAGTACCACCACTAACTGGAATGTAATAAGAATGCTTAACAGCTGGTTTATAAATATTATTCAGATAGGGCTCTAGATAAAGTAGACTAATTTATAAATGGCTTATCTATTTATAAGAACACTGACAAGAACACTGACACACATATAGGGGTGGATATAAAAAAAAAGGGGGGGCACCATGATAGAGGAAGGGGGGATAGCTGCGTGAGGTACATCTGTGTGTGCCGAAGACATGTGCACTCCCACAAAAGGGGCATGGTCCCACTACAAGGTGCATGGCCTCACAGGATGTGCAGTGTGCGGGGCACAAATGCAAGTTGATAAAATTTGAGAGTAAAGAGGAAGAATTAAATATTTAGTAGCAGTGTCTCTTATACATCATTTTTGTAGTAGGCGGTGGGTGATGTAGAGCAAGAGAGGGTAACAAGTAGGGTGTAACAGAAGCAGTGAGTGACATGGAGAGGGTAACAGGGAGAGGGTGACAGAGAGAAGAGGGTAACAGGCAGAGACAGAGTGGGTGAAAGGGAGAGGTAGAAGGTGACAGTGAGAGGGTGATAAGCAGCGGGTGACAGGGAGAGGCAGTGGGTGGCAGAGAGAGGCAGAAGGTGATGGGGAGAGGGTGATAAGCCAAGGGAGACTGGCAGAGGGGGACAGGGAAAGGTATAGAGTGACAGGGAGACAATGACAAGCAGAGTGTGAAAGGGAGAGGCAGTGCAGGAGAGGGTGACGAGGAGAAGGTATCTGAGGTCTCTGTACAAGGGAGTAAAGGGGGTAAGTTGGGTTGAAAGGGCTCACTGGGACATGAAGGGAAAGTATTAGGGGGGGAGTCAGCCAGAAAAAATCAAGGACTTTTAACACGAGAGCTGAGAGGAGAGAGAGAGAGGGCGGAGAGGGAGAGAGAGGGGGAGTGGTGAGAGGGAGAGTGGAAATAGAGAGGGAGCCTTTCCCTGTCACCCATTCCCTGGCGTTACCCACTGCCTCTCCCCATCACCCTCTCCCTGTCACCCTTTGCGTTTCCCTGCACTCACTACCTCTCCATCTCCCACTATCTCTCTCCGTCACCTCTCTCCTGTCATCCTCTACCTGTTACCCACTGCCTCTCCTCATCATCCACCGCCTCCACCTGGCATAGCCTACAGCCTTCCCCTTTTACCAAATACCTGACATTACCCACTGCCTCTTCCATCACCCTCTGCCTTTCCCTGTCACCCACTGCCTCCTCGTCTTCCACTATCTCTTCCTGTCACTTCTCTCCTGTCACCCGCTCCCTGTCACCCACTGCCTTCCCCTGTCATCCATTCCTGGCATAACCCACTGCCTCTACCTGTATTCAGAAAAGTAGTCTGAGATTGAGGAGTGGAGCAGGTCTGTGTGCAGTCAGAATGGCCAGGAGGGGAAGTGGGTACTGTGACTCAGAGGGCAGAGTTTGAGAAGAGGAGCATGGCTGTGACTGCCAAAGATAGTGGGTGAGGACTGAGGAGGCAATGGTTGACATGAGCTGGGGAGTGGGTGAAGAGACTGGCATAAAGGGAGTGGGTACAGAAGAGTGATGGAAACGAGGGAGTGGATGTTGGATATGGCATTCCCTTTGAGGCCACTCCCTTTGTTGTGAGACCACACCCACTCTACTGAAGGTGCTCACAAAAGAACTCCTCCCTTTCTTCCCTTGCCATGGTGCGCCCCCCTGTCATTTTTTTCTGGATCCGCCCCGGCTGAAATACACACACAGATTGTACAGGTCCCAGGGGCACACTGACACACACAAACGCAGGAGAACACTGACACAAACAGATTGTATATGGGCACACACACAGATTGTGCAAGGAGGGCTGGCAGACATACAGAGGCACATACCTTCCCACCTCTATCATAGGGCAGCTCCAGAACCCCCTCATCACCAGATACTTCACTGACTCCCCCTTCCTGTGCCCTGGGAGGGCTAGGAGGTTGCACAGCTGTGCACGTGTCAGAGAGGAGTCTGTGTCCAGGGTGGGTGGCCACGGCGGTGGCTCACTCTCTGCAGCAGCTCCCTCCTCAGTCTGGAGCTCTATGTGGCCACATACCCAACATAATGGTTGGGCCGGTCCTGTTTACCAGGCACAACTGGTAGCTGCAGATATTGTGAAGAAAACAGTTTGTCAATAGAGCAAGTGAGGCCCATTATTCGCCAGTTCACTATTTAGTGTGTCCGGTTCCCCTCTCGCCCCTGCTCATCTTCACTCACTTCCATGGGCGGAACTATAGTGGGTGCAAGAGGTGCCATTGCTACGGGGCCCAGAAGCTTATGGGGCCCTGGTTCCATGTGATAAGGTTGCATACCAAATTCCCAAATTTGGCTGCTAAATAAATGGGTCTGATCCATTGCCCTGCCCGAATTGTGTGACCTTCCATTTTCAGTAAGAGACGTGTGTAGTGGATGTTATAATGGTAAGGGGGCATAAATTTAACTGGAGGCCACTGTGATGTGTCATAATCTGATAAGCTCATCGGAGTGTGGAGGGCACTATAATGTTACATAATAAGAACTGGGACACTATACTGTTACATAATAAGAACTGGGGCACTATACTGTTACATAATAAGAACTGGGGCACTATAATGTTACATAATAAGAACTGGGACACTATACTGTTACATAATAAGAACTGGGGCACTATACTGTTACATAATAAGAACTGGGGCACTATAATGTTACATAATAAGAACTGGGGCACTATAATGTTACATAATAAGAACTGGGACACTATACTGTTACATAATAAGAACTGGGGCACTATAATGTTACATAATAAGAACTGGGACACTATACTGTTACATAATAAGAACTGGGGCACTATACTGTTACATAATAAGAACTGGGGCACTATAATGTTACATAATAAGAACTGGGACACTATACTGTTACATAATAAGAACTGGGGCACTATACTGTTACATAATAAGAACTGGGGCACTATAATGTTACATAATAAGAACTGGGACACTATACTGTTACATAAACTGGGGCACTATACTGTTACATAAACTGGGGCACTATACTGTTACATATGATAAAGTCAGTTATTACCTATAAACATTAAGCTATATTCTATTTTGGACTAAGTACGCTATTGGCGCACTGAGTACCGTAAGGGTACGCACTTAGCGTAGCAGACGCTAGGCCGTGGGCGCGACGCACGAGCGACTTGTACGCTCACGGAATGTTACACAGTAACCCTTAGTAACGACACACCGTAAGGGTATGCTTACACTTTAAACCTTGGCAATGAAATACTATAATGATGTAATACTTAATAACCTTGATAATATGAAAACTGTTTGAGCGATTGAGACGCTCAGAAAACCCTTTACAGTAACTAGTGAAAACACAAGACCTGGTTTGGATTTAAAAATTCACTTAGGCTATAACACCCTTGTGGATAATTCTTTTAGAGTTAAAAGGGGAAAAACAGTACAGCTTATACACTACAAAACTAACATCAAAATCTAAACAGAATAACAAGTAATAATATGAACAATAGCGAACGATCGCAAACACAAGCAAACAGAATGAGTACACAATGAGAACAAATGGCAAACACAGAGGATAACAAAATGGCTACAGAGAACTTACACACGTGGGAATGATTCGCAAGCGCGTCCTGGATCCAGCCCTCAGCCTTCAATGTGAAAACCTTGCAGAGAGAGTGAGTGACTGGACAGGCAATGGTGGTCTTTATATACACAACATACAGTAACAATACAATGGTCCCTATAATCTCATGGTTCATTGGACACAGGAATGTGTCTCCGCATTATAACAAAAGGTCATAGGTGGGTTCGAACAGGTGGGCTGTGCCTTTCTCCAACTGCTCAGGTGGGAGGTATCCTCAGGATTCCCGCCGCATGGGTAATGAACAGCAAATACAGTAAATATCTATAAACTACTTTTGTACATAACTATGCGCAGAAGCGAGCAATCTCTTCCTAACCAACACCGAAATGTTACTATTAAAATACTCTACAGCTGGATACTAGACACCACCGTTCAACCTTTATCTGACCCTTCCTATCATGCAAAGAGGAATTTCTCTGTCCAAGAACCGTTTAAACTAAACATACTTTCTGACATTGTTAAGGGGAATATTCACTACAATATACGCAATATGAGTTAAATATGCTATGATCGAGTCGCACGCTAGACGCTCACAAACTCTACCGTAAATGCGCATACACCGCGCGTGATCGCCGGAGCGATCTTACGCAAATTGCGGATATGTGCACGCACGGCAGAGCGTGTGCACGTGCAGCGGGCATGTGCATGAGGGGTTAGTACAAGGCATATGTATCAGGATATTTTTCGACTTTGACACATAATAAGAACTGGGGCACTATAATGTGGCATAATATGAAATGGGGCACTGTAACATTGCATAATTGTAACTGGGGCACTATAATGTGACACAGTATGAACAGGGAGCACTGTAATGTAGTATAATATGAACTGGGGACACTGTATGTCATAATATGAATTGGGGGTACTATGTTACATAATGTGTACTGGCAGCCCAACAATGGGACATCATGTAAACTAGGGTACTACTTAGAGATGAGCGGGTTCGGTTTCTCTGAATCCGAACCCGCCCGAACTTCATGTTTTTTTACACGGGTCCGAGCGACTCGGATCTTCCCGCCTTGCTCAGTTAACCCGAGCGCGCCCGAACGTCATCATCACGCTGTCGGATTCTCGCGAGGCTCGGATTCTATCGCGAGACTCGGATTCTATATAAGGAGCCGCGCGTCGCGGCCATTTTCACACGTGCATTGAGATTGATAGGGAGAGGACGTGGCTGGCGTCCTCTCCGTTTAGAAATTAAAATAGATAGGAGAGTGAGAGTGAGACACTTCATTTACTTACTGGAGCTTAGGAGGAGTTATACTAGTGACTGATGACCAGTGACCTGACCCACCAGTGCAGTTTTATAATTTATTATTATTTAATAATCCGTTCTGTTCTTGTTCTCTGCCTGAAAAAAACGATACACAGTGACTCAGTCACACTCACATACCATATCTGTGCTCAGCCCAGTGTGCTGCATCATCTATGTATAATATCTGACTGTGCTCACACAGCTTAATTGTGGGGGAGACTGGGGAGCAGTTATAGGTTATAGCAGGAGCCAGGAGTACATATTAAACAGTGCACACTTTTGCTGCCAGAGTGCCACTGCCAGTGTGACTGACCACTGACCACTGTGACCAGTGACCTGACCACACTGACCACCAGTATAGTATATTGTGATTGTCTGCCTGAAAAAGTACACTCGTCGTGTGACTTGTGTGGTGTTTTTTTATTCTATAAAAATTAAAAAAACTCATTCTGCTGACAGACAGTGTCCAGCAGGTCCCTCATTATATAATATATACCTGTCCGGCTGCAGTAGTGATATATATATATTTTTTATATCATTATTTATCATCCAGTCTATACTAGCAGCAGACACAGTACGGTAGTTCACGGCTGTAGCTACCTCTGTGTCGGCACTCGGCAGTCCATCCATAATTGTATACCACCTACCCGTGTTTTTTTTTTTCTTTCTTCTTTATACATACTACATCTCATTATCATCCAGTCTATATTAGCAGCAGACACAGTACAGTACGGTAGTCCACGGCTGTAGCTACCTCTGTGTCGGCACTCGGCAGTCCATCCATAATTGTATACCACCTACCCGTGGTTTTTTTTTCTTTTCTTCTTTATACATACTACATCTCATTATTATCCAGTCTATATTAGCAGCAGACACAGTACAGTACGGTAGTCCACGGCTGTAGCTACCTCTGTGTCGGCACTCGGCAGTCCATCCATAATTGTATACCACCTACCCGTGGTTTTTTTTTTCTTTCTTCTTTATACATACTACATCTCATTATCATCCAGTCTATATTAGCAGCAGACACAGTACAGTACGGTAGTCCACGGCTGTAGCTATCTCTGTGTCGGCACTCGGCAGTCCATCCATAATTGTATACCACCTACCCGTGGTTTTTTTTTTCTTTCTTCTTTATACATACTACATCTCATTATCAACCAGTCTATATTAGCAGCAGACACAGTACGGTAGTTCACGGCTGTAGCTACCTCTGTGTCGGCACTCGGCAGTCCATCCATAATTGTATACCACCTACCCGTGGTTTTTTTTTCTTTCTTCTTTATACATACTACATCTCATTATCATCCAGTCTATATTAGCAGCAGACACAGTACAGTACGGTAGTCCACGGCTGTAGCTACCTCTGTGTCGGCACTCGGCAGTCCATCCATAATTGTATACCACCTACCCGTGGTTTTTTTTTTCTTTCTTCTTTATACATACTACATCTCATTATCATCCAGTCTATATTAGCAGCAGACACAGTACAGTACGGTAGTCCACGGCTGTAGCTACCTCTGTGTTGGCACTCGGCAGTCCATCCATAATTGTATACCACCTACCCGTGGTTTTTTTTTTCTTTCTTCTTTATACATACTACATCTCATTATCAACCAGTCTATATTAGCAGCAGACACAGTACGGTAGTTCACGGCTGTAGCTACCTCTGTGTCGGCACTCGGCAGTCCATCCATAATTGTATACCACCTACCCGTGGTTTTTTTTTCTTTCTTCTTTATACATACTACATCTCATTATCATCCAGTCTATATTAGCAGCAGACACAGTACAGTACGGTAGTCCACGGCTGTAGCTACCTCTGTGTCGGCACTCGGCAGTCCATCCATAATTGTATACCACCTACCCGTGGTTTTTTTTTCTTTCTTCTTTATACATACTACATCTCATTATCATCCAGTCTATATTAGCAGCAGACACAGTACAGTACGGTAGTCCACGACTGTAGCTACCTCTGTGTCGGCACTCGGCAGTCCATCCATAATTGTATACCACCTACCCGTGGTTTTTTTTTCTTTCTTCTTTATACATACTACATCTCATTATCAACCAGTCTATATTAGCAGCAGACACAGTACGGTAGTTCACGGCTGTAGCTACCTCTGTGTCGGCACTCGGCAGTCCATCCATAATTGTATACCACCTACCCGTGGGTTTTTTTTCTTTCTTCTTTATACATACTACATCTCATTATCATCCAGTCTATATTAGCAGCAGACACAGTACAGTACGGTAGTCCACGGCTGTAGCTACCTCTGTGTCGGCACTCGGCAGTCCATCCATAATTGTATACCACCTACCCGTGGTTTTTTTTTTTCTTTCTTCTTTATACATACTACATCTCATTATCAACCAGTCTATATTAGCAGCAGACACAGTACGGTAGTTCACGGCTGTAGCTACCTCTGTGTCGGCACTCAGCAGTCCATCCATAATTGTATACTAGTATCCATCCATCTCCATTGTTTACCTGAGGTGCCTTTTAGTTGTGCCTATTAAAATATGGAGAACAAAAATGTTGAGGTTCCAAAATTAGGGAAAGATCAAGATCCACTTCCACCTCGTGCTGAAGCTGCTGCCACTAGTCATGGCCGAGACGATGAAATGCCAGCAACGTCGTCTGCCAAGGCCGATGCCCAATGTCATAGTACAGAGCATGTCAAATCCAAAACACCAAATATCAGTAAAAAAAGGACTCCAAAATCTAAAATAAAATTGTCGGAGGAGAAGCGTAAACTTGCCAATATGCCATTTACCACACGGAGTGGCAAGGAACGGCTGAGGCCCTGGCCTATGTTCATGGCTAGTGGTTCAGCTTCACATGAGGATGGAAGCACTCAGCCTCTCGCTAGAAAACTGAAAAGACTCAAGCTGGCAAAAGCACCGCAAAGAACTGTGCGTTCTTCGAAATCCCAAATCCACAAGGAGAGTCCAATTGTGTCGGTTGCGATGCCTGACCTTCCCAACACTGGACGTGAAGAGCATGCGCCTTCCACCATTTGCACGCCCCCTGCAAGTGCTGGAAGGAGCACCCGCAGTCCAGTTCCTGATAGTCAGATTGAAGATGTCAGTGTTGAAGTACACCAGGATGAGGAGGATATGGGTGTTGCTGGCGCTGGGGAGGAAATTGACAAGGAGGATTCTGATGGTGAGGTGGTTTGTTTAAGTCAGGCACCCGGGGAGACACCTGTTGTCCGTGGGAGGAATATGGCCGTTGACATGCCTGGTGAAAATACCAAAAAAATCAGCTCTTCAGTGTGGAGGTATTTCAACAGAAAAGCGGACAACAGGTGTCAAGCCGTGTGTTGCCTTTGTCAAGCTGTAATAAGTAGGGGTAAGGACGTTAACCACCTCGGAACATCCTCCCTTATACGTCACCTGCAGCGCATTCATAATAAGTCAGTGACAAGTTCAAAAACTTTGGGCGACAGCAGTCCACTGACCAGTAAATCCCTTCCTCTTGTAACCAAGCTCACGCAAACCACCCCACCAACTCCCTCAGTGTCAATTTCCTCCTTCCCCAGGAATGCCAATAGTCCTGCAGGCCATGTCACTGGCAATTCTGACGAGTCCTCTCCTGCCTGGGATTCCTCCGATGCATCCTTGCGTGTAACGCCTACTGCTGCTGGCGCTGCTGTTGTTGCTGCTGGGAGTCGATGGTCATCCCAGAGGGGAAGTCGTAAGCCCACTTGTACTACTTCCAGTAAGCAATTGACTGTCCAACAGTCCTGTGAAGATACGGGGTTCTTCTAATCACTCAGACACAGAGCCGATGAAACCAAAGTGATGGTTTATTTCTCACAGCACACAGGAATAGATAACTCACAGGAAACAGACGTAAATATAGCCCAGAAACAGTATACAGGTAGCAGTCCAGATAGTAAGTCCCAGTAGAGGATTTAGGTCCACAGCAATTCCGTGCAGAAGTTCCAGATAAACAAGTCCATTACAGCAGAACTATCACTGAGTCCACACAGCAGTAATAGCAGATTAGTCCTTGCAGTAGTAAGTACATATAAGTCTACAAAGCACTGTTGATGCGTTCCACAAGGTACCCTGGCAGAGAATCACCCCTTAGCCAGAGTCCTGCGACTAACATGAGGAGCTGACCTGCGCAACCTCTTTTAAAACCTTCCAAATGCCCATCATGCCGCGCTCACCTGGGGAGGAGACGCAGGTTCCTGATTGGTGGTATCCCACCTCAGGTATTTCCCTACTCCCTCCCACAGCTGGCCTTCTCCTGCTGACCACATGCTGGGTCAGGCTCCGTGATGTCTGTGAGAGACCAGGATGGGACAGAAGACAGTAAACAGAAGGGACAATGACAGGGAAATTGGTTTAAGTCCTGATTGTCCCCTGTGGAGGAGAAGCTTCAAAGAGACATTACCTGGTCCTCAAATGTATTTCCTGTGTGACCATATAAGGATCATAGATGGACTCAATAGGCATGGCAATGATAACCTGTAGTAACCTCATACCAGACTGGCATTCTCCTACAAGAACATAACATGACAGCACTAGGTGCCAGGTCACAGCACACCTGTATTTACCTGGGTAAGATTATAGTACAGAATATATAGGCTAATGGATGAACACACACATGGGGTAATAGTGACATGAGCCAGAGAGACATGGGAACAGAAGGAATAAAAAGTACATTAAACGCTATACAGATTGAAACACCACAAATACAGTATTAGCCCCCCCTATATCTTTACATTCCTTCCTCTACTTTTTATTTCTGTTCTTAAGTGTTGAGGAAACATTACCACCCAGGAGTGGTGGGTGCAGGAGAGAGAATATCATGCATGTGTGTACCACCTGAGTCCCACAGGGTGATGTCACACCAGACCCATGTGGTAAGAGGCAGTAGTGTTAAACAACCAGCAAGGACAATATTACAATAGGACACATTCATTTTCACCAGCAGGGGATTTAGCAATTCAGATGTTGGGTATCCCCACTCCGCAACATTGCAAACTTTTACACCCGGCCCACCTATTGGGTGTACTAATACCTGTGCCTCTGGCACAACGGGGCAGGGAGTACCTTCCACCTCCCCCCCTTGCACAAGGAACAGCTGCCTAAAGGCAGGCCAATGTTGGGGTTCTGCCCCCAGCAATTCCGCAACTCTGTCCAGTCCTTCCTTCCTCAAACCCCAACTAGGGGGCTGGCAAACCTCCGTACAGCACGTGGTCTCAATACCCAGTGCTGAGGATGGACCCTTCATCAGAAACAATTCAGCTGGTGGCTGCAGGGGAGTCACCAGCACAGGCTGGTCCTGTGCCCGCGCTCCCCCCTCAAAAGCCAGTATCTCACCTGCAACGCCTTCTGCGCACTCCTCCTCCTGGATAACCTCCTCCCCCGCCAGTCCTGTGCGCTTGGTAGCTGGTGGGGTACCAGTCAGGGTTTTAACAACTGAAGCTTCCACAATTATCTCCACAACTTTCTCTTGCTCTGCAGATGGAAGGGGAGCGGGTTGCACTGTGCCTTCCCCCAGGTAAAGAGGACAAGGTAACAAGCGGCATCTCCCAACCTCCACTTGATCTGTAGTTGCTTGGATCTGGCTTATGGCAGGCACATCCCTCGGCACATAGTTACAGTCCACACTTTCACAGGTATTACGGTGGTGCAACACATCCTTTTCTGGTTCCTGCTCTGATATTATGTTAACAGTCTCTGCTACCAATGTCACTGTTGAATCACAGGGTACGTACCAGTATTCACATCGCAGCTCCTCATTCCCCAAATCGTTAAAATGGAATAATCCTTCATAAACTTCTTGTGGAGTTAGGGTAGCAGGAGATACACAGGGCATGTTCTCATCAGCCTTCCTCAGTGAAATGAATGGGGCTGCCATTGCCAATCCGTCGCGATGAGCCTCCCCCAGCTGAATAAGCTGGGCATCCTGGAGCAAGAGGCCATCCGTGACTGGTATGTTTGTAGTCGGGGAGTGGAACAATACTCCCCCATCCATGGTGATCTCTTGGGCACAGTCTTCATTGATTCCCTGGCAGCTGGTTACTAGGTCTACATCTTCCACCTCAGCAAAAGGGAAGGTGTAGCACAGCTCCTCCTGGGATGTCTGTATTGTGGGCATAGCCTTCACTTCAGCGCTAGCCTCTCCCAGCATAGTACACCGGGCAACTGCTTCCCTTGGGTGTGGTAGAAGCTGTTGCAGACGGTGCCTTTCTGCATCCACCCTGCAACACTGGTCTAGCCATGCTGGGGTATCCAGGAGCCCCCGATCCATTGCCTCTTCCTCTGCCACAATGAAGCACTCCTCCAGACACTCCAGCTGTTCCCACACACTCATCCCTGGGCCGAGACGAAGGATCCACGTCCGGTAATCGGTGAACGCTTTTGTTGGATCCCGCTGATCCTGGAGAATAAGCTGGAGGATTTCCCTGCGAGTGCAGAATTGGAAAGGGATGCCTCGCAGCTGGCATTCTGCTATCAGCTCCTCCATGCTCATTTCTTCCAATGTGGTTATGGGCCCCGCTGACAATGACTTTGCTCCCTTGGTAACAGGCACTTGCAAGGCGGACCCCTCAGTCATCTGCCTGGGTTGCAGCGGCCCCATTTTGGATATTTCCTCTGGCTCTAGCCCAGAAGATAATTGATTCTGGACTTGCCCTTCAGCCTCAGAATATTGACTTCTCTGCATCATTTGGGTCACTGTAGCAATCACTTCCTCTGTGAATTCTACAAACTCTGGCTCCCCCAGCAGATTCCATGAGGCTGCCTCACTTTTACAGTGCAGGAATGCATCCCCCAGGTAACACAACTTGTCCTGTATGCTGGATACTCTCCAGCCACTGATCATCCGCATAGCTTCATTCCAGTACTCCCAAATGTACTGCATCTTTATAGCAATCAATAACAGATCCGGCTTACCAGCCTGCCGATACACCGACACACCTCCATCCACGAGCTCCACTGCCCTGGGAGACTTGAGGCGTTCATTTTCTTTCCTTGGAAACATTTTCTTTTGCACAGGACTGACACCTGCTCACTTGTTACCACCTCACTGCAGATCCTCTTGCATTACATATAGCCTGATCCTCTGTTCTCTGCTGGGCCTTCACGCTTCCTGCGGTCGTTGTTTGGTGTCTGAATGATCCCACCGCTGCCGCCAAATGTGAAGATACAAGGTTCTTCTAATCACTCAGACACAGAGCCGATGAAACCAAAGTGATGGTTTATTTCTCACCGCACACAGTAGTAGATAATTCACAGGAAGCAGAAGTAAATATAGCCCAGAAACAGTATACAGGTAGCAGTCCAGATAGTAAGTCCCAGTAGAGGATTTAGGTCCACAGCAATTCCGTGCAGAAGTTCCAGATAAACAAGTCCATTACAGCAGAACTATCACTGAGTCCACACAGCAGTAATAGCAGATTAGTCCTTGCAGTAGTAAGTACATATAAGTCCACAAAGCACTGTTGATGCGTTCCACAAGGTACCCTGGCAGAGAATCACCCCTTAGCCAGAGTCCTGCGACTAACATGAGGAGCTGACCTGCGCAACCTCTTTTAAAACCTTCCAAATGCCCATCATGCCGCACTCACCTGGGGAGGAGACGCAGGTTCCTGATTGGTGGTATCCCACCTCAGGTATTTCCCTACTCCCTCCCACAGCTGGCCTTCTCCTGCTGACCACATGCTGGGTCAGGCTCCGTGATGTCTGTGAGAGACCAGGATGGGACAGAAGACAGTAAACAGAAGGGACAATGACAGGGAAATTGGTTTAAGTCCTGATTGTCCCCTGTGGAGGAGAAGCTTCAAAGAGACATTACCTGGTCCTCAAATGTATTTCCTGTGTGACCATATAAGGATCATAGATGGACTCAATAGGCATGGCAATGATAACCTGTAGTAACCTCATACCAGACTGGCATTCTCCTACAAGAACATAACATGACAGCACTAGGTGCCAGGTCACAGCACACCTGTATTTACCTGGGTAAGATTATAGTACAGAATATATAGGCTAATGGATGAACACACACATGGGGTAATAGTGACATGAGCCAGAGAGACATGGGAACAGAAGGAATAAAAAGTACATTAAACGCTATACAGATTGAAACACCACAAATACAGTATTAGCCCCCCCTATATCTTTACAAGTCCTTTGCGAGGAAGATGAAATATCACAGCAGTCATCCTGCTGCAAAGCGGATAACTGAGGCCTTGACAACTATGTTGGTGTTAGACGTGCGTCCGGTATCCGCCGTTAGTTCACAGGGAACTAGACAATTTATTGAGGCAGTGTGCCCCCGTTACCAAATACCATCTAGGTTCCACTTCTCTAGGCAGGCGATACCGAGAATGTACACGGACGTCAGAAAAAGACTCACCAGTGTCCTAAAAAATGCAGTTGTACCCAATGTCCACTTAACCACGGACATGTGGACAAGTGGAGCAGGGCAGGGTCAGGACTATATGACTGTGACAGCCCACTGGGTAGATGTATGGACTCCCGCCGCAAGAACAGCAGCGGCGGCACCAGTAGCAGCATCTCGCAAACGCCAACTCTTTCCTAGGCAGGCTACGCTTTGTATCACCGCTTTCCAGAATACGCACACAGCTGAAAACCTCTTACGGCAACTGAGGAAGATCATCGCGGAATGGCTTACCCCAATTGGACTCTCCTGTGGATTTGTGGCATCGGACAACGCCAGCAATATTGTGTGTGCATTAAATATGGGCAAATTCCAGCACGTCCCATGTTTTGCACATACCTTGAATTTGGTGGTGCAGAATTTTTTAAAAAACGACAGGGGCGTGCAAGAGATGCTGTCGGTGGCCAGAAGAATTGCGGGACACTTTCGGCGTACAGGCACCACGTACAGAAGACTGGAGCACCACCAAAAACTACTGAACCTGCCCTGCCATCATCTGAAGCAAGAAGTGGTAACGAGGTGGAATTCAACCCTCTATATGCTTCAGAGGTTGGAGGAGCAGCAAAAGGCCATTCAAGCCTATACAATTGAGCACGATATAGGAGGTGGAATGCACCTGTCTCAAGTGCAGTGGAGAATGATTTCAACGTTGTGCAAGGTTCTGATGCCCTTTGAACTTGCCACACGTGAAGTCAGTTCAGACACTGCCAGCCTGAGTCAGGTCATTCCCCTCATCAGGCTTTTGCAGAAGAAGCTGGAGACATTGAAGGAGGAGCTAACACGGAGCGATTCCGCTAGGCATGTGGGACTTGTGGATGGAGCCCTTAATTCGCTTAACAAGGATTCACGGGTGGTCAATCTGTTGAAATCAGAGCACTACATTTTGGCCACCGTGCTCGATCCTAGATTTAAAGCCTACCTTGGATCTCTCTTTCCGGCAGACACAAGTCTGCTGGGGTTGAAAGACCTGCTGGTGAGAAAATTGTCAAGTCAAGCGGAACGCGACCTGTCAACATCTCCTCCTTCACATTCTCCCGCAACTGGGGGTGCGAGGAAAAGGCTCAGAATTCCGAGCCCACCCGCTGGCGGTGATGCAGGGCAGTCTGGAGCGACTGCTGATGCTGACATCTGGTCCGGACTGAAGGACCTGACAACGATTACGGACATGTCGTCTACTGTCACTGCATATGATTCTCTCACCATTGAAAGAATGGTGGAGGATTATATGAGTGACCGCATCCAAGTAGGCACGTCACACAGTCCGTACTTATACTGGCAGGAAAAAGAGGCAATTTGGAGGCCCTTGCACAAACTGGCTTTATTCTACCTAAGTTGCCCTCCCACAAGTGTGTACTCCGAAAGAGTGTTTAGTGCCGCCGCTCACCTTGTCAGCAATCGGCGTACGAGGTTACATCCAGAAAATGTGGAGAAGATGATGTTCATTAAAATGAATTATAATCAATTCCTCCGTGGAGACATTGACCAGCAGCAATTGCCTGCGTGACACTGCAGTGCCACTCCTAGATGGGCCCGGTGTTTGTGTCGGCCACTAGGGTCGCTTATCTTACTCACACAGCTACCTCATTGCGCCTCTTTTTTTCTTTGCGTCATGTGCTGTTTGGGGAGGGTTTTTTGGAAGGGACATCCTGCGTGACACTGCAGTGACACTCCTAGATGGGCCCGGTGTTTGTGTCGGCCACTAGGGTCGCTTAGCTTAGTCATCCAGCGACCTAGGTGCAAATTTTAGGACTAAAAATAATATTGTGAGGTGTGAGGTATTCAGAATAGACTGAAAATGAGTGTAAATTATGGTTTTTGAGGTTAATAATACTTTGGGATCAAAATGACCCCCAAATTCTATGATTTAAGCTGTTTTTTAGTGTTTTTTGAAAAAAACACCCGAATCCAAAACACACCCGAATCCGACAAAAAAAATTCGGTTAGGTTTTGCCAAAACGCGGTTGAACCCAAAACACGGCCGCGGAACCGAACCCAAAACCAAAACACAAAACCCGAAAAATTTCCGGCGCTCATCTCTAGTACTACTATGGTTCTGAAAATGCTCTAGGGCAGAGGTCCTCAAACGCAGTCATCAAGGCACCCCAACAGTCCAGGTTTTAGGTCTATCCATTGCTCAGCACAGATGGTTAAATCAAAATAACGGAAGTGCTAATTAAGTCACCTGTGGCTAAGCATGGATAAACTTAAAACCTGGACCGATGGGGTGCCTTGAGGAGCGTGTTTGAGAACCTCTGAACTAGGGCACTTTTATGGGGTATAAAATTTAAGTAAAATCCCTTACAGTATGTGGATAATCTGGACAAACGGTGAAGAAATTCACACAGTTAAATAACATTTCAGTTCAATGGGAAATGATCGTAGTAAAGAAATTGCGCATTCATGGCCTTGTTTTGAGTAAGATGCAGCTGTGTCTTCATGCCAACATCACGGCCGATTTTGTGAATACTGGGGGTCATACCGAGTTGTTCGCTCGTTGCCGATTTTCGCAACGGAGCGATTAAGGCAAAAATGCGCATGCGCATGGTACGCAGCGCGCATGCACTAAGTATTTTAGCTCAAAACTTAGTAGATTTACTCACGTCCGAACGAAGAATTTTCATCGTTGAAGTGATCGGAGTGTGATTGACAGGAAGTGGGTGTTTCTGGGCGGAAACTGACCGTTTTCTGGGAGTGTGCGGAAAAACGCAGGCGTGCCAGGATAAAACGCGTGAGTGTCTGGAGAAACGGGGGAGTGGCTGGCCGAACGCAGGGCGTGTTTGTGACGTCAAACCAGGAACGAAACGGGCTGAGCTGATCGCAGTGTAGGAGTAAGTCTCGAGCTACTCAGAAACTGCTAAGAATTATTTATTTGCAATTCTGCTAATCTTTCGTTCGCTATTCTGCTAAGATAAGATACACTCCCAGAGGGCGGCGGCCTAGCGTGTGCAATGCTGCTAAAAGCAGCTAGAGAGCGAACAACTCGGAATGAGGGCCCCTGAGAGGTCCACTTGCAGCTTCTTTACTTAGGTGCTTGCAGTCATAAGTGTTTCTATCATGGCTGCAATGTGTGCGGTGCACACTGGCCCCTGCTCGTGCAGCAGGGGCCCACACTGCACATACTGCTCCCATGTTGTTTTAATACCTTTCCGGAGTCTCGCGACGGATGCTGCAGCTGTGGCAAAAATCACACCCAAAGTGGCCTCCAAGCATGCACCGTATGAAATGTGTCTCCAGACCGTGGCAGGCGCCATGTTTCCGGAGTCCTGCGCATACAGAAGTGCAATGAGGGCATGCATTTACATGTGTCCACAAGTAGGGGCTCATTCAGAGTTGCATGTAAGTTGGCCGCAGATGCCGTCACACGTCTTGCCTGGTCATTCAGAGCTGCACACACCTACACTGTTGCTGAGCCCATATCTATCCGTTTGTCAAAGTGGCCGCCATCATTATCCTATACCCGATGCAAAAGATCAGTCTGAGATCAATTTAAGGGGTTCAGTATGATTTACTGATGGACACAATATCGACAGCCATTGACCTACAGTCAATATACTGACACAGTCAAAATACCGACATTCCTTATGCCGAGATGTCCAAAATGCCGACATGTCAAAATACTGACATGAGTTTTTCAGGTTTTCTGTGTCAATGTCGACATAGGTCAACGTAAACACCGTCTGAGTGTACCGCGTCCCCTTGCATGGCTCGCTGCGCTCGACACACTATTATATTCCCCCTCCAGATCCACTGGGATGGTAAAGTATGAACAAGTCTGTTTTGAGGCAAAAATTCCTTAAAAACGCATGTTGGCATTTTGACATGTCGGCATTTCAAATGTCCGTATTCTGACTATGTCGGTATTTTGAACATGTCGGCATAATGCATGTCGGTATTTTGTCAGTGTCGGTGTTTTGACCGTCGGTCAATGGCTGTCGGGATTATGACCGTGTCGGTATTCTGTCCTTCGGTAAATCAACTGCTACCCCAATTCAAGCAGGGGTCAGATGTGTCTCCCTAATGCCAGACCGCTCCAGGCTTGTGCCACATTGTCCAACCACTTCGAGAAAGGAGGAAAAGAGAAGAGGCATGATACCTACAGCAAAAAACATAGAAATACTGTATATAAAAGTTATAATGGCCAAACAGAATTAATAGCAGAAGACAAATCGATTAAACGTAGGATTTAGCAGAGGTAAAAAAAAAAAAAAGACATGTGTGTATATATATATATATATATATATATATATATATATAAAATAAAAAAAAGCAGAATGATAGAACACAGAAAAACTAGTGCAAGTCATAACACAGGTCAAGTTTCTAGGTTGCTGTAGTTGCTGCCCTTGATAAAAAAAAAAAAAACACATAAAGAAGTAAATAAAATCAGTGTACGTCCGCGGATTCTCATTTAAGGTCCAGACAATGACGGATTTTCATTTCGTCCATGTGATGCCACAGTATTTGGGGTCGTGATCCACCAGCATTCTATTTAGAATGCTTTGTTAAACTGGTTCTCACTGTAATTGGGTTAAATTCAATTGTAGTGTCATTCAGTATTGTACTGTAACTCCACATAGCCCTTGTGCTTTCATTATCTTTATTACACTTCATATCGCAGGTTTACCCCTGAGAACCTGCCTAACTGTTGTTCGGAGACTGGATATTACTAGATATTAAACTCCATCACAAAGGATTTTTTTTTTTTCATATTAAATCACTCAAGTGAGATATTTTAGTTTTTTTTATTAAGGATCGTAGTGCTGTGTAGCACATGATGCTGCAGTAGATATTTTATGGAAAATGTGGAAGGTACAGGGGGATATTTACGAAGCACATAACAGACCAGGGGTCTGATTTAGATGTGGTTGGTGGTGCTATCGCTGCTACTTACACGGAAGCAACAGCGATAGCACTAATAGGAGAATGCAGCAGGGGCATACTTGCCCGCGCTCCCTCATTCTGCAGGAGACTCCCTGAAATAGTAGCAATCTCCCTGACTCCCTGAATAGACCAGCAATCTCCCTGATTGTACTTTACTCCCATTATGCAGCTGATACATTCTTTTTTTTTTTTTTTTTTTTTTTTGGGGGGGGGGGATAAATCACAGATACATACATTCAAATGGGATCATCAGTGCCATTTCCCTGCATTGGTTATTATAAGACACAATGATCGGTATGGCTACATGCATTTTAAATAAAGTTTCTTGTGGCCACTTACAGTATATGGAACCTCTTGTAAAGCACAATACACAAACGAATTCTGCAAAATATAAGAGTCTTTTCTTCACAAGTAGATCTTACTAACTTTGGGTATCATTTACATTTGGATGTAAGTCATGTTTATGACACGCCTCTCAGATGTAGCAGTACACGTTCGCACTGATAGGTCTTGCTTTCACATCTTCCTGAAATGCTTTTGCAAAAGTAGGCAAGTATTACTGATCTGTACTGCGTCCAAGGATGCAGTATTGGAACATTGCCGACACCATCTGCCGGCTGCATGGGATCGCGCAAGCTGACCGCTACAGACAAAGAGGCCAGGAAATCATTAAGTTGACCAATATTAGGTTGAGAGTCAATAGGTTGACCTCATGTGGGTAACATGCACATGTTCGACATGGTCAAAAGGTCAACAGGGTCAATAGGTCAACAGTGAAACGGTAGACACCTGAAAATGTTGACAGGTAGAAAAGGTGGACACAGTGAAAAGGTCGATATGGAAAATGTCAGCACAAAAAAGAAAAAAGGTCTAAACAGTTTATTTGCATTTTTGGGTGTAATTTTGTATGTTTAATAATAATAATAATAATAATAATAATAATTTTATTTATATAGCGCTCTTTCTCAAACAGGACTCATGGCGCAATGTACATACTGTAACACAGAAGATTTAAGTAAAACAGCAATAGATAAGCAAAACAGATATAAAGGAAAACTTGAGCACACAGAAAGCATAATGCAGGATTGGTGTAGGCATTTTGGGTAATAACTTCCAAGGGTTGTGTATTCCACCCTCACAAGGTACCAGGTGCGGCAGCCATCTTGGGCGCACAGCGTAGGATTACCCTGGGTGGAATAGTCTACCCCTAGAAGAGATAACACAAAATAGGGAGATTGCAGAATCCTAAAGTTCAGAGTAGGGTTCCAACAAAACCCTCAGGTCCATGTATTTTTCATCCCATCCATAAGCGCACCAGATGATGCAGCCATGTTGGGCGCACTACGAAGGTTACAATGTGGGAGATGAGCCATACAAGGCCAAATGCATGTATGGGCAAACGGACACAAGTGTAGTAGTATGCTATACCCTGCATGGAAAGATCCAAATGAATCACACCCTGCCCACGGAGGAACCATCCGAGGCAGCCATCTGGGGCGCACTGCGTAGGTTGCTGCTGGCAGGGTGTGCAATCAGTGGAGGTAAATATTACAGGAATAGCGCACAGTGAGGTGGAAGTATGCTGTAAGAAGAAAAAGAAGAGAAAAACACATTTGCAGGAACCAACAGACAGAAGAAGACTGTAATAACATTATTTTGAGAAAATGATAAATGTCTTGGTTTCATGGGAGCAATGCGGGTGGGTGCGAGAATGTGGGGAGCACACTAATGTCCAATGGAAATGATCCTACTGGGCCTGGTCCTGATGCTCACCCCCCTCAGTTCGCTGCTTAGCTTGAGGGGTAGTCCCGGGGGCAGTCATGATGTTCTCGGACGGAGGGGTAGTAGGCATTGGTCCTGGTGTTCTCATGGCAGAGGGGAGGCAACATAATGATCCTAAGTTGCAGTGTTTGTGGAACTAGTTCAATTAGAGATTATAGCATAGTCCAAAGCAGGGCCCGATTAAGCCTTCAGGGGGCCTGGGGCACTTTTGACAGGGGGACCCACCCCCTCTTGTCTGCACCATCCACCTGGTTGTGCACACTATGTGTGACTCCACCCCTTGAAGTTCCATGAGGCAGCAGTAGCGCAGGTTGTCCTCTTGGGCAGCACTGGGGCCGATTCCGCTCATCTCCAGCTTCCACTGCCAACAGCAATGCTGGCTGCTGCTGGCAGTGGCTGGAGATAAGTAGAATCATCCCTGGATAGCAGAGCAGAATGTTCTTTTTTTGGCGGGGGGACCAAAATAAGTACCTTTATATGGGGTCCGGTCAGCATACTGGCGAATGGGAAGTCGGCAGTCAGAATACCGATGCTGGAATCCCAACACTGGTCAGAAGACAGACGCCGGGATACCGACATGGATCTCAATGCTGACTGCTGGCATCCAGATCCTAAGTATGCTGGGGAGGGTTAGGTTGTGTGGGGGTGGGGGGGTTTGAGGTTAGGGAATAGGCTGCGGGGAGGGAAGTTAGAGTTAGGCAATAGGCTGAGGGGAGGGTTAGGGAATAGGCACTAAAATGGGGGTTTTAGGCAGCGAGGACGGGGTTAGGGTTAGGCTGAGGGGAGGGAGAGTTAGGGAGTAGGCTGAAGAGAAGGAGGGTTAGGGAATAGGCTGAGGAGAGGGAGGGTTAGGGAATAGGCTGAGGAAAGGGAGGGTTAGGGAATAGGCTGAGGAGAGGGAGGGTTAGGGAATAGGCTGAGGAAAGGGAGGGTTAGGGAATAGGCTGAGGAGAGGGAGCGTTAGGGAATAGGCTGAGGGGAGGGAGCGTTAGGGAATAGGCTGAGGGGAGGGAGCGTTAGGGAAAAGGCTGAGGGGAGGGAGCGTTAGGGAATAGGCTGAGGGGAGGGAGGGTTAGGGAATAGGCTGAGGGGAGGGAGCGTTAGGGAATAGGCTGAGGGGAGGGAGGGTTAGGGAATAGGCTGAGGGGAGGGAGAGGGAGGGTTAGGGAATAGGCTGAGGAGAGGGAGGGTTAGGGAATAGGCTGAGGGGAGGGAGGGTTAGGGAATAGGCTGAGGAGAGGGAAGGTTAGGGAATAGGCTGAGGGGAGGGAGGGTTAGGGAATAGGATGAGGGGAGGGAGGGTTAGGGAATAGGCTGAGGGGAGGGAGGGTTAGGGAATAGGCTGAGGGGAGGGAGAGGGAGGGTTAGGGAATAGGCTGAGGGGAGGGAGGGTTAGGGAATAGGATGAGGGGAGGGAGGGTTAGGGAATAGACTGAGGGCAGGGAGGGTTAGGGAATAGACTGAGGAGAGGGAGGGTTAGGGCATCCACCAACTAACAGTCACATGTAGTGTACACACAACACGTGTGTGGTGTGTGTGTGTGTGTGTGTGTGTGTGTGTGTGTGTGTGTGTGTGTGTGTGTGTGTGTGTGTGTGTGTGAGAGAGAGAGAGGGGATCAGTACTAAATGCCGCCGGACGGAATCCCGGCGGTCGAAATACCGACGCCGGAATCCCGACCACACAATCCCGACAGGGGTGGCGAGCGGAACGCAGCCCCTTGCGGGCTCACTTCGCTCGCCACGCTACGCTCGGCACACTATTATATTCTCCCTCTATGGGTGTCGTGGACACCCACGGAGGGAGAATATGTCGGGATTGTGGCGGTCGGGATTCCGGCGTCGGTATTTCGACCGCCGGGATTCCGGCCGGCAGCATATTGACCGCATCCCAGAGAGAGAATAGCAGGACATGATAACTGGAATCAGCAGCAGTGGGCAGTGTGATGTTCCTAGGCAGCAGCAGGTATAGCAGCCACTTACTTGCAGTGCTGGGACAGAGGTTTCCTCTCTCTCCCCAGAAGCGTGTGTATGTGACTGTGGAACGTGTTGTAGTACTTTGCTGCCCCTCTGTCCAATGTTACTTTGCTGTGGGCTGTCTGGCTCTGCTGCCTCTGCTCTCACCCTGCAGAGCTCTCAGCCGGCACATGCACACCACCAGTCTTCCAGCAGTGCTTTGCATGGGGCGGGGACTCTGGGGAGAAGCTCTCTGTGATTGGCCAGGAAGTCTCTCTTCTCCCTCTGCCCAGCTACTGCTACTGTGTTATCTCTCTCATCCCGTGCTAGAGCTAGGTGGGAGCAGATCCAGCAGCGGGCCCTATAAAACAGAGGGCCCGGGGTACATGACCCCTGTGCCACCCCCTTAATCCGGCTCTGGTCCAAAGTCCATATCCAGTTCAAACTCTGGTTCTAACTTCATTCTTAAAATACATTATTAACAAATGCAAACTTCACAAATGCTTACAGACCAAGTCCTGACTGCAGACCTTGAGGATACTGCTCTTAAATGCTACAACTATATCAGCTGGCAAAGGGGGAGGTGTGCAATCAGAAGTTCAGCTAATTAACAGAGGGGATTTTGCATTGAAGACAGATCACAGACAGTTGCAGACAAACTTTCTTGGGGTGTGAAAGTGTAGCAAGAGAGAGATATACAAGCATGAGGATGTTGTTTTTTAACCTCTGAAGAAAGGAGAGATGGGTTTCACTCATAGTTGCCGACATTCTGGCTGCTCTCTGCGGGAGAGAGCAGCCAGGTCGGCACAGCAAGGGGGCAGGGGAGGGCTGGATGTGGTGAGGAGGTGGTCCGGAGGCGGGGGGGGGGGGGGGGGGGGGAGCAAGGCTGGGATGGGGGCGGAGCAAGGGCAGGGTCTCACTGGCGCCGCTTTAAGCCACGCCCCTCGCTCTGTAATGCCGCGATCTCATGCATTACACTGCAGGGGGCGTGGCTATGATGACGCGATTCTGCAAGAATTGCGTCATAAACTGCCCGGACCACCCACTTTACACACAAAGTGGGCGGACGGGCAGGGGCACCCGATTTTCGGGAGCCTCCCGGCCATTCCGGGAGAGTAGGCAAGTATGGTTTCACTTCCGGTTCTAACTTCATCCTTAAAATACATCCTTAACAAATGCATACTTCACAAATGCTTGCAGACCAAGGGGGTAATTCCAAGTTGATCGCAGCAGGACATTTTTTAGCAGTTGGGCAAAACCATGTGCACTGCAGGGGAGGCAGATATAACATGTGCAGAGAGAGAGAGATTTGGGTGGGTTATTTTGTTTCTGTGCAGGGTAAATACTGGCTGCTTTATTTTTACACTGCAAATTAGATTGCAGATTGAACACACCCCACCCAAATCTAACTCTCTCTGCAAATGTTATATCCGCCTCCCCTGCAGTGCACATGGTTTTGCCCAACTGCTAACAAAAATCCTGCTGCGATCAACTCAGAATTACCCTCCAAGTCCTAACTGCAGGACCCCAATTAGTGTACCGCATTCGCTCACATTGCTTGTTCCCAGTACATACAATCTTTGCTGACCAGACTTACCTCTCCACCCCTAAAATTACTGCCTCATACCTCCCAACATGACCCTCTCCAGGAGGGACACAATGCTCTGTTTCTGGATTTTTCTCTTAATCTATGATTGCCGACACCTGTGTTGAACAGGTTAATGGATAAGAAAGGTGTTTCAGCACAGATGATGGCAATCATACATTAAGAGGGAAGTCCAGGAGCAGAGCATTCTGTCCCTCCTGGAGATGGTCATGTTGGGAGGCATGCTGCCTTAGTATTATCAAACATCTCAAACTGTGTTTTGGATATCTCAAAGGTCCAGATTTATCAAGCCTTGGACGGTGATAAACTGCCAGCCAACCAGCTCCTAACTGTCATTTTTCAAACCCAGCCCGTAACATGGCAGTTTGGAGCTGATTGGCTGGTACTTTATCACCGTGCTATTTATCACTCTCCAAGGCATGATAAATCTGAGCCAGGATTTTAAAGTTAAGTTTAGGAATAATTATCTGATTATACGTCTTTCCTAACTTCCTGCAATGTCTATGACAAGGCTAGCAACCTGCAATCAATCATGAATGATACCGTAAGGCTCAAATACACCTACAGATGTTTTCTCATACACTGTGGCTTTAGTCACGCCAAATAACCCCCGTTCCAGGTGGCTTGGCCGCGCCGAGCATCTCATTCACTCAAATAAAACAACTGGAAGTGGCAAAACGACTCTGCTAGATTGATGAGTGATGTTTGTACATCTGTGTGCGAATGAGTCGGAATCTATGGACAAACCGCTATGATACAGCGCCCTTCCGTTGTGCTTGTACGTATATAGTAGAGATGAGCGGATTCGGTTTTACTCAGCTTTACTCGGTTCTCAAAACGACATCTTATTGGCTCACGGATGTCACGTGTTTTGGATAGCCAATAAGATTCGGTTTTGAGAACCGAGTAAAACCGAGTAAAACCGAATCCGCTCATCTCTAGTATATAGTACACTGTGATTTGTGTTTTCTACCTTTTACATGACAACCTTTTGACCCTGTTGACCTAATGCATGTCTACCATTAGTGGTAGACCTATTGACTGTAGACCTTCTTAGTGTAGATCTATAGTCCGGATACCGTATGGCGGATTGAGGCTGGGTATATGAGGACGCACCTATGTTGTCACTATCTCTTTGTTTTACAAAGCACTGACATGCTACACAAGCTGTACATTGAGGTGATCATGAACACAATGACATGAAGATGGACCCATCCCAATGGGATTACAATCTAAGAGGTCATTGGAGACATTTCTGAGTAGCTAACAATGGTACATCACATTTATAATTATTCTAGTGTTACTATCATGGCTGGGTAGCACACCTGTACCTTGCCTAGTACTCTGGGGCAGATGTATTAACCTGGAGAAGGCATAAGGAAGGAATAAAGCAGTGATAAGTGCAAGGTGATAAACCATCCAGCCAATCTGCTCCAATATGTAAATTAACAGCTAGGAGCTGATTGGCTGGTGCATTTATCACCTTGCATTTATCGCTGGTTTATCACTTCCTTGTGCCTTCTCCAGGTTAATACATCTGCCCCTCTGTACCTTGCCTAGTACTAGTCTGCTCTCATTCATTTCAGCAACCTGAAGATATAACCTTACTGAGGAGAAGGGACATCATTCACCTGGTTTCATGTACTCCAATTCCCACCAGTCTTGCCCAGTGCTCCCCGTCCTGTGCCCACAGCAAATACAGAATCTGAGAGTGATGTTCTAATGTTATCTCATCCCAAAAATTTCACCCCACCCGTCCCATCCATGGTTTCAAGTCTTCCTCCATTCTCCCATGCAGCTCATTTTATAAAACGCTCTATCCCAGCCTATCTGACTCCCCTCAGCCTTCCTCATATGTAGGCAGTCCACCGGGAACTATTCCTTCAGGAGAACCTCTTCTCTATACTAACTGCTTTTGCCCCAACTCTTCCTTACACTCACGCCAGCAGTGATCATTGTTATTCCTTCACTTTTTGTATCACGTATTCCCCACACCACTTAGTATTTAAGTTATGTTTCTTCTTTTGTGCAGGACCATGTTTATCTGTTGGGTGTCATGATTCACCACAATGAGTAATACCACTGTGCAATCTATGCTTAACACTGTTGCTCGTCTCATCCTCATCCATTGCTGCGTGGAATTTGCTGTCCCCCTCTGAAACCTCCTTAGCTGGCTACCTATCCCCCTCAGACTCCACTTCAAATGACTCGCCCTTACTTATAAAGCCTCTAAACACCAACCCCCCCCCGCCCCCCCCCCCACACACACACACAAACAAACACACACACACACAAGCACGCACACACACAAGCACGCACACACACACACCTAAATCTTCAACCTCATCAATGTGCACACTTCCTCCCACCCTCTCTGCTTCTCCTCCTAACGCCACCTCACTTCTACTTTTGTCACTTCCTTCCAGTGGTGGCTCCAGAGATGAGGCTACAGCACAGTCCAACATTCAAATAGATGTATCACACCAACTGCCGCCCCAAACGCTGGCAAACATCGCCGGCCAGGACTCACTGGCAGTTGGTGTGGCTTCCCTATTTGAATGTTGGACTGTGCTGCAGCCCCTCCTCTGGAGTCGCCACAGCTTCCTTCCATGCCCACCTCCAAGATTTCTCCCACTAGAATGCTTCCCTCCTCGCCAAGTCTGACTCAGACATTTCTTAAAGCACCAATCATTTACAAGGCATGGTTTTGCCTTGTACCTGATTGCCGCATTAAAAAAGTTTGAATTCAGCCGGGTATCCGCACCTCCGTCCAACTCGGATTTAATTACATCCGGCCCCTTGTCTCCTTCCCAGTCCACCCTCCAACTGTTTATGTAAGCTGCCTGATAGTGCCTTTCTCTCTTGTTCTTCCCTCTTGCCCAGTCTCTAGTGTCGGACTGGGTCATGAAGGGCCCACCGGGAGGGATGCTGTGAAAGGGGTCCATGTTTAGGGGTGTGGCCACTGTTCAGAGGGGGTGTGGCCAGCCATCACAGAGGTTTGGCTAACTATTAGAGAGTGCATGGCCAGGGCCCCTTGATAAATATATACAGTAAATAATGCTAGTACATGCATGATAATTAATACTAGGCATGTACTGTAGATAATACACCATAGTCCTGTGCAGTATAACGCAACATATGCATAATGTATAATTCATGTGAACAGTCTGGAACTTGATACCTAAAGGGGGGGGGGGGGGGGGGGGGCAGACAGTGGGGCCCACCGGGGGGTTCCCCTGTGGGCCAGTCCAACCCTGCCAGTCTCTACCACTAGTGCTGTTCTCCACTTCAGTGGCGCTGACAATGACTGCTTGCCCATAAATTGGGCAATCATTGCCACAGTATTTACAGTATGCACTGTTTTCCTGTGATGTTTACTGTGTGCATTGTATTTATATTGTTTACTATACTTTTTTTTTTTTGTATAGCACTGCGTACACCCAGTGGTGTCGAGAGGGGGTGACAGGTACAAATAACCCAGCTTTGGGCTACTGGAGGGGCCTGGTGGGGACCTAGGTCCATTAACACCCTCCAAGTATACCTTTGCTGTAGCTAGCGGCGGCACCATCTTCCCAGTGATATCTTCGGGAAGATGGAGCCGCACATAGAAAGCAACGACTCTGGCACTGTGCCAGAGGCTTTGCTTTCTAGTGGCCAGCGTCATCTTCCCAAATATCACTGGAGGAGGGCCCGGCTTCCAGACCAAATAAGGTAGGAAGCGGGGGCACTCTACCGCGGCCCTCCTGGCCCCACCCCGTGTTAAAACAGCGCGGGTCCGCAGTTATTTTATTATAAAAATATTTTTATATTAAAGGATGTAGTCACGCCCACTTTATTAACCCCCCCCCCCCCCCCCCCCCCCGTTTACCAGGGCCCTGGCGTAGCTTTCAATGTCCCTGCATACACATATAAATGCTGATAATAATAATAGTAATATAAAGTGTTTTATAAATATGAAATTGTATTTTCTCTTTACTCTCTTTGACAACAAAACTACCATATCGCAATATGCACTTGTGTTCCAATGAATTTGGATTAGTTAGAGAGAGGCTTTTATATTTTAGGTATATATTTGAAACATTTATATATACTATTCCATGATCAGATGCATATCTCAATGGGCCACTTTGCTAATGCTTAGATGAAGTAGGCCCAGCTTCTACGAGCAATTGAAAGACTATGTACTGCATCTCAATGCTCTGCATACTGTATATTTAGAAATATAATTACATACAGTTGAGGGTATTGAAATAGAATCAAGTGGAGACATTTACTGCAGTGTAAAACTGAATTCTGCATGGAATTCTAGGTGAATCACAGGGAGTTAATAAAAGTTGTTTCTTCATTCTAGCTAGAACTTTGCATGGAGTACATTAGTAGGTCACGTCTTCATACGGAACCATGCTGCCATCTACTGGTTATATTCATGTACTTTCGTACAGAGGTATCACATGGCTTATATCAATTATTTAATATCTTACCAGTTATTCATATAGCACAGACATTCTGCAGCGCTTTACAGTACATACAATATCAATCCCTGCCCCAGTGGAGTTTACAATCTATGGGGGTCATTCCGAGTTGATCATAGCTGTGCTAAATGTAGCACAGCTACGATCTTCTTCCCTGACATGCGGGAGGACGCCCAGCACAGGGCTAGCCCACTCCACATGTCAGTCCGGCCCCCCCTCGCAGAAGTGCAAAGGCATCGCACAGCGGCGATGCCTTTGCACTTCAAGAGTAGCTCCCGGCCAGCGCAGCTTTAGCGTGCTGGCCGGGAGCTACTCATCGCTCCCCGGCCCGCAGCTGCTGCGTGTGACGTTAGGCAGCCCCTCCGGCCCGCCCCCTTTCGGTCTGGCCATGCCTGCGCTGGCAGGACCAAACCCATGAAACGGCAGACAAATGCCGCCGTTCCGCTGCCTCCCGCCCAGCGATCGCCTCTGCCTGTCAATCAGGCAGAGGCGATCGCATTCCTGCTGCGGCCTTCGGCCGTCTGGCACTGCGGCGCCGGCGCATGCACAGTAGGGACCCGTTCGCTCTGCTGCGTTAAAACGCAGCGAGCTAATGGGTCAGAATGACCCCCTATATTCCCTACCAGCTTTACACACACCTATACACTACGGTTCATTTTTGTTGGGAGCCAGTTAGCCTACCAACATATTTTTGGATTGTGGGAGAAAGCCGGAGCACCCGGACGAAACACACAAAAGCATAGGGAGAATATACAAACTCCACACAGGGAAGGCCATGGAGGGATTGGAACGCAAGACCTCAGTGCTGTGAGGCAGTACTGCTAACCATTACACCATCCATACTGTTTTCAATAGATTATGCAACTGGCATATATATGGCATACTTGCCTACTTTCCCAGAATGACCAGGAGGCTCCCGAAAATCGGGGGACCCTCCCGCCCCCCGGAAGATCAGGCAAGTCTCCCAACTTAAGAGGACTCCCCTGCGCCATCGTAGCAATGCCCCTTGCTGTATAATGCTCGGCATAAATCAGGGGGCGTGACTACAATGATGCAATAGCGGGTACCATGCCCCTCCGTACCGTCTCCTGTATAGTGTTCCGCCTCCACCCCTCCCTTTCTGAGAGAGCAGTCCAGAAGTCGGCAAGTACGATATAAGGCTATAACAAATATATGTATAACTTAAATTCTGTAAGAGCACATCTAACTTTCTTACATACAGTATCGACTCTTTTATGTTTGCAGTTGATATATCAATTGCAATTTGTGTCCTTGGAAGTGAGTACTAGTAGCAGTGGGGATGCATTCTGGGAGGGAACTGTGTAACATAAAGGGGCACTGTGTGGCATAACATGCCTCTGTGGCATAATGTGGGAACTGTGTGGCAATGTTTATGCTACAGGCAGCACTGCTGGCATAGTGGTTAGCATTTCTGACTCACAGTACTGAGCTCCTGGATTTGAGTCCAATCAAGGACTTGTGTGGAGTTTGTATGTTCTCCTAATGTTTTCAAGGGTATTTAATAATATGCATACTGGGGGCACTGTTGATATAATGTGCATACTGGGAACACTGTGATATAATGTTCATACTGGGAGCACTGTGTGATATAATGTTCATACTGGGAGCACTGTGTGATATAATGTGCGTACTGGGGGCACTGTGTGATATAATGTTCATACTGGGAGCACTGTGTGATATAATGTGTGTACTGGGGGCACTGTGTGATATAATGTGCGTACTGCTGGGGACACTGTGTGATATAATGTGCCTACTGGGGGCACTGTGTGATATAATGTTCATACTGGGAGCACTGTGTGATATAATGTTCATACTGAGAGCACTGTGTGATATAATGTGCGTACTGGGGGCACTGTGTGATATAATGTTCATACTGGGGGCACTGTGTGATATAATGTTCATACTGGGAGCACTGTGTGATATAATGTGCGTACTGGGGGCACTGTGTGATATAATGTTCATACTGGGGGCACTGTGTGATATAATGTTCATACTGGGAGCACTGTGTGATATAATGTGCGTACTAGGGGCACTGTGTGATATAATGTTCATACTGGGGGCACTGTGTGATATAATGTTCATACTGGGAGCACTGTGTGATATAATGTGTGTACTGGGGGCACTGTGTGATATAATGTGCGTACTGGGGGCACTGTGTGATATAATGTGCGTACTGGGGGCACTGTGTGATATAATGTGCATACTGGGGGCACTGTGTGATATAATGTTCATACTGGGAGCACTGTGTGATATAATGTGCGTACTGGGGGCACTGTGTGATATAATGTGTGTACTGGGGGCACTGTGTGATATAATGTTCATACTGGGAGCACTGGGTGATATAATGTGTGTACTGGGGGCACTGTGTGATATAATGTGCGTACTGGGGGCACTGTGTGATATAATGTGCGTACTGGGGGCATTGTGTGATATAATGTGCATACTGGGGGCACTGTGTGATATAATGTTCATACTGGAGGCACTGTGTGATATAATGTTCATACTGGGAGCACTGTGTGATATAATGTGCGTACTGGGGGCACTGTGTGATATAATGTTCATACTGGGGGCACTGTGTGGTATAATGTTCATACTGGGAGCACTGTGTGATATAATGTGCATACTGGGGGCATTGGGTGATATAATGTGTGTACTGGGGGCACTGTGTGATATAATGTGCGTACTGGGGGCACTGTGTGATATAATGTGTGTACTGGGGGCACTGTGTGATATAATGTGCCTACTGGGAGCACTGTGTAATATAATGTGCCTACTGGGGGCACTGTGTGATATAATGTGCCTACTGGGGGCACTGCGTGATATAATGTGTGTACTGGAGTCACCTTGTGATATAATGTGCATACTGGGGGCACTGTGTGATATAATGTGTGTACTGGGGGCACTGGGTGATATAATGTGTATACTGGGGGCACTGGGTGATATAATGTGCGTACTGGGGGCACTATGTGATATAATGTGCGTACTGGGGCACTGTGTGATATAATGTGCATACTGGTGGCACTGTGTGGCATAATGTGTATACTGGGGGCACTGTGTGATATAATGTGTGTACTGGGGGCACTGTGTGATATAATGTTCATACTGGGAGCACTGGGTGATATAATGTGTGTACTGGGGGCACTGTGTGATATAATGTGCGTACTGGGGGCACTGTGTGATATAATGTGCCTACTGGGGGCACTGTGTGATATAATGTGCCTACTGGGAGCACTGTGTGATATAATGTGCCTACTGGGGGCACTGTGATATAATGTGCCTACTGGGAGCACTGTGTGATATAATGTGCCTACTGGGGGCACTGCGTGATATAATGTGTGTACTGGAGTCACCTTGTGATATAATGTGCATACTGGGGGCACTGTGTGATATAACGTGTGTACTGGGGGCACTGGGTGATATAATGTGTATACTGTGGGCACTGGGTGATATAATGTGCGTACTGGGGCACTGTGTGATATATTGTGCATACTGGTGGCACTGTGTGATATAATGTGCGTACTGGGGGCACTGGGTGATATAATGTGCATACTGGGAGCACTGTGTGGTATAATGTTCATACTGGGAGCACTGTGTGATATAATGGCCCTCATTCCGAGTCGTTCGCTCGTTCTTTTTCATCGCATCGCAATGAAAATCCGCTTAGTACGCATGCGCAATGTTCGCTCTGCGACTGCGCCAAGTTATTTTGCAAAGAAGAAAGTATTTTTACTCACGGCTTTTTCTTCGCTCCGGCGATCGTAGTGTGATTGACAGGAAATGGGTGTTACTGGGCGGAAACACGGCGTTTTAGGGGCGTGTGACTGAAAACGCTACCGTTTCCGGAAAAAACGCAGGAGTGGCTGGAGAAACGGGGGAGTGTCTGGGCGAACGCTGGGTGTGTTTGTGACGTCAAACCTGGAACGACAAGCACTGAACTGATCGCACAGGCAGAGTAAGGTTGAAGTTACTCAGAAACTGCAAAGTAGTTTGTAATCGCAATATTGCGAATACATCGGTCGCAATTTTAAGAAGCTAAGATACACTCCCAGTAGGCGTAGGCTTAGCGTGTGTAACTCTGCTAAATTCGCCTTGCGACCGATCAACTCGGAATGAGGGCCAACGTGCGTACTGGGGGCACTGTGTGATATAATGTGCCTACTGGGAGCACTGTGTAATATAATGTGCCTACTGGTGGCACTGTGTGATATAATGTGCCTACTGGGGGCACTGCGTGATATAATGTGTGTACTGGAGTCACCTTGTGATATAATGTGCATACTGGGGGCACTGTGTGATATAATGTGTGTACTGGGGGCACTGGGTGATATAATGTGTATACTGGGGGCACTGGGTGATATAATGTGCGTACTGGGGGCACTATGTGATATAATGTGCGTACTGGGGCACTGTGTGATATAATGTGCATACTGGTGGCACTGTGTGGCATAATGTGTATACTGGGGGCACTGTGTGATATAATGTGTGTACTGGGGGCACTGTGTGATAAAATGTTCATACTGGGAGCACTGGGTAATATAATGTGTGTACTGGGGGCACTGTGTGATATAATGTGCGTACTGGGGGCACTGTGTGATATAATGTGCCTACTGGGGGCACTGTGTGATGTAATGTGCCTACTGGGAGCACTGTGTGATATAATGTGCATACTGGGGGCACTGTGTGATATAATGTGCCTACTGGGAGCACTGTGTGATATAATGTGCCTACTGGGGGCACTGCGTGATATAATGTGTGTACTGGAGTCACCTTGTGATATAATGTGCATACTGGGGGCACTGTGTGATATAATGTGTGTACTGGGGGCACTGGGTGATATAATGTGCATACTGGGAGCACTGGGTGATATAATGTGCGTACTGGGGGCACTGTGTGATATAATGTGTGTACTGGGGGCACTGTGTGATATAATGTTCATACTGGGAGCACTGGGTAATATAATGTGTGTACTGGGGGCACTGTGTGATATAATGTGCGTACTGGGGGCACTGTGTGATATAATGTGCCTACTGGGGGCACTGTGTGATGTAATGTGCCTACTGTGAGCACTGTGTGATATAATGTGCCTACTGGGGGCACTGTGTGATATAATGTGCCTACTGGGAGCACTGTGTGATATAATGTGCCTACTGGGGGCACTGCGTGATATAATGTGTGTACTGGAGTCACCTTGTGATATAATGTGCATACTGGGGGCACTGTGTGATATAATGTGTGTACTGGGGGCACTGGGTGATATAATGTGCGTACTGGGGGCACTGGGTGATATAATGTGCGTACTGGGGCACTGTGTGATATATTGTGCATACTGGTGGCACTGTGTGATATAATGTGCGTACTGGGGGCACTGGGTGATATAATGTGCATACTGGGAGCACTGTGTGATATAATGTGCGTACTGGGGCACTGTGTGATATAATGTGCATACTGGTGGCACTGTGTGATATAATGTGCGTACTGGGGGCACTGTGTGATATAATGTATATACTGGGGCACTGGGTGATATAATGTGCATACTGGGAGGACTGGGTGATATAATGTGCGTACTGGGGGCACTATGTGATATAATGTGCGTACTGGGGCACTGTGTGATATATTGTGCATACTGGTGGCACTGTGTGATATAATGTGCGTACTGGGGGCACTGGGTGATATAATGTGCATACTGGGAGCACTGTGTGATATAATGTGCATACTGGGAGCACTGTGTGATATAATGTGCATACTGGGAGCACTGTGTGATATAATGTGCATACTGAGAGCACTGTGTGATATAATGTGCATACTGGGAGCACTGTGTGACAAAATGTGCTGTGTGGCATGTATACATACTGAGGGCACTGCGTGATATAATGTATATACTGGGGGCACTGTGTGATATAATGTGCATACTGGTGGCACTGTGTGGCATAATGTGCATACTGGGGGCACTGTATGGCATAATGTGTATACTGGGGGCACTGTGTGGCATAATGTGTATACTGGGGGCACTGTGTGATATAATGTGTGTACTGGGGGCACTGTGTGATATAATGTGCATACCATGGGCACTGTGTGGCATAATGTGCATACTGGGGGCCCTGTGTGCCATAATGTGTATACTGTGGGCACTTGTTGCATAATGTGTATACTGGGGGCACTGTGTGATATAATGTGTGTACTGGGGCACTGTGTGATATAATGTGTATACTGGGGCACTGTGTGATATAATGTGCACACTGGGGGCACTGTGTGATAAAATCAGTAGCAGATATTGCCACGGGCAAGCAGGACTTTTGCCCGGGGCACCGCCTTCCGGAGGGCGCAGGGTGCCATCCGGAGGGCGCTGCACCAGGGCAAGATCCGCTGCTGCAGTGTGTGCCCCCCGGCCCCCGCTGTCGCCCTGCTGCCGCTGGCCGCTGGGAAGGGAAACTAGACTCGTACGCGTCTAGTTTCTCTTCGTGGAGAGGACCTTTGATGTGCGGTGCGCGATGACGTCATCGCGCACCGCGCATCATTCCAGTCTGTACAGGGGGCGTAAATGACCACGCCCCCTGTATGAAGCCATGCCCCCCAATGCCGCCCGGGGCGCCAGAAGCCCCGGAACCGGCCCTGGATATAATGTGCATACTAGGGGCACTCTGTGATATAATGTGTATACTGGGGCACTGTGTGTTATAATGTGTATACTGGGGGCACTGTGTGATATAATGTGCATACTGAGAGCACTGTGTGATATAATGTGCATACTGGGGGCACTGTGTGATATATTGTGTGTACTGGGGGCACTGTGTGATATAATGTGTGTACTGGGGGCACTGTGTGATATAATGTGTATACTGGGGCATTGTGTGACATAATGTGCGTCCTGGGGGGCACTGTGTGATATGTGCTGTGTGACATAATGTGCATACTGGGGGCACTGTGTGGCATAATGTGTATACTGGGGGCACTGTGTGGCATAATGTGTATACTGGGGGCACTGTGTGGCATAATGTGTATGCTGGGGGCACTGAGTGGTATAATACAAACAAGTAGGCATTTCGGTATATGGCATAATATTTTATTGCTAGGAGCCCTACTAATGCAGAGAACTGTGAAGACACAGACCCTAGCCTCATTACTCCCAGAAATAGGGAGAACATGCTCCCTCCACCCCCGTTTTATAAAATGGAGGCCGGTACTGCCCCAAACGGCCTCAGCCTGTCAATCATGCTGCAGCTCCAGAGGCACTAGACGCAGGACCTATTCTGCACATAAGCACAACAGGTTCTGCGCAGGCGCTCCACAAATTTTAAGTGTAAATAAATCATCAGGTTTGCAAACATCTCTGAATTTGGAGCTCGTTGCTTTTTTACTG